>NW_017617100.1:0-417500 GCF_001879475.1 Ipomoea nil | reverse complement strand
AAGTGCCTGGATTTTTTTCCTACATTATACATTTTATCAACTACTATTCTACTACACATTAATAAAAATTTGTGTTCACCTGTAGGTTAAATGCTGCAACCAGTCCTTTGCGCAGTATCAGTACTGCAACAGTGCTGTCCCAATCCACATGCATTGATGATTTTACAAGTGGTGCCTTGACTGTAACTACAGTAAAGGAGCTATTGAAAAAGACACAGGTTAGTCCCTATTTGTAAAATATGTATTCATGCAATCAATGTACTCTGTATAGATTTAATAACATAGATTACATTACATAAGAAATAGTAACAAAGGAATCTATATACAATTGCAGAATGGTGAATTCTATGTACTTGCTGAAATTGTTGCAATTGAAGGTTCTTTTGGATGGATGTACATATCTTGCATGTCCCCGGGATGTAACAGGAAACTTTTTCATGATGGGACTGATCTTGAATGTACAAGTTGTGATAAGAAATACAAACAGGGAATGACAAGGTATCATGTAAGGGGTCGTTTGGTTCACGGAATGTCAGATTACCTTAGGAATGTTAGATTGCTGGGAATGTTAGATTACTGGGAATGTTAGATTCCTGTGTTTGGTTAAAATTGGGGTATGTAATATAATCATGTTTGGTTTAGGGTTATCTTTTATACACACTATAATATCCTTAAGATAACCAAGGTTATCTTACATTACCTAAGATTTTGAAGGGAATCACATTCCCTTCAAAATCCTATGTGGAGGGAATGTGACATTCCTTGGGAATGTTAGATTCCCTAAGATAATATGAACCAAACACCGGAATGTGAGCTTTGGAATGTCACATTCCCTTGGTTATGTTATATAACCTGAACCAAACGCCCCCTAAGAGTGATTGTCCTAGATAAAGGTCTTGGAGACGCTCCTTTCCTATTATGGGATAGGGAGTGTTCTGAATTGGTTGGTATCCCAGCACACAGTTTGTACACAAAATATAATAAGGTAAACAACTGTCGCTTAATTGACACATCCATATAGACTTTTTTTTTGAGTTTTTTTTTTTTTATAATATTCTATTTTTTTTATGTTAGGTTTCTGACATCCCAAAAGAGTTGGAATCATTAGTCGGAATGAGAATGGTATTCAAGATATCATTAAAATTGGAGTACATGAAGGGATCTAACGCAGCATACACTGTTATGAAAGTTCTAAGGGATGAAGCCTTAGTGTCAGCATACTGTTCTAAACTCATTGAAGACCAAGACAAGGACTTGATATCAAGAATGATAGATGAGGACGAGGAGGAAGAAGAGGAGTCTGATCAGGTTTTCTTTTCTATTCTACTAAAGTCAAATAACTAATTTCATTTCTTAACTTACGTTTGACATATTTTACAGTTAAGCTTATTTTAATATACAGAAGCTTCAAATGGAGGCAATGAGGTCAACAGCCCATTACCTATGCAACAGTCTCAAAGCCTAGACCATGAAAATTTAGAGGCTGATGGTGTGAAGCGATCTCTTATGGACCAATTCTCCTCCTCTTGCAAGAAGGGCAAAACAATTGCTGTTAAGCAAGAGAAGATTTAAGAGATCCTTTAAATGACAAACTATTACGACATTTTTGTGGTTGTTCCTATTTTCAAGACAAACATTTGGCCTGTTTAATTGCACGAGTGTGCCCTGAACAATTTACTTTTAATTTTAATCTATGTTTGGACTGTTTGCCTCTGTTATATTTACCTAGGATTATTGCTAAACACTTCTAATTATCTGTTTATTACCCTATACTGTTATATATATTAAACTGTATGCAGGACAAGAAAAAAGCAAACACAAGGAATCAACAAGAAGTAATAAAAAGCAAGGAAGAAAACACAAGTCACCAAGGAAGAAAACACAAGTCACCAAACACTCATGTAATTTAATTAGGGTTCTATGTAGTGTAATTAGGACTGTATAATGTAATTAGGACTCTATGTAATGTAATTAGGACTGTATGTAATTACAATGCTAAAACTACAGATTTATCTTTCAATACAGTTGTGCTTTTTTCCCTACTGACATTGACAATCAATTATAACAAAGAGCCCTGCAAGCACTGTTAGTATATCATTGGTGTGTTTTAGGCATCAAATAAGTATAAACAAACACTCTCCATTTTTTGTAGTATTCTGCATCTTTAAATAAAGATTGTTGTTAAAACACCAAGGTTACAATTCCAACATAAAACACAATTAGTAATAAAGGAATTTGGTCTATTTTAAAACACTTAAAAAATATGGTAAAAGACTTAGGACATTTTGTTAACACAGTAACACCTCACATATATAATAAAACACTTAAAAGAAATCAAGACCACAATTAAGCTGCTATGATTTAAAATTCTCCTAAAAAGCATCATTTTACTTAGTCATTTTCAAAATGGACTAATTTGAACTGTGTGCACAATTTTGGTGATAAAAGTTCCACATATATAGGTTAACTTCAAATATGTGGATTGAAAATTTGTATCCAGTGGAATTTTAAAAATATAGTAACCAAAAACAAATGATTTTTTAATTTTCAGAGAAAAATTTTAAAACTAATGTGGTAAGTATAATTTAGTTTACATTATTGTAACTACATTTATAAATGAACTATGTTTAATCTACAAATTAGATGGGAATTAAAGAAAAAAAATATTCCTATAATAGGGTAACTTCAATTTACTGTGTATTGAAAAATCATAAACAGGGATGTTTTAAATTTGGTTGAGACTGAGGAATTGCTTACATTAAAAAATGAAACTGCTGCTGTAAAAGTACATATAATGCCTTTTTTTTTTTTGAATGTTACTAGCTCTATTACATTGTAGTATCTGTTCATATACTTTCTCAACCTACTGAAACAGTACAAAGAGCCAATCATATACTTTCTCAACCTACTGAAACACAAAGAGCCAATAACGCCTCCACTGAGGCTTGAACTCACAACCTTCCAAACGGAAGTCCAACTCGGGTACCATTAGACCACATAGTCCTGGTACATATAATGCCTATTTATAATGAAATTACACCATGTAGGAATAAAATTGTTTGCAATACACTACATATGTAATTGAATATTAAATTAATTACTCTACTACAAACTTAGAACACGAAAGCTAATGGGATGACAAACAACTACTAATATTTCGATGATGAATCACCAATCATGTTCAGGTAATTCTCCTCAACCAATTAAAAAAATCTGTAAACTAATGTAATGAAAAATGTAACTTCATCAATTGTGAAGACATAAAAAAAAAAAGTTCTGTCAGAAAATAGAATAAACAAATAACAAATAAAACAAACTTAGTCCTAAAAAAATGGATATGGATGAAACAAATAGACATTTAAATATTATCCTCTTTAATCCTGTAAGTTGTTACAACATTGGCAGAGAATATGGATGAAACAAATAGCCTTTTAAATACTATCCTCTTTAATCCTGTGTAAGTTGTTACCACATTAGCAGAGAATAAACGAAATGGCTATTTGTTAAACTAAGAGCCATGTAAAGTTTATCATCTTTAATCCACTAAGTTGTAATTGAAATGGATTGGCATCAGAAGTGTAAATTCATCATTTGCCACACACTTAAAAAAACTGTTAGTCACAATTTATATGGAAAAATAAACACAAACTTAAAGCCAGGGGAACATGTATATTAAATTACATAAAAACTACTTTCATTTGTTGGTTTCCAATAAAAAATGAAGAGTCATATCATTGCTTTTAATCATTCCTATTAAAGTGCAATCTTAAAGGCAATAAACCATATAACACCATAACCTATTTGAATCCAAGTATTTGTATTGGAAATCAAATAGCAACAACAGATTGGAACATACAAAATATCAGAACAAACATGAGGAAAACAGTGAAGTCTACAATAATTGGAAGCAAAAGGAAGCACATGATCGACAATAAAGGTAGCATAAACACATATTCAAACTGTAGTTTATACTTTACCTGCCTGTCTCAGTTAATTACACAATATTACAGCTTTTTAATTACCTAATCTTAGAGATTCAAGAATGCTTAGCTTCCAACCTTTGTAGTTTAGATATACATCGAAAACCTGCAAATCTGCCATTCCAGCAGCGCAATGTCGTTAGTATATAATCTGAAACACGTACTTGGGAGCAAATAATCTATTGTCTTCACTATAATCACAAATATTTTAAATCTAAAATGTGTTGTATATACTAACATTGCATTTTACAAAAGAAATTAGGACAACTAAATCACTTATCTTTCATTGGATTGCGAAAAAATATACTGTAATTTCCATCTATGTCCATGAACTGTATACGGTGTATACAGTGTTCTATATCTACAATTAACAAACAAAATAAGCTTTAATCTATAATCAAATACGAAATAAATTAGGGTGTTAAAGCTTACAGACCTTAGATCGGATGTAGTAGAATAGGGTATGCCGTGAAGATCTAGATCATCGATCACCGTTCTAACCTTCAAAAAACTTCCATTCGACTATAAAAACGCAGATCGGAGAATACTACCATAGATCCTCTCACAACCACGCTGCGGATCTATAATTTGTGTTTCATGAGTGTGGGTAATCTACTGTTAGGTGAGATGAACACTTGCAGTCATTTTGAGATCTTCTACGAATTAAAGAAGATCTACAAACTGGAATGGCAGACTGTTGGCTTGGACTATACGAATGGGGGTGGGTTTGTCTGAACATTGTGAGAGATATGGGTAGGTAGTGTTCTCTAGATGCTAGCTGTAAGAAGGTTGCGAAGATGAGGGTTCAAGAAATGCCACACTCGTGTAGAATACCCCGATTTGGAAGTGAAGGTATGCAAACATATAGTGGGCCGGGTTTGGGCTTTTAATTTGGAATTGTTAAAATAATGGTTGGTCTGATCTGTTGTGGTAGAATGGGCTTTTATTTTTTGGATAGCAATGGGCTTGGTCTGAAATAGTTAGAAGTTAAGGTATGCAAAAATTATTTAGGATGTTTAGTTTATGGGTAGTGGTCCACAATATTGTGTGAACCATTGGTCCATGATGTTCTCTCTTAAATATATGCACAGTATATTCAATTTTTTGTTATTTCTGTGCTTAAGTTATATTATTTTTGGATTTTATATATTGTCTTATATTGAAAGGTATCTTTTATAATAAGAGATACTTTATTATGTCCCTTGAATATTTTCAATGCAGAAAATGATGAGAATTCGCCTGTTATAAGCACTCACTTAGCCACAAACTTAACACCACAACAACCAGGTACTTCAAGTGCGACACCAAGAAGTTGTCTAACAACAGGTAAACGCTTTACACTTCTTGGATTTATATATCTGTATATCCATCGGTATAATACACTATATAGAAATGTTGTTGAACCTCCGAATTATTTTGTTGCAGTTAATCAAGATAATTTTAATATATGTATGAGTAGTTTTCACATGGAATATACAAAAGCTAATAGCAACTCCAGACATTTTGTATTAGGCGGCAAATCTCCCTATTTATCAAGTACAACAACACCTACATTGACCGGTTAGTTAATCTTATGCATATACATAATGTTATTGTTTTCGCATCAAAACTCTAATATCATTATTGACAAATCGATATACATTTAATTTGTGATAAAAGGTACAGTAACTATGTCGGAGGTCAGACGGTCACCTCTACAGGATATATCAAACGGTATGTATTTTCCCGTTTGTTTTAACTTTGTAATGTTAATTTTTATGTGACAGGACTCTTACTTATACTTTAAATAAATTAGGTACAAGACAATGCAACAAGAGACCATTCATGAATGAGGAAAAGACCATAGTCAAGATAATGAGGTCAATCGCGATTTGTTTCAAGATTTTGAAGAAGTCTGCAATACTAATCGCATAACTCCGGTGCGAGAGGAATATAGTTGTGGTAAGTTCAATATCCACTAACATGTGTAAAAATGTGCTTTAATTTACAATCTTAAGAGGCAATTGTATGTAGTTAGTTGTTTAACTGAAATTTTTTATTCTTTCGTAGGATTGGTTGGAATTGCGCAGCAACCTATACAACATATTCCTAATGGTAATTAATTTATTATTTGAGAGCTTGTGTCAATTAAAAATTTATTTAGCTGTACATTATTATTTAACTAACTAATGTATCCATGTAGTTGAATACAAAGATCTTGGGGATGCAAATAACACATGTCAACATTGTGGAGCACTATTTTGGTACAAAGAGCGGATCAACAAAACAGTTGTTTACGGCACGCCAAAATATTCAATGTGTTGCAACAGTGGTAAGATCAAATTGCCACCAACCATGAGGCCACCGAATGCAATTTACAATTTGTTTTTTTGGAGAAGGAGAAAAACACAAGCAATTCCTACAAAATATTAGAACATACAATAGCATGTTTTGCTTCACGTCCATGGGTGGTAAAATAGATCGGAGCGTGAACAAGAACGGTGGTCCACCTGTTTTCCGGATCAATGGCCAGAACTTCCATTACATTGGTAGTCTCCTGCCGGTAGACGGGAAAAAACCACATTTTGCACAGTTGTATATATATGATACTAATAATGAACTTAGTAATATATCAATTCTGTGAGGTACGTACCTGTTATTTACTTCTAAATATAAGTTCTACAATATTTGTATCCAAATCAGTTTTTAGCAACTTCTAATGTTTTTTGTCGTATGCTAGGCAAGATGGTGACCAAAATGGCATCCATGTTGAGATTGTGAATGATATTCAACAAGTTTTGGATACCAGTATTGTCTTAGTCAAGTCATTCCGCATGGCACGATCTGAGCTGCAAAAGAATCCGCTGGCCGAGGTAAAAATTAAATTGCTTGGGAAGAGATCAAAGGATGCAAGAACATACAATTTGCCGCAGGTTTCAGAAGTCGGCAGCCTTAATTGTGGGTGGCATTGATACAAATATTGGAGAACGTGACATTATGGTTGAAACCAAGAGCGGCCTGTTGCAACGAATTAGTGAGTTAAATCCAGCATACCTCCCAATGCAATACCCTTTACTCTTTCCGTATGGTGAGGACGGATACAGGGAAGACATCCCCTTCTGATATGAACCTAGTCCAAGGTTCAAATAAAGATGGAATATTGTCCCAAGAATGCTCTCAAAGTAAAGATAGAGATGGATCAAAATACCTTAAACCTCACGAGAAACCCTTTGTTTCGAATCCTCAAAGACTTGGAAGAATCCCATGTAGCTTCAAGTACCTTGATGTTGCAATCTTCAATCAACTAGAGTCGGATCTAGTTTCCTTTGATTCAAGAACGAGTCCACGAACCTAAATCTAAGGTTGAAGAAAGTAAGATTGATTCGAATCCACGAATCAATTTGCTAGTCGAGTCCACGACTAGCCACTAATTGAGTCCACAATTAGCCATAAGACTTCTTACACAAGTGTAAAGAAAAACTTAAGAATTTTATTGAATTAAAGCCTGCCGAAACTGATATGGATGTGCCCTATTTATAGGTATAGGGGCAGCATTATAATTCTAAATTCAATGGGAAAAAGAGTCCTAAACCTAATCTAGAAAACAAGTAAATAGAGTTTCATTTAGAAAGGGATTTAAGAAATCCTTTCTAAATACAAACTAGTGTTTTCTCTTTAATTCTAAACAATTTAAAATAAATGATGACCACAAATAATAAAGCTGATTTGGGCCTCGGATCTTGTGATTGGCCCAATTTGTAATCTTAATGGATCTTCATTATGTTGGGCCGCATCATCCTCCCCTTCTTGAAAAATGATTCGACCTCGAATCTTATAAACATTGTCTTCGATCCGTGACATCACTTGAAACGGGCCACTATAATACTTTCCTCTATCGAATGGAATTATTATTGGAATTCCTTGATTTTTCCACCAATGATGCTTTAAGGATGTACTTTTTGGCCTTATGATGAGCCCACTATAGACCCTTATTGGATTCCATGTGTGCTGGTTCTTATTATTCTCCCATTCTTGAAAAGGATTCGTCCTCGAATCCAAATCTTCAATGAAAGACAAAGTAGCAAGCTCACTTTCTGTTTTATCACGCTCATGGAACTTTTTCTTGGGATGCTTGACACCAGTCGCTCCAATCATCATCCTACAATCAACAATTAAGGCAATTAAGTCTAATGACACATCATGGAATTTAAACATTCTGGATAGTAATAGATCAGCAAAACGAGACATATTAAATTTAGTCATCTTGTTTGAATTTTCAACAAGCACAACATCTTTCCTTCTAGAGCTTAAGGCTAAACCAAACACAAAATCCATGGAAATATCAAGTAATGTTTTAGATGTATTGTGGTGGTAAGTAGCACAATTATGAACATAAGATTCTACATCTTTTTTCTTTTTTGGCCAATGAAAATATACATGCAAAACATCATCACTCTTTGGAAAACCAAAGTATCCTTTATGTGAATCAACAATTAAACCATTGCCCAAAACAAAGCAAAAAGTGCCAATCCCATTGACTTTGAACCAAAACCCCTTGAGCAAGTAGTGTTTCACATAAGAAGTTTTCAAATGTGCCTTATAACTTTCCAGTGATTCCTTATCTCTATCAAACAAAGTTTTAGTAAAATCAAAGTTAAGGAATCTCGGATGTATGGATGCAAACAAATTTCTAACACATCTAGAAAGTAGATCATTAATAGAAACATGGCAAACAAATCTAGAGAATTTTAATGCATGCTTTTGAAATAAAAGTGAGTAAATAGTTACTCCCCTTCTTTTCTCTTGCTTAATATCCTTTGTAGTGACCAAGAGAGGTTGCACTTTGACACCTTGGGCTGGTCCTTTCCACTGTATCACTGATTGTGGTCCCTTTGTTTGGCTACAAACTGAGTTAGAGGATTGGAGTGGTGATTGCAATTCCAAACATGGAGGTTCCACTTTTCTCTCTTTGGTTTCTTCCTTGTTTGAGGCTGGTTTGAGAGCTTGCATCAATGTCAATTGAATTTCTTCTACTTGTTTAGGATACAAACGAGGCAAGACATATGTAACTCCATTCATGTGAAACACATAAGTGTTCTTCATTCCATCATAACTTATTTTTCGGTCAAATTGCCATGGTCTACCTAACAAGATATGAGCAGCCTGCATTGGGATATTATCACACAAGATTTCATCAGAGTAACTGTTAATAGATAAAGGAATAAGATCCTGTTTGGTTACTCTAGCTTCTCCTACATCAGTTAACCATTGCAAATAATAAGGATTTGGATGATTAAGCAAAGGTAACTGGGGAAATTTAACCATAGCTGCACTAGCCACATTTGTGCAACTTCTAGAATCTATTACCATAGCACAAGCATTCTCTTTAATTGACCCTTTAACACAAAATATATTTTCTCTTTGAGAATCATCTTCTTTTAAAGGGTGAACATTCAAAACCTCCTTAACAACAAGATTATGACTAGACTCACTATCAGCATATTTAGAATCAAAATCTAAAGGTATGAAAGGTTCTCCGTCAACATGTTCATTGGGGGTTTCAAAATGGTCACATACCTCATCCTCAGATTCAAGACAAGAAGTAAATTTTTCAGATTGTGTTGTTATCTTAACTACCCTTTTGTTAGGGCAATCACGAGCTATGTGGCCTCTCTCATTACATCTATAACAAATCAATTCTCTATCATGTTGAGGCCTCGCTGCCTCACTTACCTTTTCCTTACCTTTGTCTTGTGAATCATCTCTTGGAGGAGGATGTTCATCACGCTTTTGAGAGGTGGAACGAGTGTTGTTCCATCTCGATGCATCATTTTTGGACTTGTACATTTTCATCTCTTTGATTTTTACCTCAGATTCACGTGCAGCATACAAGGCATCATAAAGGGTGTCATATCTCTGAAAACTCATTCCACATCGAATTTCTAAGTTCAATCGATGTACGAAACGAGCAACAGTTTTTGTCTCTTCTTCATGTATGTCTCTCTGATTAAGCAAAATATTTATAGTTTGGTGGTACTCGTCAACTGACTTTGTTCCTTGCACCGTTCCCTGCAATTTTCTTTCAAGATCATACAAAAAAGATTTAGGACGAAAGGTTAGGCGCATATCTTCCCTCACTTGAACCCAAGATTCATAGGGAATAAAATTAGCAACTCTCTCTCTATTTCTTTTTCGCCACCAAGATAATGCATAACCCTTAAAAGATGTAGCAACTAGCCTAATTTTTGTAAAATCAGAATAGTGCTTTAAATGGAAAAGAGTTTCAACAGCATTCTCCCATTCTATGTATTCAGTAGGTCCTTTCTCACCGGTAAAGTTAGGAATTTCATGTTTAATGTTTCCTAACTCCGCATTACGCTGCTGGATCCTTTGACATCTAGGATCCACTATTCCTGCCGGTGGCAGGTGTCGCTCATCATTGTGTGGTGGTTGCACTTGGTGTGAGCGTGGCTCCAAATTATTCACTTGTTTGAGTAACCTGTCTATCTTTTGTTCTAATGCCTGGGGAAGATTTGGAACTTGATCAGCCATCTGTATAGGAAAAAAAAAATATCTAAAAAAAAAACAAGAAGATGTGTGAGTAATCACGTTAGTGAAACCAAAAAGTTGGCTCGCTCCCTCACTATTCTCAGCTCACGGGTAAGAGATAGATCATATGGCTCTGGGGGTTCACTACACACTCTTACAAACACACACTCCACTCATGTATCACTCCAGGTGGCAAATACTCTCACAAGCCTTTTTCCAAAAAGGAAAGTTCTAGTCCGGAACTCAAGTTGATATGGATTCAACCTCAAAGTTCAAGAAAACGTACCTTGGAAAACTTCACAAGACTTTGAGAGTAAGGGTGTATCGCGAGATAGGTAATAAAATTGAGAGCAAGAAGCAAAGAAAAAGGACAATACGAGCAAAGAAACTAAATAAGATTTGAAAGAAAAAGGAAACTAAAGAAGGAAGTATGGCAGAAAGATATGCAAGACCAATATCAAAAGATAGAGACAAATAGAATATAAAATGGGTTCACGTGTACCACAACCAATTAGGAATCATTAAAGAACTCCTTCCAACCTTATACTTTTCCCCTTCCTTGTCCCTCCAAAATTCTCCTACCAGCCAAATTCTTTCCCCAACCTTATTCTTCTTTATTGCTTTCTCTTTTTTTTTTTTTCAACTAGAGTCGGATCTAGTTTCCTTCGATTCAAGAACGAGTCCACGAACCTAAATCTAAGGTTGAAGAAAGTAAGATTGATTCGAATCCACGAATCAATTTGCTAGTCGAGTCCACGACTAGCCACTAATTGAGTCCACAATTAGCCATAATAAGAACCAGTACACATGGAATCCAATAAGGGTCTATAGTGGGCTCATCACAAGGCCCAAAACTACATCCTTAAAGAATCATTGGTGGAAGAAACAAGAAGGCCCAATAATAATTCCATTCGATAGAGGAAAGTATTATAGTGGCCCATTTCAAGTGATATCATGGATCGAAGACAATGCTTACAAGATTCGAGGTCGAATCATTTTCAAGAAGGTGATGATGATGCGGCCCAACATAATGAATATCCATCAAGAGTACCAATTGGGCCAATCACAAGGCCCAAGTACAAACGATTAAGACAACTCTTCATTGGTGATATTCAAAGTGGAAATCCAAGTCAAGCCCATTTGCAAAAGATGAAGAATATTACAAGGCTTTTTATAATTGTTTAAGTGCTGATTTTGGTGATTAAATTAGGCCCAAATCAGCCCTATTATTTTTGGTCATCATTAATTTAAATTGTTTGGCATAAAAGAGAAAACACTAGTTGTATTTAGAAAGGATTCCTTAAATCCTTTTCTAAATAAAACTATATTTACTTGTTTTCTAGATTAGGTTTAGGACTCTTTTTCCCATTGTATTTAGATTACAATGCTGCCCTATACCTATAAATAGGGCAGCATTGTAATCTAAATACAATGGGAAAAAGAGTCCTAAACCTAATCTAGAAAACAAGTAAATATAGTTTTATTTAGAAAAGGATTTAAGGAATCCTTTCTAAATACAAACTAGTGTTTTCTCTTTTATGCCAAACAATTTAAAATAAATGATGACCACAAATAATAAAGCTGATTTGGGCCTCGGATCTTGTGATTGGCTTAATTTGTAATCTTAATGGATCTTCATTATGTTGGGCCGCATCACCTTCTCTACATTAAAAGGAAACATAAGTGCTGGCCGTCAAAGGATAAGTCCTCGAGAATATTTTGCATACCGTATACAGTCAAGGTTATCTGAGGTATCTACTTTATTGCATTCAAAAAGGTTATTCCAACAATTTTTGGTAGATGCCTATACAATGGTTGAGTCAGGAAGGTTAATCTATATAAGGACACATCAAAAAAGTTTGAGGTGTGAATCATATAATTGCTTGAATGATGCATTAACACGTGGTGAAGTTGACCCCACTACTCAAGGAAAGAGGATAATATTGCCTTCAAGTTTTACAGGGGGTGCTAGATACATGATTCAAAATTATCAGGACGCTATGGCTATATGTAAATTGGTTGGATATCCAGATCTGTTTATCACATTCACCTGCAACCCCAAGTGGCCCGAGGTACAACGCTTCTTGAAGGATCGAAAGTTAAAAGCTGAAGATCGTCCTGACATAATATGTAGATTATTCAAAATGAAATTGGATGCTCTAATCTCAGATTGTCGGAAGAACAAGTAATTTGGGCCAGTGATGGGAGGTATGTAAATTAAATGCCACTATTTAAAACAGTTCCTATAGATAAATGTTAGAAGTTTTTTGCCATTCGTAATGTTTCTTTTTTTTTTTTTTACCAGTTATATATACCATAGAGTTCCAAAAAAGAGGTTTGCCGCATGCTCATATTCTGCTGTTTCTTGATAAAGTCAATGGATATCATAATGTTGACAATTTGGACAACATTATTTCCGCTGAGCTGCCTGATCAAGAAGCTGACGCAGAATACTTCAAAGCAGTTGAGGAGTTTATGATGCATGGACCTTGCGGGAAAGCCAGATTGAGTTCTCCCTGTATGGCAAATGGTAAATGTACTAAACATTTTCCCAAAAAGTTTGTTAATTGCTCAACTTTTGATGAGGATGGTTATCCTATATATCGGAGAAGAGACAATGGTCGGTCTGTGACACGGAATGGGATTGACTTGGATAATAGGTACGTGGTACCACACAATAGGCATTTGTTGTTAAAGTATAGGGCTCATATTAATGTTGAATGGTGTAATCAGTCCCGTTCAATCAAATACCTATTCAAGTACGTGAACAAGGGTCATGACAGGGTAACAACAGAGTTTTACAGAACCAGCAATGATCAAGATGGCGCACAAGTTCTGGATGAAATTAGTATGTACTATGATTTTAGGTACATATCTCCGTGTGAAGCATCGTGGCGGTTGTTCGGTTTTGATATACAGTTTAGGACACCATCAGTGGAACGATTAAGCTTTCACTTGCCGAACCAACAAAGTGTTGTTTTCGCAGATGATGACCCCGTTGATAACATACTCAGTCGGCCAACAATCTTGCAAAGCATGTTCCTAGAATGGTTCGAGGCAAATAAAAACTTCCCAGAAGCAAGGAAGTTGACATATGCTGAAATGCCAACAAAGTTTGTGTGGAAGAAAGATATTCGAAAATGGCAGCCCAGAAAAAGAGGATTCTCTATCGGTAGAGTTTTCTATGTGCCTCCTGGATCAGGGGAAATCTTTTATTTAAGGTGTCTGTTGAATAAGGTCAAAGGTCCGACAAGTTATTTAGATATAAAAACAGTGGATGGTGTCCAATATGATTCTTTTAGGGATGCATGTTGTGCAAGAGGATTAGTAGATGATGACAGGGAGTATGTTTATGCTATAGAAGAAGCAAGTCATTGGGCTACAGCTGTGAATCTGAGAAGATTATTTGTCACTCTCTTGATGACTAACTCAATAGCAAAACCAGAGGTGGTTTGGGAGGCTGCGTGGATTCATTTGTCAGATGATGCACAATTCAAGATTAGAGAACAATTGGGAAAGCCAGGTATTATATTATTCCATTCTTACTCTTATAGTTCTATTTTACAACAAAAATTTTACACTTAGTGTAAATAATATTGTCACAGATTGGATTATATCTGAAGATGAAAAGAAGAATTTTGCACTTACGGAGATTGAAATAATGCTTTCAGCTATGGGAAAAAGTTTGAAAGACTTTCAGGGGATGCCGATAGCCGATGTAGTTAATCACTGCAGAACAACCAATCGGTTGATACATGAGGAATTGGCATATGATACTACTGCAATGAAGGAAGAGAATGATGCTTTGGTGGATAAACTAACTGAAGAGCAAAGAACAATATATGGCAATGTTTTGCAAGATGCTGAGAATAATCTTGGAGGACTATTTTTTGTTAATGGATATGGTGGAACGGGTAAAATATTCTTGTGGAGAGCATTATCTTCTGCTATAAGGTCAAAGGGTGAGATAGTACTGAATGTTGCATCAAGTGGCATAGCTTCCCTTCTATTACCAGGTGGTAGGACTGCACATTCAAGGTTTGCCATTCCGATCGCTGTTAATGAAGATTCAACCTGCAATATCAGCCAAAACAGTCCTTTGGCACACTTGATCATGAAAAGTAGGTTGATCATTTGGGATGAGGCGCCAATGATGCATAAATTCTGTTTTGAAGCGTTGGACCGATCTATGAGAGATATAATGCGTGTCAAAAATCATAACAGCTTCGATATGACTTTTGGTGGAAAAACAGTGGTGTTAGGTAGAGATTTCAGACAAATTCTACCAGTCATTCCAAAGGGCACCATACAAGATATTGTGCGAGCAAGTATAAATTCATCCTATCTTTGGAGAAGCTGTAAAGTTTTTAGGTTAACAAAAAATCTAAGGCTTAGATCTTTGAGATCAGATAGTGAAGTTCAAGAGATTGCTGATTTTGCAAAGTGGATTGCTAATATAGGTGATGGAACCATTGGTGATTCAATGGATGGAGAATCTGAGATACAGATTCCCGAACAATTTTTGCTCAGTTGTGGAGAGGATCCTATTGCTACAATTGTTGATAGCACTTTCCCTATGTTTCGTAGTGGCCACAGAGATAATGAGTACCTAAAAGATCGTGCCATACTTGCACCTACTTTTGATGTTGTAGATACAGTCAACGAATACATGAACGACTATAACAATGCTGAAGGAAGGACCTATATCAGTTGTGACTCCGTATGCAAATCTGATTCTAATGTTGACATGCTGGCTGACCTGCACACACCGGAGTTTTTAAATGGATTACGATGTTCGGGAGTTCCAAATCACTCATTGACTCTTAAAGTTGGGTCGCCAGTTATGCTGTTGAGAAATATTGATCACTCATTGGGCTTGTGCAATGGTACAAAGATGATTATTTCAAAGTTGGCAGATCATGTTGTAGAAGCTAAAATACTGTCCGGAACAACTGCTGGTACAAAGGTCTTAATTCCAAGGATGTCCTTAACACCGTCGGATCCAAGATTGCCTTTTAAATTCCAAAGGAAGCAATTTCCGCTAATGTTGTCATATGCCATGACAATAAATAAAAACCAGGGCCAAACACTATCAAATGTGGGTTTGTTTTTGAAGAGACCGGTTTTTAATCATGGTCAAATTTATGTAGCATTGTCAAGAGTTAGTAATCCTAACGGATTAAAAATACTGATCTCAGATGAAAATGTACAATAAAAAATACGACTACAAATATCATATATAAAGAAGTATTCAATAATGTTTAATACATACTATATGTTTTGCAGCAGTATATTTCTTTTTTAGGAATTAATTTATATATATGTTTTACATATATTGCCGTGCAACGCACGAGTGGAATTACTAGTTTAGTTGAAATATCGACCTTGGGATATGTTCCTAGGACTTACATTTCCTTGGACATATTCGCTCAACTTTTAAGGTTTCGGACTGTACAGCTCAGAGAATGTCTCGAGCAATCCTATCGAGTAGTTAATAATGCAACCCAAACTACTGAAGATCCATTAAGAGTACCAGTTGGGCCAATCACAAGGTCTAAGTCCAAACAATTAAGACAACTCTTCATTGGTTATGTTCAAAAATGGTGGAAATCCAATTCAAGCCCAATTGCAAATGATGGCGAAGAACTCAAGGCTTTTTATAATTGTTTAAGTGCTGATTTTGGTGATTAAATTAGGCCCAAATCAGCCCTATTATTTTTGGTCATCATTAATTTAAATTGTTTGGCATAAAAGAGAAAACACTAGTTTGTATTTAGAAAGGATTCCTTAAATCCCTTTCTGAATAAAACTCTACTTGATTGAAGATTGCATCATCGAGGTGCGTGAAGCTACAATGGGATTATTCCAAGTCTTTGAGGATTCGAGACAAAGGGTTTCTCGTGAGGTTTAAGGTATTTCGATCCATCTCTATCTTTATATTGAGAGCAATCTTGGGGCAATACTCCATCTTATTTGAATCTTGGACTAGGTTCATATCAATTTGGTATTTAGAGCCTAGGTTTATCTCATTCTTATCTTACATACTACTTTTATTCGTGTCTTATTCATTAAAAACCCCCAAAAAAATTTTCCTTTGCATTCTTGATTGTGTTCTTGAATCTTGATACATGTTTTCCAGTTTCTTGAAAAACAATCCTGAAAGAGTTTTCCCTTTTTCCCGTCCAATATCAACGAGACCTCACACCTCCTAAGTACCATATTACCAAAAATTCTGTCTAGAAAACAAAACCATATCACCCTTACCTATATACAAAGCGCATTTACGCGCAGTTACGTCTCAATCACACCCTGTCCAGATTTCCGCGATCTGTGACCAGTTTCAAAGAATGACTTATATCTCGAGATCCACTGGTTAGTTTTATCTGATATTTTGATATGTTGTAGATTTCTTCTGGGGCGTTCTTTTGATATATTATACACGTGCTAATTCCTTACCGTCATTGAGATATTCATCTTCGAAGTAAGGGCCGCGTTTCTGTTTTTCTGGGTGATTCTTGAAATTCTTGATTCTGTTTTGAAGGTGTTGAGTGGATCCTCTTAGTCCGAATTTTTTGTTGATATTTACAGTAGTTATTTGGAGGTTTCTTATCAAAAAAAATAAAGAAATTTGAAAAAAAAAAACAAAAAAGAGAAAGCAATAAAGAAGAAGAAGAATAAGGTTGGGGAAAGAATTTGGCTGGTAGGAGAATTTTGGAGGGACAAGGAAGGGGAAAAGTATAAGGTTGAAAGGAGTTCTTGATAGATTCCTAATTGGTTGTGGTACACGTGAACCCCTTTTATATGCTATTTGTGTCTATCTTTTGATATTGGTCTTGCATATCTTTCCGTCATACTTCCTTCTTTGGTTTCCTTTTTCTTTCAAATCTTATTTAGTTTCTTTGCTCGTATTGTCCTTTTTCTTTGCTTCTTGCTTTCAATTTTATTACCTATCTCGCGATACACCCTTACTCTCAAAGGCTTGTGAAGTTTACCAAGGTACGTTTTCTTGAACTTTGAGGTTGAATCCACATCAACTTGAGTTCCAGACTAGAATTTTTCTTTTTGGAAAAAGGCTTGTGAGAGTATCTGCCACTTGGAGTGATACACGAGTGGAGTGTGTGTTTGTAAGAGTGTGTAGTGCACCCCCAGAGCCATAAAATCCACCTCTTACCTGCGAGTTGAGAATAGTGAGGGAGCGAGCCAACTTTTTGGTTTCACTAACGTGACTACTCACACATCTTCTTGTTTTTAGATATTTTTTTTCGTTTACAGATGGCTCAACAAGTTCCAAACTTGCCGCAGAAATTACAACAAAAAATAGACAGGTTACTTAAACGAATGAATAATTTGGAGCAACGCTCACAGCAAGTGCAACCACCACACAATGATGAGCGACACCTGCCACCAGTAGGAAGAGTGGATCCTAGATGTGAAAGAATCCAACAGCGTAATACGGAGTTAGGAAACATTAAACATGAAATTCCTAACTTCACCGGTGAGAAAGGACCTATCGAATACATAGAATGGGAGAATGCTGTTGAAACTCTTTTTTATTTAAAGCAATATTCTGATCTTACAAAAATTAGGCTAGTTTCTACATCTTTTAAGTGGTATGCATTATCTTGGTGGCGAAAAAGAAATAGAGAGAGAGTTGCTAATTTTATTCCTTATGAATCTTGGGTTCAAGTGAGGGAAGATATGCGTCTAAACTTTCTCCCTAAATCTTTTTTCTATGATCTTGAAAGAAAATTGCAGGGAACCGTGCAAGGAACAATGTCAGTTGATGAGTACCACCAAACTATAAATATTTTACTTGAACAGGGAAACATACATGAAGAAGAGACAAAAACTGTTGCTCGTTTCGTACATGGATTGAACTTAGAAATTCGATGTGGAATGAGTATTCAGAGATATGACACCCTTTATGATGCCTTGTATGCTGCACGTGAATCTGAGGCAAAAATCAAAGAGATGAAAATGTACAAGTCCAACAACGGTGCATCAAGATGGAATAACACTTGTTCCACCCCTCAAAGGCGTGATGAACATCCTCCTCCAAGAGATGATTCACGAGACAAAGGTAAGGAAAAGGTAAGTGAGGCAGCGAGGCCTCAACATGATAGAGAATTGATTTGTTATAGATGTAATGAGAGAGGCCACATAGCTCGTGATTGCCCTAACAAAAGGGTAGTTAAGATAACTACACAATCTGAAAAATTTACTTCTTGTCTTGAATCTGAGGATGAGGTATGTGACCATTTTGAAACCCCCAATGAACATGTTGAGGGAGAACCTTTCATACCTTTAGATTTTGATTCAAAATATGCTGATAGTGAGTCTAGTCATACTCTTGTTGTTAAGGAGGTTTTGAATGTTCACCCTTTAAAAGAAGATGAGTCTCAAAGAGAAAATATATTTTGTGCTAAAGGGTCAATTAGAGAGAATGCTTGTGCTATGGTATTAGATTCTAGAATTTGCACAAATGTGGCTAGTGCAGCTGATGCGGCCCAACATATGAAGATCCATTAAGAATACTAATTGGGCCAATCACAAGGCCCAAGTCCAAACAATTAAGGCAACTCTTCATTGGTGATGTTCAAAGATGGTGGAAATCCAAGTCAAGCCCATTTGCAAAATATGAAGAAGAATTCAAGGCTTTTTATAATTGTTTAAGTGCTGATTTTGGTGATTAAATTAGGCCCAAATCAGCCCTATTATTTTTGGTCATCATTAATTTAAATTGTTTGGCATAAAAGAGAAAACACTAGTTGTATGTAGAAAGGATTCCTTAAATCCTTTTCTAAATAAAACTCTATTTACTTGTTTTCTAGATTAGGTTTAGGGCACATCCATATCAGTTTCAGGGAGGCTTCAATTCAATAAAACTCTTAAGTTTTTCTTTACACTTGTGTAAGAAACCTTATGGCTAATTGTGGACTCAATTAGTGGCTAGTCGTGGACTCGACTAGCAAATTGATTCGTGGACGCGAATCAATCTTACTTTCTTCAACCTTAGATTTAGGTTCGTGGACTCGTTCTTGAATCGAAGGAAACTAGATCCGACTCTAGTTGATTGAAGATTGCAACATCGAGGTACATGAAGCTACATGGGATTCTTCCAAGTCTTTGAGGATTCGAGACAAAGGGTTTCTCGTGAGGTTTAAGGTATTTTGATCCATCTCTATCTTTATTTTGAGAGCATTCTTGGGACAATATTCCATCTTTATTTGAACCTTGGACTAGGTTCATATCAATTTAATAATAGGAACCAGTACACATGGAATCCAGAAAGGGTAAATAGTGGGCTCATCACAAGGCCCATAACGACGACCTTAAAACATCATTGGTGGAAGAAACAACAAAGACCAATAATAAGTCCATTCGATAGAGGAAAATATTATAGTGGCCAATTTCAAGTGATATCATGGATCGAAGACAATGCTTACAAGATTCGAGGTCGAATCATTTTCAAGAAGGGGAGGATGATGCGGCCCAACATATGAAGATCCATTAAGAATACTAATTGGGCCAATCACAAGGCCCAAGTCCAAACAATTAAGGCAACTCTTCATTGGTGATGTTCAAAGATGGTGGAAATCCAAGTCAAGCCCATTTGCAAAATATGAAGAAGAATTCAAGGCTTTTTATAATTGTTTAAGTGCTGATTTTGGTGATTAAATTAGGCCCAAATCAGCCCTATTATTTTTGGTCATCATTAATTTAAATTGTTTGGCATAAAAGAGAAAACACTAGTTGTATTTAGAAAGGATTCCTTAAATCCTTTTCTAAATAAAACTCTATTTACTTGTTTTCTAGATTAGGTTTAGGACTCTTTTTTCCATTGCATTTAGAATTATAATGCTGCCCCTATACCTATAAATAGGGCACATCCATATCAGTTTCAGGGAGGCTTCAATTCAATAAAACTCTTAAGTTTTTCTTTACACTTGTGTAAGAAACCTTATGGCTAATTGTGGACTCAATTAGTGGCTAATCGTGGACTCGACTAGCAAATTGATTCGTGGACTCGAATCAATCTTACTTTCTTCAACCTTAGATTTAGGTTCGTGGACTCGTTCTTGAATCGAAGGAAACTAGATCCGACTCTAGTTGATTGAAGATTGCAATATCAAGGTACTTGAAGCTACATGGGATTCTTCAAAGTCTTTGAGGATTCGAAACAAAGGGTTTCTCGTGAGGTTTAAGGTATTTTGATCCATCTCTATCTTTACTTTGAGAGCATTCTTGGGACAATACTCCATCTTTATTTGAACCTTGGACTAGGTTCATATCAGTTTGGTATTCAGAGCCTAGGTTTATCTCATTATCATTAGAAATTTGGTTTCTTTGGTTCCCTAGGTTTATCTCATTCTTATCTTACATACTATTTTTTTTCGTGTCTTATTCATAAAAAACCCTAAAAAAAAAAATTTCCTTTGCATTCTTGATTGTGTTCTTGAATCTTGATACATGTTCTCCAGTTTCTTGAAAAACAATCCCGAAAGAGTTTTCCCTTTTTCCTGTCCAATATCAATGAGACCTCGAACCTCCTAAGCAAAGTATTACCATATATTCTGTCAAGAAAACAACCCCATCTCACCCATACCTATATCCAAAGCGCATTTACGCGCAATAACGTCGCAATCACACCCTGTCCAGACTTCCGCGTTCTGTGACCAGTTTCAAAGAATGACCTATATCTCGAGATCCACTGGTTATTTTTATCTTAAATTTTGATATGATTTAGATCTCTTCTGGGGCGTTCTATTGATATATTATAGACTTGCTAATTCCTTACGGTCATTGAGATATTTATCTTCGAATTCAGGGCAGCGTTGCTGTTTTCTGGGGTGATTATTGAAATTGTTGGTTCTGTTTTGAAGGGGTTGTGTGGATCCTCTTGGTCCGAAATTTTTGTTGATATTTACAGTAGTTATTTGGAGGTTACTTATCAAAAAAATCAAAAAAAAAATCAAGAAAGTTGAAAAAAAAAAAAAAGAAAGAGAAAGCAATAAAGAAGAAGAATAAGGTTGGGGAAAGAATTTGGCTGGTAGGAGAATTTTGGAGGGACAAGGAAGGGGAAAAGTATAAGGTTGAAAGGAGTTCTTGATAGATTCCTAATTGGTTGTGGTACACGTGAACCCCTTTTATATGCTATTTGTGTCTATCTTTTGATATTGGTCTTGCATATCTTTCCGTCATACTTCCTTCTTTGGTTTCCTTTTTCTTTCAAATCTTATTTAGTTTCTTTGCTCGTATTGTCCTTTTTCTTTGCTTCTTGCTTTCAATTTTATTACCTATCTCGCGATACACCCTTACTCTCAAAGGCTTGTGAAGTTTACCAAGGTACGTTTTCTTGAACTTTGAGGTTGAATCCACATCAACTTGAGTTCCAGACTAGAATTTTTCTTTTTGGAAAAAGGCTTGTGAGAGTATCTGCCACTTGGAGTGATACACGAGTGGAGTGTGTGTTTGTAAGAGTGTGTAGTGCACCCCCAGAGCCATAAAATCCACCTCTTACCTGCGAGCTGAGAATAGTGAGGGAGCGAGCCAACTTTTTGGTTTCACTAACGTGACTACTCACACATCTTCTTGTTTTTAGATATTTTTTTTCGTTTACAGATGGCTCAACAAGTTCCAAACTTGCCGCAGAAATTACAACAAAAAATAGACAGGTTACTTAAACGAATGAATAATTTGGAGCAACGCTCACAGCAAGTGCAACCACCACACAATGATGAGCGACACCTGCCACCAGTAGGAAGAGTGGATCCTAGATGTGAAAGAATCCAACAGCGTAATACGGAGTTAGGAAACATTAAACATGAAATTCCTAACTTCACCGGTGAGAAAGGACCTACCGAATACATAGAATGGGAGAATGCTGTTGAAACTCTTTTTTATTTAAAGCAATATTCTGATCTTACAAAAATTAGGCTAGTTTCTACATCTTTTAAGTGGTATGCATTATCTTGGTGGCGAAAAAGAAATAGAGAGAGAGTTGCTAATTTTATTCCTTATGAATCTTGGGTTCAAGTGAGGGAAGATATGCGTCTAAACTTTCTCCCTAAATCTTTTTTCTATGATCTTGAAAGAAAATTGCAGGGAACCGTGCAAGGAACAATGTCAGTTGATGAGTACCACCAAACTATAAATATTTTACTTGAACAGGGAAACATACATGAAGAAGAGACAAAAACTGTTGCTCGTTTCGTACATGGATTGAACTTAGAAATTCGATGTGGAATGAGTATTCAGAGATATGACACCCTTTATGATGCCTTGTATGCTGCACGTGAATCTGAGGCAAAAATCAAAGAGATGAAAATGTACAAGTCCAACAACGGTGCATCAAGATGGAATAACACTTGTTCCACCCCTCAAAGGCGTGATGAACATCCTCCTCCAAGAGATGATTCACGAGACAAAGGTAAGGAAAAGGTAAGTGAGGCAGCGAGGCCTCAACATGATAGAGAATTGATTTGTTATAGATGTAATGAGAGAGGCCACATAGCTCGTGATTGCCCTAACAAAAGGGTAGTTAAGATAACTACACAATCTGAAAAATTTACTTCTTGTCTTGAATCTGAGGATGAGGTATGTGACCATTTTGAAACCCCCAATGAACATGTTGAGGGAGAACCTTTCATACCTTTAGATTTTGATTCAAAATATGCTGATAGTGAGTCTAGTCATACTCTTGTTGTTAAGGAGGTTTTGAATGTTCACCCTTTAAAAGAAGATGAGTCTCAAAGAGAAAATATATTTTGTGCTAAAGGGTCAATTAGAGAGAATGCTTGTGCTATGGTATTAGATTCTAGAATTTGCACAAATGTGGCTAGTGCAGCTGATGCGGCCCAACATATGAAGATCCATTAAGAATACTAATTGGGCCAATCACAAGGCCCAAGTCCAAACAATTAAGGCAACTCTTCATTGGTGATGTTCAAAGATGGTGGAAATCCAAGTCAAGCCCATTTGCAAAATATGAAGAAGAATTCAAGGCTTTTTATAATTGTTTAAGTGCTGATTTTGGTGATTAAATTAGGCCCAAATCAGCCCTATTATTTTTGGTCATCATTAATTTAAATTGTTTGGCATAAAAGAGAAAACACTAGTTGTATGTAGAAAGGATTCCTTAAATCCTTTTCTAAATAAAACTCTATTTACTTGTTTTCTAGATTAGGTTTAGGGCACATCCATATCAGTTTCAGGGAGGCTTCAATTCAATAAAACTCTTAAGTTTTTCTTTACACTTGTGTAAGAAACCTTATGGCTAATTGTGGACTCAATTAGTGGCTAGTCGTGGACTCGACTAGCAAATTGATTCGTGGACGCGAATCAATCTTACTTTCTTCAACCTTAGATTTAGGTTCGTGGACTCGTTCTTGAATCGAAGGAAACTAGATCCGACTCTAGTTGATTGAAGATTGCAACATCGAGGTACATGAAGCTACATGGGATTCTTCCAAGTCTTTGAGGATTCGAGACAAAGGGTTTCTCGTGAGGTTTAAGGTATTTTGATCCATCTCTATCTTTATTTTGAGAGCATTCTTGGGACAATATTCCATCTTTATTTGAACCTTGGACTAGGTTCATATCAATTTAATAATAGGAACCAGTACACATGGAATCCAGAAAGGGTAAATAGTGGGCTCATCACAAGGCCCATAACGACGACCTTAAAACATCATTGGTGGAAGAAACAACAAAGACCAATAATAAGTCCATTCGATAGAGGAAAATATTATAGTGGCCAATTTCAAGTGATATCATGGATCGAAGACAATGCTTACAAGATTCGAGGTCGAATCATTTTCAAGAAGGGGAGGATGATGCGGCCCAACATATGAAGATCCATTAAGAATACTAATTGGGCCAATCACAAGGCCCAAGTCCAAACAATTAAGGCAACTCTTCATTGGTGATGTTCAAAGATGGTGGAAATCCAAGTCAAGCCCATTTGCAAAATATGAAGAAGAATTCAAGGCTTTTTATAATTGTTTAAGTGCTGATTTTGGTGATTAAATTAGGCCCAAATCAGCCCTATTATTTTTGGTCATCATTAATTTAAATTGTTTGGCATAAAAGAGAAAACACTAGTTGTATTTAGAAAGGATTCCTTAAATCCTTTTCTAAATAAAACTCTATTTACTTGTTTTCTAGATTAGGTTTAGGACTCTTTTTTCCATTGCATTTAGAATTATAATGCTGCCCCTATACCTATAAATAGGGCACATCCATATCAGTTTCAGGGAGGCTTCAATTCAATAAAACTCTTAAGTTTTTCTTTACACTTGTGTAAGAAACCTTATGGCTAATTGTGGACTCAATTAGTGGCTAATCGTGGACTCGACTAGCAAATTGATTCGTGGACTCGAATCAATCTTACTTTCTTCAACCTTAGATTTAGGTTCGTGGACTCGTTCTTGAATCGAAGGAAACTAGATCCGACTCTAGTTGATTGAAGATTGCAATATCAAGGTACTTGAAGCTACATGGGATTCTTCAAAGTCTTTGAGGATTCGAAACAAAGGGTTTCTCGTGAGGTTTAAGGTATTTTGATCCATCTCTATCTTTACTTTGAGAGCATTCTTGGGACAATACTCCATCTTTATTTGAACCTTGGACTAGGTTCATATCAGTTTGGTATTCAGAGCCTAGGTTTATCTCATTATCATTAGAAATTTGGTTTCTTTGGTTCCCTAGGTTTATCTCATTCTTATCTTACATACTATTTTTTTTCGTGTCTTATTCATAAAAAACCCTAAAAAAAAAAAATTTCCTTTGCATTCTTGATTGTGTTCTTGAATCTTGATACATGTTCTCCAGTTTCTTGAAAAACAATCCCGAAAGAGTTTTCCCTTTTTCCTGTCCAATATCAATGAGACCTCGAACCTCCTAAGCAAAGTATTACCATATATTCTGTCAAGAAAACAACCCCATCTCACCCATACCTATATCCAAAGCGCATTTACGCGCAATAACGTCGCAATCACACCCTGTCCAGACTTCCGCGTTCTGTGACCAGTTTCAAAGAATGACCTATATCTCGAGATCCACTGGTTATTTTTATCTTAAATTTTGATATGATTTAGATCTCTTCTGGGGCGTTCTATTGATATATTATAGACTTGCTAATTCCTTACGGTCATTGAGATATTTATCTTCGAATTCAGGGCAGCGTTGCTGTTTTCTGGGGTGATTATTGAAATTGTTGGTTCTGTTTTGAAGGGGTTGTGTGGATCCTCTTGGTCCGAAATTTTTGTTGATATTTACAGTAGTTATTTGGAGGTTACTTATCAAAAAAATCAAAAAAAAAATCAAGAAAGTTGAAAAAAAAAAAAAAAGAAAGAGAAAGCAATAAAGAAGAAGAATAAGGTTGGGGAAAGAATTTGGCTGGTAGGAGAATTTTGGAGGGACAAGGAAGGGGAAAAGTATAAGGTTGAAAGGAGTTCTTGATAGATTCCTAATTGGTTGTGGTACACGTGAACCCCTTTTATATGCTATTTGTGTCTATCTTTTGATATTGGTCTTGCATATCTTTCCGTCATACTTCCTTCTTTGGTTTCCTTTTTCTTTCAAATCTTATTTAGTTTCTTTGCTCGTATTGTCCTTTTTCTTTGCTTCTTGCTTTCAATTTTATTACCTATCTCGCGATACACCCTTACTCTCAAAGGCTTGTGAAGTTTACCAAGGTACGTTTTCTTGAACTTTGAGGTTGAATCCACATCAACTTGAGTTCCAGACTAGAATTTTTCTTTTTGGAAAAAGGCTTGTGAGAGTATCTGCCACTTGGAGTGATACACGAGTGGAGTGTGTGTTTGTAAGAGTGTGTAGTGCACCCCCAGAGCCATAAAATCCACCTCTTACCTGCGAGCTGAGAATAGTGAGGGAGCGAGCCAACTTTTTGGTTTCACTAACGTGACTACTCACACATCTTCTTGTTTTTAGATATTTTTTTTCGTTTACAGATGGCTCAACAAGTTCCAAACTTGCCGCAGAAATTACAACAAAAAATAGACAGGTTACTTAAACGAATGAATAATTTGGAGCAACGCTCACAGCAAGTGCAACCACCACACAATGATGAGCGACACCTGCCACCAGTAGGAAGAGTGGATCCTAGATGTGAAAGAATCCAACAGCGTAATACGGAGTTAGGAAACATTAAACATGAAATTCCTAACTTCACCGGTGAGAAAGGACCTACCGAATACATAGAATGGGAGAATGCTGTTGAAACTCTTTTTTATTTAAAGCAATATTCTGATCTTACAAAAATTAGGCTAGTTTCTACATCTTTTAAGTGGTATGCATTATCTTGGTGGCGAAAAAGAAATAGAGAGAGAGTTGCTAATTTTATTCCTTATGAATCTTGGGTTCAAGTGAGGGAAGATATGCGTCTAAACTTTCTCCCTAAATCTTTTTTCTATGATCTTGAAAGAAAATTGCAGGGAACCGTGCAAGGAACAATGTCAGTTGATGAGTACCACCAAACTATAAATATTTTGCTTGAACAGGGAAACATACATGAAGAAGAGACAAAAACTGTTGCTCGTTTCGTACATGGATTGAACTTAGAAATTCGATGTGGAATGAGTATTCAGAGATATGACACCCTTTATGATGCCTTGTATGCTGCACGTGAATCTGAGGCAAAAATCAAAGAGATGAAAATGTACAAGTCCAACAACGGTGCATCAAGATGGAACAACACTTGTTCCACCCCTCAAAGGCGTGATGAACATCCTCCTCCAAGAGATGATTCACGAGACAAAGGTAAGGAAAAGGTAAGTTTGGCAGCGAGGCCTCAACATGATAGAGAATTGATTTGTTATAGATGTAATGAGAGAGGTCACATAGCTCGTGTTTGCCCTAACAAATGGGTAGTTAAGATAACAACACAATCTGAAAAATTTACTTCTTGTCTTGAATCTAAGGATGAGGTATGTGACCATTTTGAAACCCCCAATGAACATGTTGAGGGAGAACCTTTCATACCTTTAGTTTTTGATTCTAAATATGCTGATAGTGAGTCTAGTCATACTCCTGTTGTTAAGGAGGTTTTGAATGTTCACCCTATAAAAGGAGATGAGTCTCAAACTGAAAATATAGTTTGTGCTAAAGATTCAATTAGAGGGAATGCTTGTACTGTGGTAATAGATTCTGGAAGTTGCACAAATGTGGCTAGTGCAGCTATGGTTAAATTTCTTCAATTACATTTTCTTAATCATCCAAATCCTTATTGTTTGCAATGGTTATCTGATGCAGGAGAAGCTAGAGTAACCAAACAGTTTCTTATTCCTTTATCTATTAACAGTTACTCTGATGAAATCTTGTGTGATAATATCCCAATGCAGGCTGCTCATATCGTGTTAGGTAGACAATGGCAATTTGATAGAAAAATAAGTTCTGATGGAATGAGGAACACTTATGTGTTTCACTTGAATGGAGTTATATATCTCTTGCCTCGTTTGTATCCTAAACAAGTAGAAGAAATTCAATCGACACTGATGCAAGCTCTCAAACTAGCCTCAAAGAAGGAAGAAATCAAAGAGAGAAAATTGGAACCTCCATGTTTGGAATTGCAATCACCACTTCAATCTTCTATTTCGGTTTGTAGCCAAACAAAGGGACCACAATCAGTGATACAGTGGAAAGGACCAGCCCAAGGTGTCAAAGTGCAACCTCTCTTGGTAACTACAAAGGATATTAAGCAAGAGAAAAGAAGGGGAGTAACTATTTACTCATTTTTATTTCAAAAGCATGCATTAAAATTCTCTAGATTTGTTTGTCATGTTTCTATTAATGAGCTCCTTGCTAGATGTGTTAGAAATTTGTTTGCGTCCATACATCCGAGATTCCTTAATTTTGATTTTACTAAAACTTTATTTGATAGAGATAAGTAATCACTGGGAAGTTATAAGGCACATTTGAAAACTTCTTATGTGAAATACTACTTGCTCAAGGGGTTTTCTTTCAAAGTCAATGGGATTGGCACTTTTTGCTTGGATTTGAGCAATGGTTTAATTATTGATTCACATAAGGGACTATTTGATTTTCCAAAGAGTGATGATGTTTTGCATGGATATTTTCATTGGCCAAAGAAGAAAAAAGATGTAGAATCTTATGTTCATAATTGTGCTACTTACCACCACAATGCATCTAAATCATTACTTGATATTTTCATGGATTTTGTGTTTGGTTTAGCCTTAAGCTCTAGGTGGAAAGATTTTGTGCTTATTGACAATTCAAACAACATGCATAAATTTAATATGTCTCATTTTGTTGAATTATTACCATCCAGAATGTTTAAATTCCCTGATGTGTCATTAGACTTAATTGCCTTACTTGTTGATTGTAGGATGATGATTGGAGCGACTCATGTCAAGCATCCCAAGAAAAAGTTCCATGAGCGTGATAAAACAGAAAGTGAGCTTGCTACTTTGTCTTTCACTGAAGATTTGGATTCGAGGACGAATCCTTTTCAAGAAGGGGAGAATAATTAGAACCAGTACACATGGAATCCAATAAGGGTCTATAGTGGGCTCATCACAAGGCCCATAACTACATCCTTAAAGAATCATTGGTGGAAGAAACAAGAAGGCCCAATAATAATTCCATTCGATAGAGGAAAGTATTATAGTGGCCCATTTCAAGTGATATCATGGATCGAAGACAATGCTTACAAGATTCGAGGTCAAATCATTTTCAAGAAGGGGAGGATGATGCGGCCCAACATAATGAAGATCCATCAAGAGTACCAATTGGGCCAATCACAAGGCCCAAGTCCAAACGATTAAGACAACTTTTCATTGGTTATATTCAAAGATGGTGGAAATCCAAGTCAACCCCATTTGCAAAAGATGAAGAAGATTACAAGGCTTTTTATAATTGTTTAAGTGCTGATTTTGGTGATTAAATTAGGCCCAAATCAGCCCTATTATTTTTGGTCATCATTAATTTAAATTGTTTGGCATAAAAGAGAAAACACTAGTTGTATTTAGAAAGGATTCCTTAAATCCTTTTCTAAATAAAACTCTATTTACTTGTTTTCTAGATTAGGTTTAGGACTCTTTTTTCGATTGCATTTAGAATTATAATGCTGCCCCTATACCTATAAATAGGGCACATCCATATCAGTTTCGGGGAGGCTTCAATTCAATAAAACTCTTAAGTTTTTCTTTACACTTGTGTAAGAAACCTTATGGCTAATTGTGGACTCAATTAGTGGCTAATCGTGGACTCGACTAGCAAATTGATTCGTGGACTCGAATCAATCTTACTTTCTTCAACCTTAGATTTAGGTTCATGGACTCGTTCTTGAATCGAAGGAAACTAGATCCGACTCTAGTTGATTGAAGATTGCAATATCAAGGTACTTGAAGCTACATGGGATTCTTCCAAGTCTTTGAGGATTCGAGACAAAGGGTTTCTCGTGAGGTTTAAGGTATTTTGATCCATCTCTATCTTTACTTTGAGAGCATTCTTGGGACAATACTCCATCTTTATTTGAACCTTGGACTAGGTTCATATCAGCAGCTATGGTTAAATTTCCCCAGTTACCTTTGCTTAATCATCCAAATCCTTATTGTTTGTAATGGTTAACTGATGCAGGAAAAGCTAGAGTAACCATACAGGATCTTATTCCTTTATCTATTAACATTTACTCTGATAAAATCTTGTGTGATAATATCCCAATGCAGGTTGCTCATATCTTGTTAGGTAGATCATTGCAATTTCACAGAAAACTAAGTTCTGATGGAATGAGGAACACTTATGTGTTTCACATGAATGGAGTTACATATGTCTTGCCTCGTTTGTATCCTAAACAAGTAGAAGAAATTCAATGGACATTGATGAAAGCTCTCAAACCAGCGTCAAAGAAGGAAGAAATCAAAGAGAAAAAAGTGGAACCTCCATGTTTGGAATTGCAATCACCACTCCAATCCTCTAACTCAGTTTATAGCCAAACAAAGGGACCACAAATCAGTGATACAGTGGAAAGGACCAGCCCAAGGTGTCAAAGTGCAACCTCTCTTGGTAACAAAAAATGATAGTATGCAAGAAAAAGGAAGGGGAGTCACTTTCTACTCACTTTTATTCCAAAAGCATGCATTAATATTCTCTAGATTTCTTTGCCATGTTTCAATCAATGACGTACTTGCTAGATGTGTTAGAAATTTGTTTGCCTCCATACATCCAAGATTCCTTAATTTTGATTTTACTAAAACTTTGTTTGATAGAGATAAGGAATCACTGGAACGTTATAAGGCACATTTGAAAACTTCATATGTGAAACACTACTTGCTCAAGGGGTTTTGGTTCAAAGTCAATGGGATTGACACTTTTTGCTTTGTTTTGGGCAATGATTTAATTGTTTATTCACATAAGGGAAATTTTGATTTTCCAAAGAGTGATGATGTTTTGCATGGATATTTTCATTGGCCAAAGAAGAAAAAAGATGTAGAATCTTATGTTCAGAATTGTGCTACTTACCACCATAATACATCTAAATCATTACTTGATATTTCCATGAATTTTCTGTTTGATTTTACCTTAAGCTCTAGGAGGAAAGATTTTGTGCTTATTGACAATTCAAAGAAGATGCCTAAATTTAATATGTCTCTTTTTATTGAATTATTACCATCCAGAATGTTTAAATTCCATGATGTGTCATTAGACTTAATTGCCTTACTTGTTGATTGTAGGATGATGATTGGAGCGACTCGTGTCAACCATCCCAAGAAAAAGTTCCATGAGCGTGATAAAACACAAAGTGAGCTTGCTAATTTGTCTTTCATTGAAGATTTGGATTCGAGGACGAATCCTTTTCAAGAAGGGGAGAATAATTAGAACCAGTACACATGGAATCCAATAAGGGTCTATAGTGGGCTCATCACAAGGCCCATAACTACATCCTTAAAGAATCATTGGTGGAAGAAACAAGAAGGCCCAATAATAATTCCATTCGATAGAGGAAAGTATTATAGTGGCCCATTTCAAGTGATATCATGGATCGAAGACAATGCTTACAAGATTCGAGGTCGAATCATTTTCAAGAAGGGGAGGATGATGCGGCCCAACATAATGAAGATCCATCAAGAGTACCAATTGGGCCAATCACAAGGCCCAAGTCCAAACGATTAAGACAACTTTTCATTGGTTATATTCAAAGATGGTGGAAATCCAAGTCAACCCCATTTGCAAAAGATGAAGAAGATTACAAGGCTTTTTATAATTGTTTAAGTGCTGATTTTGGTGATTAAATTAGGCCCAAATCAGCCCTATTATTTTTGGTCATCATTAATTTAAATTGTTTGGCATAAAAGAGAAAACACTAGTTGTATTTAGAAAGGATTCCTTAAATCCTTTTCTAAATAAAACTCTATTTACTTGTTTTCTAGATTAGGTTTAGGACTCTTTTTCCCATTGTATTTAGATTACAATGCTGCCCTATACCTATAAATAGGGCACATCCATATAAGTTTGAAAGAGGCTTTAATTCAATAAAATTCTTAAGTTTTTCTTTACACTTGTGTAAGAAACCTTATGGCTAATTGTGGACTCAATTAGTGGCTAGTCGTGGACTCGACTAGCAAATTGATTCGTGGAGTCGAATCGATCTTCCTTTCTTCAACCTTAGATTTAGGTTCGTGGACTCGTTCTTTAATCGAAGGAAACTAGATCCGACTCTAGTTGATTGAAGATTGCATCATCGAGGTACTTGAAGCTATAATGGGATTCTTCAAAGTCTTTGAGGATTCGGGACTATGTGTTTCTCGTGATGTTTAAGGTATTTTTGATCCATCTCTATCTTTAGTTTTGAGAGCATTCTTGGGACAATATTTCATTTTATTTGAACCTTGGACTAGGTTCATATCAATATGGCTCGTGATTGTCCTAACAAGAGGGTAGTTAAGATAACAAAACATTGTGAAAAGTTTGCTTCGTGTCTTGAATATGAGTCTGATGATGAGGTTAGTGACCATTTGGAAACCCCCAATGAGCATGTTGAGGAGGAACCACCTTTACCTTTAGATTTTGATTATGAATATGCTGATAGTGAGTCTGTTCATACTCTTGTTGTTAAGAAGGTTTTGAATGTTCATCCTTTAAAAGAAGATGAGTCTCAAAGAGAAAATATATTTTATGCTAAAGGGTCAATTATAGGGAATGCTTGTACTGTGATAATAGATTCTGGAAGTTGCACAAATGTGGCTAGTGCAGCTATGGTTAAATTTCTTCAATTACCTTTGCTTGATCACCCTAATCCATATCGTCTGCAATGGTTAACCAATGCAGGAGAAGTTAGAGTAACAAAGCAGGCTCTTATTCCTTTATCTATTAACAGTTACTCTGATGAAATTTTGTGTGATATTGTCCCAATGCAGGCTGCTCATGTGCTGTTAGGTAGACCGTGGCAATTTGATAGAAAAATCACTTTTGATGGAATGATGAACACTTATGTGTTTCACATGGATGGAGTTAGATATGTCTTGTCTCCTTTGACTCCTAAACAGGTGGAAGAAATACTATTGAAATCGAGGAAGACATCAAAAGAGGCGAAATCAGTGCCATATTCCCCCTATCCAAAATCAAAGCCTCCACCTCCTCCAATATCCCTTTCCACGCCATTTTCATCTCAAAACCCAGCAAAGGAATCACCACATCAGCCCTCTCTTCTTGCAACAAAAAAGGACATTAAGAAGGCAATAAGAAGGGGAGACACGTTTAACTTACTTTTCATTCATAAGCTTACCACTGATCTTGATTCTTCTCTTGTGTTACACTCTGAATCTTGTTTTCGTAATGCCTCTATTGATGAATTGCTTGCTGATTTTTCAGATTTATTCCCTAAAGAGATGCCAAAAGGATTGCCACCATTTAGAGGGATTAAGCATCAAATCGACTTTGTCCCTGGATCTACCTTGCCAAACCGACCAGCCTACAAAACCAATCCCGTGGAAGCAAAGGAAATCCATAAACAGGTTGAAGAGCTTCTTGAAATTGGACATATTCGAGAAAGCTTGAGTCCGTGTGCCGTTCCAGTGCTCATTGTCCCAAAAAAAAAACGGTACATGGAGAGTGTGTGTTGATTGTCGTGCAATCAACAATATAACTATTAAGTATAGATTTCCTATTCCTCGACTTGATGATATGCTTGATGAACTTTATGGAGCTAAGTACTTTAGCAAGGTGGATTTGAAGCGAGGATATCATCAAATCAGGATGAAAGAAGGTGATGAGTGGAAAACAGCCTTTAAAACAAAGCATGGTTTATATGAATGGTTAGTCATGCCTTTTGGCTTAACAAATGCCCCTAGCACATTCATGAGGCTTATGAACCATGTTTTGAGGAAATTTATTGGTAATTTTGTTGTTGTTTACTTTGATGATATTCTGATTTATAGCAAGTCACAAGAAAAACACTTGAAACACCTTCGATTAGTTTTTCTTGAACTTAGGGCTGCACAGTTGTATGTCAATCTTAAAAAGTGTTCTTTTATGTCTGAGAGTGTTGAGTTTTTAGGATTTCATGTTAGTATAGAAGGTGTGACCATGGATTCAAAAAAGGTTGAAGCTATCACAAGTTGGCCAACGCCAACTAATGTATCTAACTTGCGTAGTTTTTTAGACTGGCAGGTTTCTACAGAAAGTTTGTTCGTGATTTCAGCTCCATAACAGCCCCTATGCATGAGTTGATTAAGAAAGACACCATCTTCAAATGGGGGCCTAAACAGGAACAAGCTTTTGCTACATTGAAAGTTCTACTCACCACCGCTCCTGTTCTAGTTTTGCCTTGTTTTGATAAAACTTTTGAACTAGAATGTGATGCTTTTGGCATTGGAATTGGTGCTGTACTGATGCAGGATAAACGCCCCATTGCCTATTTTAGTGAGAAGTTGGGTGGCGCAACACTCAACTATCCCACATATGATAAAGAACTTTATGCCATTATAAGAGCCTTGGAAACTTGGCAACATTATTTATGGTTTAAAGACTTTATTTTACACACTGATCATGAAGCCTTAAAACATTTGAAAGGCCAAGGTAAGTTGAATAATAGACATGCTAAATGGCTCGAGTTCATTGAAGCTTTTCCTTATAAAATTGCCTCAAGAAAGGTACGAAAAACAAAGTGGCTGATGCTTTATCTAGGAGATATACTTTACTTGCTACTTTACACGCTAAGTTTCTTGGTTTTGATTTCATTAAGTCTCTCTATGCTAGTGATTCAATGTTTGGCGAGATCTACACCTCTTGTGTACGATCTCCTTTGGGAAAGTTTTACTTGTCAGATGGGTTTTTGTTTAAGGAAAATAAAGTGTGCATTCCTAATTGTTCCTTGCGTGTGAGTTTGATCACTGAATCACATGGAGGTGGTCTTATGGGACACTTCGGTATTTCTAAAACCTATGATGTGTTGCATGAACACTTCTATTGGCCTAGAATGAAAAAAGACGTTGAGACTTTTGTGAATAATTGTACTACATGTCACCATGCTAAGTCCAAATCACTTTCCCAAGGGCTTTACACACCACTTTCTGTTCCTAGCGGCCCGTGGCTTGATATTTCTATGGATTTTGTTCTAGGGTTACCTATGAGTTCTAAGAGAAAAGATTCTATTTTTGTTGTAGTTGATCGTTTTAGTAAGATGGCTAGATTTATTGCTTGCACCAAAACTGATGATGCAACTCATATTGCTAATCTTTTCTTTGCTGATATTGTTAAATTGCATGGCATCCCTAAGACTATTGTTTCTGATAGAGATTCTAAATTTCTTAGCCACTTTTGGCGTGTTCTGTGGGCTAAAATTGGGACTAAGTTGCTATTTTCTACTACTTGTCATCCTCAAACTGATGGACAAACAGAAGTAGTTAATAGAACCTTATCCCAATTACTTAGAAGTGTGATCTCTAAAAATCTAAAATCATGGGAAAAATGTTTGCCTCATGTTGAATTCGCTTATAATCGTGCAATACATTCAACCACTAACATGTCTCCTTTTGAAGTTGTGTATGGTTTCAATCCGTTATCTCCCATAGACTTACTTGCTTTGCCTTACAATCCGCAGGATAGCTTAGATGGAGAAGAACGTGCCAAGAAGACCAAGGAGATGCATGTTAAAGTCAAAGAACAAATTGAGAAAAGGAACGAACAAATAGCTGCTCGAGTGAACAAGACAAGGAAAATGATCACATTTGAGCTTGGAGATTGGGTGTGGATTCACTTGCGCAAAGACCGTTTTCCCCGCGAAAGAAAGTCAAAGCTGAACCAACGTGGAGATGGCCCATTTCAAGTTATATCACGGATTGGAGATAACGCATATAAGGTTGATCTTAGAGGAGAATACAATGTCTCTTCTACTTTCCATGTTTCAGACTTGTCTCCATATGATTGCACAGATTCGAGGACGAATCATTTTCAAGAAGGGGAGGATAATGCAACCCAAACTACTGAAGATCCATTAAGAGTACCAGTTGGGCCAATCACAAGGTCTAAGTCCAAACAATTAAGACAACTCTTCATTGGTTATGTTCAAAAATGGTGGAAATCCAATTCAAGCCCAATTGCAAATGATGGCGAAGAACTCAAGGCTTTTTATAATTGTTTAAGTGCTGATTTTGGTGATTAAATTAGGCCCAAATCAGCCCTATTATTTTTGGTCATCATTAATTTAAATTGTTTGGCATAAAAGAGAAAACACTAGTTTGTATTTAGAAAGGATTCCTTAAATCCCTTTCTAAATAAAACTCTACTTACTTGTTTTCTAGATTAGGTTTAGGACTCTTTTTCCCATTGTATTTAGAATTATAATGCTGCCCCTATACCTATAAATAGGGCGCATCTATATCAGTTTCGATCAGGCTTTAATTCAATAAAATTCTTAAGTTTTTCTTTACACTTGTGTAAGAAACCTTGTGGCTAATTGTGGACTCAATTAGTGGCTAGTCGTGGACTCGACTAGCAAATTGATTCGTGGACTCGAATCAATCTTCCTTTCTTCAACCTTAGATTTAGGTTCGTGGACTCGTTCTTGAATCGAAGGAAACTAGATCCGACTCTAGTTGATTGAAGATTGCATCATCGAGGTACTTGAAGCTACAATGGGATTCTTCCAAGTCTTTGAGGATTCGAGACAAAGGGTTTCTCGTGAGGTTTAAGGTATTTCGATCCATCTCTATCTTTATATTGAGAGCAATCTTGGGGCAATACTCCATCTTATTTGAATCTTGGACTAGGTTCATATCAGTTAATTAGGTTAATGCCTCGAGCCTTAGGTCCTCTCAGATACGAATAGTTGAACTGACCTTACCACTCATCCCTTAACTTCTCAAAAGGTAGGTCCTTCTTAACTTTGACCTTTGCGACCATTTGGTTATGAATGGTTGACTTTATCATTCGGTCTTGCAATACTTCGAAAGGTAGACCCTTCCACCTCTCGGCCTTTGCAACCTTTCGGTCTTGATATCTTCCACTCTTCGAATCTTCAGTCGTCGGTATTCAGTCTTCGGACTGGAGATAACCACTCAAGTTACTCTTTTTCTCGAGCTATTCGAAAGATAACCACTCGGGTTGATCTTTGACTCGTTGTCTTTTTCCCAGTCGAGAGTTAACCATTCGGGTTACTCTTTAAATCGTTGCTGCGACTGTCCTCTCGAGTCTCAATTCGGATGTGTAAATAAGTTACTACTTGTGGTACCATTCGGTTAGATTCGAATGTTTGAGTTTAACAAATTTTATTTGCATTTCTAGGATAAAATTACTGGAATTTAACTCAACACGACCCAACACAATATTTTATTGATCATCTCAAAAATTACACTTACAAGGATATAGCAATTAAAGCATAAAATGAATAAACATTACATATAATCTAGTTATCCTGTAGTTGTTGGACTTCATCTTCTTGTTGTTTCTTTGCCTTAGCTTCTGCACTATCAAGCACTTTGTTGATCTGATTCCTTGTGCCTTTGATATTGTTCTCCAAGACATGGTGTTCGAAGCATCGAGTGATCTTGAAGCTCATGTAGTTGTGGAATGCCTCAACAACATCAATTCCACCAACTACTCCTCGCTTCCACCATCTGATTAATTCGGCCTGATTCATTCCATCAGCGAATGATACAGAATTGTCTCTTAGGAGCTCAAAAACTGCATTGTTGATGAATTCATCTGAATCCATGCTTGTCACTTTCTTAATGGAATCAAATCTTGCTTTCATCATTCTTTCAGCCTCACCAGCTTCCTCTCCTTGTCACTTCTTCGCCATTTCATTGTCTTTATCTCTCCTTCTTGTGAGCATCAATCTTCTCATTCACAAGGAATATGTGATCTATGTTGCAATCCTTGTTAATAACAATGACTCCTCGTTCATCCATTTTGTTCTAAAATGCCCATTTCATTCGAATCACATTTTGGTGTGAAGGTCTAGGAAGTAGCTCCCATACATCATTCCTTTCGAATTGATGGAGCTCTTCTTGCATGGCTTGGACCCAATCTGGATCACTAAGTGCTTCTTCCACAGCCTTGGCTCGATTTGTGAATGGAAACACGCCATCATGCACTCATGAATAGATGACCTTGTCCTTACACCCTTCTTATATCTCCAATAACTTTCTCTAGTGGATGATCCCTTAGCCAGCGTAAATCAGGTTGAAATGTTGTTGGAAGAGTTTCTTCATCTACTGCATGGACATTTGGTCTCGCTTCCACTTCTAACTGCTCGGGTAGATGTAGTTGGTTAGGCAACCAAATAGTAAACTCTTCTGTCTTGAATTCGATGTCTTGGACCTATCGACTTCATTTACCACTCGTTCTTCCCTTTCGGTTTCTTTGCTCACCTCGGACTAATTATCCATTCGGACACTTAACTTATCTAGCCTCTCGGACAGCTTTCCCACATCTCGGTTGATGTTTCCTTCATCAAACACAACATGGATGGATTCTTCTACCACCATGCTTCTCTTGTTAAGCACTCGAAAAGCTTTGCTGACAGCTAAATAACCCATGAATAGCCCTTCGTCAACTCTCTCGTCAAAAGCCTTTAGATTTGACTTCCTGTTGTTGTGAATAAAACACTTGCTACCAAAAGTGTGAAAGTAGCTCACAACTGGTTTCTTACCCTTCCATAGCTCGTAGGGAGTCTTCCCATAAACTTTGTTGACTATGGAACGGTTTTGGGTTAAACACGATGTGTTAACAACTTCAGCTCAAAACCTTTTAGGTAAGCCGAAAAGTGCTATCATTGACCTTGCAGCTTCTTTGAGAGTTCTTTTTTTCCTCTTAGCTACACCATTTTGTTGTGGTGTCCTTGTCGCTTAAAGTTGATGGAGAATACTGAATTGTCCACAAAAGTTTTGGATAACTTGATTTACAAACTTTGTACCCTGATCTGACATGATCTTCACAATGTTGGAGCCCTTCTCGTTTTGTAACTGCTTCAACAACTCGGACAACAACTTCTTAGTCTCATTCTTTTTCCTTAATAATATTGTCCACGTATATCTAGTGTAGTCATCTACTATCACTAGAGTATACTTACGACCACTTAAGCTTACAGTGTCAACTAGCCCAAATAAATCCATGTGAAGTAGACTCAAAGGTCTAGAGTTTGTGTCACCGGATTTGGACTTAAACGAAGATTTGATTTGGTTCCCCTTTTAACAAGCTTTACAAACCCTATCTTTGTTGTAAGTCACGTTTGGTAGTCCCTCTACCAAACCTCCTCTGGCTAGCTTATTGATTGCTTTGAAGTTGAGATGGATGAGCCTATTATGCCATTCCCAACTTAGGTTTGAGTCACCTTTCGCTTCCAGGCATACACTCGGTTCGACCGAATCCCAATTAACAACATATATGTTCTTTCTCCTCCTTATGGAAATAACATTTTCTCCATTCCCTTCATTGATTATGCAACACTTGTCTTTGGAGAACTCTACCTTATATCCCTTATCACAGAACTGAATTGTGCATAGAAGGTTGAACTTCAACCCTTCTACATACGAAACGTCCTTAATAGTCAGTCCGTTGCTTAGGACATCACCAATGCCTTTGGTTTGTCTACTCATTTCACCACCAAAAACCACTTTAGGACCATTGACTGCTCGGTAGTTGCTTAAATTCGACCTATCCCTGGTCATGTGCCTTGAGCATCCGCTATCCACATACCAAACAACCCTGTGAACCTGAAATAAAAAATTAGTTTGATTTAGGTACCCATTCCTTCTTGGGTACTTGTTAGTTAGTGAGCTTAGCATCCATTTGAACATAGAGCTTGTCAAACCCATTTTTGGTCCAATGTAGCCGTCGAAAACATTATAATCGTAATGGATGTTTTGAAATTGCTTAGTAGTTTTAGGTGTATAATATTTTGGAAATTGGGGTTTTCGCACGTTGCTATACACCCTAGAATATGACATTTGCTTTAGCCTATGAAACCGCTCAAATTGCGCTTTGGGCATTGGTTTATGGACCATAAGCCAATCTTCATCGGAAGGGAACAATCTTCCGGCGCCTCTCATTGGTCTTCTAGTTGACCTAAAAGGCTTTGCGAACCTTTTCTTCTAACCATTCGTGTAATGACTCGGTTTACCATTTGGGTGACCATTCGGTCTCCTTCTTGAATGGTTAGACCTCAAGTTGTTCTTTGGCTTACCTCTCGGGTGGTTAACCTTCGTTAGTTGACAATTCGTGGATTGACCACTTGGTCTGTTTCGATTCGTGTTCTGGAAACTCCTCGAGTTACTGTTCAAAGGTTTACCTCTCTAAGTTTCCACAACATTTCGAATAGTGTCCCCTTTTGGTTGACTACTCGTTTGTGGTGTGTTGCCTTTATTAATAACTTTCGTTGGTTCAGGTTGCAAGGTTTGACCTTTAACAAACACAGAATTAAGACCTCCACGGGTTGAAAGTCTGTGGGTTTGGTCAAAAGAATTGTAGCCTAGTCCGACTTTATTCCCACTTGGCCGTTGCTCACCTACCATTCAATCCATTATTTTGGATGAGTTAGTAAAATTAGCTATGACCTCGCGCAAATTATGCTCTTGCACTTCTTTTGCTTTGCACTCTTGAGAGATTCGCGTTCGGCCAAGAGTTGAACATTCTCTTCTTTCAGTTTGGACTGAGTGCTCTTCACATACTTGAAGTCCTTCATCAGTTTAAGAACCGAATCCATAGGATCTTTATCGCAACTAGAATCAGACTCACAATGGGTAGAAGAGGATTGAGAGTTACCTCTTCATCTTTTGCCATTAAGCATAGATCTTCTAATGAGTCTTGTTGGCTGTAGAGGTAGATGAGTCCATTCCCATCTCTTGAGCTTTTGCTCTTAGAACTGAAACTAGAGGGACACTACTCGGTTATCACTTTCTCGATTGACTCTTCGATCACCAGTGTTTTCTCCTCCTGTCGCCTTTCGAGTAACTACCCTAGTGGTTAGCACTTCTACCACTCGTTTCTCTTGTAACACTCCTCGATTGGTCCTGATGCTTCCGAACCACCGGATGTGGGCATTCCGCCTTGTAGTGCCCAGGCTTTCTACAGTTGTAGCATAGAGCCTAAAACTCCCCGGAGTCTATACTCTTCGAGGTGCTTGCTATCTTGGAGTTTCTCCGATTTGAGGAAGATGGTGTAGATAGAGAGCTTTGTAGGTTGTTCTTCCTCATAAACCTTTTAAATTTCCTGACAAACATGGAAAACTGCCCATCAGTTAAAAAATCAAAGGGGTTAGAGTTGGACCTGGATGAAGTGGATGGTTGTTGATCAGCAACCAACACTACACTTCTCAGCTCGCATTCCTCTTCTCGTCTCGGTTCCCTCTCAAACTCTTATGCTTTCAAATCACTAAAGATTTGAGAGGTTTGTATAGCATTTAGGTCTCTATGGTCATGCATGGCTATGACCTTCATCTCCAAGGTTTTTGGCAGTTCTCGGAGAATCTTCAAATTAATCTCCTCTGGCTCAGCTCATTTCCTAAGTTCGCGACTTCACATAGGAGCATCATAAATTGAGTCTCTATCTCGGCTATGCTTTTGCCAGTGCTCATTCGGAAGTCCTCGGACTTCTTCATGGCAATCGTCAGCTTATTCTCCTTCTTCTGCTCATCACCTTCACCTACCTACATGAGCACTTCCCAGATTTCTTTAGCTAATTTGCATTTCCAGATTCTGGGGAATAAAGTATCGTCGACCGTCTTGAACAGAATGCCCTTGGCTATATTGTCTAAGTTTTTCCTTGTGCAGTCCTCAGGTGACCATGCATGCGTCAGCCTGACACGTACTTGGGTGCTTCTGGTCCTTGTTCCGCTCAGTTAGCGTTGACTATCATGATTTTCACTGGACCTTGAGTAATGACCTCCCGCATCTCGCCGTGGAGAGCTGATAGATGTGCCTGCAATCGCACCTTCTAGTTATCAAGCTTACTGAGATTAAACATCAAATGCTTGGAAGTATGATGATCCATATTATTAAGAAAATAATACTTGCAAAGGAAAATAGATTTTTCTTTTGAAAAGCGATCACCGGGCAGTGTACTCGAGAGTTCACGATTCTAGGCAACTGCTCTGATACCACTTGTGAGTTCGGGTGTGGGTTAGGTACAAGTCTAGGGGAAGGGTGAATAGACTTGTAGGGTTTTTGAAAACTTTCGCGAATGGTTAAAGCTACTCGAGAGGTGACTTTAACTACTCAATCAAAGTTTGTACACAGCGAAAAAATAATTTGTTAACTATTTTATGAAATTCTTTGCACGTTAGCTTTTGCTTATCAAATTCTTAGGTTTGGTTGTGATTATGTAGTGTAAGCAATAAATAATAAAGAGAGTGAGACAGAGATTTTTATAGTGGTTCGGCTATAACCAGTGATAAACATTTTTTTTTAATGCTACTGTCTAGTATACATTGTAGTTTTTTTTTTAAAGAGAGTTCACTACATGCCATCTGAGCACAAACTGCTTGGCCGATAAACATTATTTTTATTGTTATTTTAAATAATATTTTTATAGTTAATTTGCAATAGTTAATTAATTTTAAGGATAATTTTATATCTACTTTTATTTATTATTGTTATATTTAGCTTTATTAATATTGTTTAATTTGAGGTTGTTTTTGTTATTAAATTAATTTTGTTAATAAATTTGTTAGCCCAATAATTTCTTAGAGCTAATTTAATAATAGGGAAAATTGTAAAAACTGCCCCTCTATAATATGCCAATTATCAATGTCACCCCTGAATTATGAGTGATACAAATGTTGCCCCTCAATTATCAAAACGGTGCACATATAGCCCCTCCCGTAACGGACATGTGGTTCCCCGTTAGTGTATGACACCGTTAAATCGGAGTAAATATGTAATTTAGTTGTTTTTTCCCTCCCTCGATTCGAAGTACTAGCGATGGACAGCGGTGGGGAACCACATGTCCATTACGGGAGGGGCTATATGTGCACCATTTTGATAATTGAGGGGCAACATTTACACCACTCATAATTCAGGGGTGACATTGATAATTGACGTATTATAGAGGGGCATTTTTTACAATTTTCCCTTAATAATAATAATAATAATAATAATAATAATAATAATAATAATAATAATAATAATAATAATAATAATAATAATAATAATAATAATAGTGATTTAGTAGTACTTGGTCAGCTTTGAGTAGGGAATTTTATATCGACTCTAATTCGTTACTCATCCTATCCTATATATAATAAAGTCATATGGTCTTGTGAAAATTAAATGATGATAATCAACATTTAATTTTCACAAGACCATAATAATATTGTTAATTATAATAACAATAACAATAATAATAATAATTGCAATAATAATAATGATAATAATTTCCACTGACAGTTGCTAATATATATATATACATATATATATATATATATATATATATATATATATATATATATATATATATATATATATATTTATTTATTTATATTTCAATTTCTACTGACAAATTATTGTGTGAACGATGGTCCACATAATTGTATAGATCATGAATATCAAATACATTTTTAATATATTAAAAGTACATTATTTTTATATTGAAAGTACCTTACATACATATATAATGTACCCTTAATATATTTAAAATATACTTTTTATTGCATGCAACCCCAAAGTTCATAAGTTTGAAATTAATATATGGCATAGCTAGGCGGCCTAATATTTAAGATTGTTGATGTGCATATTGAGGACTACGGAGACAAAGATGCGTTATTCGTGGATTCATCGGATACTATCCAACAACACTCTCCAACTTAATTGACGTGAAGTAGGCTTAGTAACATTAAGATTATATTCTCTAATTATTAGTTCTCATCTTTTATTGATTACACACTTAATTCGATAGTATTTGTAAGAAAAAATCAATGTTCGAACTAAGATTGTGATTTTGGTCTTTAAAGGTCAATTGTATGTTGCTACATCTAGAGTTAGAAATGTCAAAGGTCTAAAAATTTTGATCCGTGGTGACTCAAAAATTGTAATTCAATTACTATTGTAGTTTACTAAATTCTTTAAAATTTGTAATATTAAATACTATGTACTAAATTTTTAATATAGTTTAAGATTTGTAGTAATCACCCACCTTAAATATTATTTTAATTGTAAATATATTTATGTTCATAATTTTATCATAGAAATTCACACATAATAATTATTAAATAACAAAAGTTTTATATATGAATAAACCTCATATAGGGTATATTTTTATAACATATTTTCCGTGCATTGCACGGGACAAATACTAGTTGTGTTTTTTAATAAAATAATAATAATAATAATAATAATAATAATAATAATAGTAATAATAATAATAATAATAATAATAATAATAATAATAGTAATAATAATACTAGTAATACTAGTAATAGTAGTAATAGTAGTAATAGTAATAGTAATAATAATAATAGTAATAGTAATAATAGTAATAGTAATAATAGTAATAATAATACTAGTAATAGTAGTAATAGTAGTAATAATAATAATAATAATAGTAATAATAATAATAATAATAATAGTAATAATGATGATGATGATGATGATGATGATGATGATGATGATGATGATGATGATGATGATGATGATGATGATGATGATGATGATGATGATGATGATGATGATAATAGCAGAAGAATTATTCTGCGTTTTTTTTATCTCTTTGTGCGCAAACTAAGGTTTCGAAAATCTTTGAACAAAGTCAGTCAACAACGCCGGACGAGAAAGGAAATCCCCAAATGCATCTGGTTCGGTTATGTCAGCGAAGAAGCGGCTGGGCGGAACAATATAAAAGGAGTCCAAAGTTCATCATTAATCATCAATTTTTCTCCGACGTGATTCCGGAGGCGGAAACCAGATGGTTTCTGTTCGGGCAAAAATTTAGGTCGTTTCTGGTGTTCAACGGTTGGCGTGGACGGCAGCTCTAAACTAATCTTCTTCCAGCAGCAGCATCGTTAGTGGAGAATTAATTCCCAGTGTAGCAGGCTCCTCACCAGTAGCACTCAATTGTAATTTGGTTTGGCGGCTTTGATTCTGTTTGGCAAATGTTCATAGTATAGTATTTAGTATTTGTATTCATGCAGCAGCATCTTAGCAATTCTAATACGGCAATTCATCACTCCCTTTATTACTTTTATAATTGTTAATTTATTTTGATCACTCTTTATATTGTTAATTTACTTTGTCTTCAATATTGGAAGATTAAATGTTTTGATTTAATTGATGTTATTTCATGTTCTTAGACCTTTCTAATTTGATTGGTTAGTTAATATACTGATTTGTGGTAATTTACTTGTTTACTTTCTTAAGTTTTGATTCAATTATTCATTCGTTTAGCTTCCTGAATTTCAATTATTTTGCGTTTGATTCTTAATTAGCTTTGAACCTTTAAATTGTTTGATTAGTTAATTTAATTTTATGTTGTCCATCAATTGGTTTATGTTCCTAGTATTTATTGGATCTCTTGCTATTTCATTTTGAGGTTATTCAATTACTTTTTCCTGTCGTTATTTATTTTCTACTGGTAATTTAATTTAGTTAATCCATTCTGATTGTCAATTATGTTTCTTTCACTTTTGATTATTATATTTTCCTAAGTTGTTCTCGTTCGATTTAATTTCACTGCAATTCAAACTTTATTTTCTCTTTTCCCTCTTTTAAGTAATTAAATTGCATTGTAACAATTCCCTGTGCGATCGATCCTTGCTAAGCACACTATCACAACAACTGATTCGTGCACTTGTGAGGACATTAATTAAAATTGTTCATCAATTTTTAGCGCCGTTGCCGGGGAATTGTTTATTTTGCAATTTAACTTTCTATTCTTTTTCTTTCCTTAATTGCTTGAATTTTTTCGTATCCCTTGATTATTGTCATCTTTTTCATTTTTAATCTTGCTATTTATTTAATTCATTAGTCCATTTACAAACTGCTTTATATTTGTTTTTGCTTTCCCTATTCCCTTTATTTATTTTTCCCATTTTGTAATAATTGCTTTCCTTTTATTTATTTTCCCTATTTTTTTCTATCTCTTTTTTTATTATTATTATTATTATTATTATTATTATTATTATTATTATTATTATTATTATTATTATTATTATTATTGTCATTGTCATTTTTTTTTTCCTTTTTAATCTTTCTTATTTATTGATTCATTAGTTCTTTCAAATTTTTTTCACAAAAAAAAACAAAAAATTTTGAAAATTTCTACTTTTTGGAAAAATGTATGCAGTTAATCACAACACCGACTTGACTATTCAAATAAAAAATTTAACCAATCAAGTGAAAAATATGTGCTCTTTTTTAAGTTCAAACAAAAATAATCATTTTTGTAAATAAGAGAAGTAATAATGATTTTGGATAGGCAAATTCAATGAATGCTTTTAATCAAAGACATGTGCAAGACCCGTTTTATAATTATTATCATTCGGGTTGGGAAAACCATCCTAATTTTTCTTGGGGTCATAATCAAAATGATCTTCAACAAAATCATCATAATTTTATTTTTTTTTTGTGATTGTAATCAAAATGACTTTCAACCAATTGACCCAACCCAACCTGAAAAACCATCTTTGGAGGATACTTTACAAAAGTTCATTCAGGTTTGTAATGTTCCATTCCAACCTAAAAAACAATCTTTGGAAGTTACCCTACAAGATTATATATAGGTTGCAATAGGCAACAAGAAGCAGATGAACAACAATTGTAACAAAACGGGGTTTCCATGAGAAGAATGGAAGTACATGTAAGTCAAATTGTTAAAGCTTTGCAAAAGGTATGTGCCAGGTAAGTTACACAGTCAACTTGAAGAAGTTAAGGCTGGTGAAATGATTAAAAACAATTTAAAAGATAATACTACTTTTGCACAAACTGAAATGATTGAAAAATTGAACAATGATGCTGATGATATCATCGTTGAAAAGGATTAGTCTCAATTGCATAAATATGATAATGTAACACCCCCAAATTCTAAATACAAAAGCCAAAGAAAATGCAGAAGCGAATTCAAAACTTTAAACTCAATGGGGGTGTTATGCCACATTTAGGCCATACTAAACCTAAATGCACATGCCACAAAGGTTTTTTTTACTCAAATCCAAATACAAAGCTTTTATCTAATACAAAAGGTTCTATCTAATCAACTATACCATAATCGAGGTACAAATTCTACTCTGCACTCTCGACTAGCCACAAGATCCAGATTCTGAAATCACATTTTACAAAATTAGCGAATAATGCTAAGTAAAACCACTCCAACACGTAAAATTACGTAAGTATACTTTTATATCCAAAATAGGTTTTGCAATGGTATGATTACATATATATAAGACAGATACTCAATCAATAAAGCTCAATTCTAGGGGCATTAAACTCAATCAATAGAGTACTCAAATGTATTGAATTCAAGAAATTCAATGGGGAACCAACCCAACTCAACTTAGATTCAAGAGATCAATACCACAACATGAACAAGATAGAGTTCTAAGAGTTCTCTCATCAATCAAAGCATAATGGTATATATACATAGTCAAAGAATCATATATATAACAATAATCAAGTATTCAATATCAATATCTATTGGAACCGTTGGTAGAAAACAAATAATAATCAAATAAAATATGACTATTATTTTCTGGAAAGATGGAAAGAAAAGACGAAGAAAAATTGGCTAGTGTTTGGTGTTGGGTTTTTGCAAGAGTCAAGTGAGCACTCTTTCCTTAAAACCTTATTTGCCACCTCCCAAAGATGCTAGGAGCGTTGTGGCCTAGGCTTCCCAGGATAAAACTTGCTAGTGATTCAATGTTTGAGCACTCAAACAAGGAATCCGGCGAGCAAGAGAAGGAGTAGAAGCAGAATTTTGAAGCTGGAAAAACAAAGTTTTGTGTAGTGTGCTTGTTGTTCTCTCTGTGTGAAAAACTGCTTCTCACTACCCTCTCTTATATAGGGATCAAGGAGTTAGATAGCTTTTATTTTGGCATTAAAAGGCACCCCACAACTCCTGTAACAGCAACCAATACCTTGAGTTTTAATTCAAAATTAAAATTGGGATTAATTTCAAAGAATTAACTCCGTAACAGTTGAATTAAAACCCCAACGGTCACAGAAGGAGCTTCAGTTTAGCCACGAAAGGCCGAACTTTCGGGCACCAGGCCGAAACTCGCAAGTTTCGGCCACTGGGTGCATTAGGCCGAAACCAAGCTCGCAAGTCTCGGCCACGAGGCTTCTTGGTACCGAAGTTTGGCGTAACTTAGCCCGCAATGCCATCCAATTTCCAGACGACATTCGTGCCCGCAGGTGCCGGCGCACACGAGCTCGGGCTTGAATCAAGCTTTTTTCAAACTCGTCTAGTTGGAATTTGATTTGCACACCCCCCCTCCCCCCACGCGAGAGAGCCTCTATACTATATAATTCTACAAGCTTCAAAAGAGCTCTTGTATATAAGGGGGGCAAATCCTCTTTCCAAACCAATGTGGGACAAAAGCTCACTTTTTCCCTTCATTTTCCAACTCAAATGGGTCTACTTTGAGAATCAATATCTCATTCACCCATTATCCGTTTTGAGCGTACAATATATTGATCTCTTCGTCTCACTACGAAGAATCCGAATCCACTTTGACCCGACCCAAATCGGAAGTGGACCCCACTGATAATTGTACCACAAAATAGCCACTTAACATGCCATTTTATGCCATTTTAAGCTATTTTTTTCCAACAATATCAATATCAATATCCAACCGAACTCCAATCCAACCTTTAGACCACGAGTCCAACTTGTACACTAGTCCAACCTTATCCACTAAAGCGGAGCCAAAACTCTCTTCCACCTATGCAATTTATATTTCCACCAATGCAAATAGCCGAAGCTCAATAATACAATATAGCCAATAAGATGTATATATATATATACCATCATTTAACTCACGAATCATTTGGTATTAAGAAGCATGGATTCACAATTCAAACGAAGACCAAAGGGGTCACAAAATACTGGGAAAGACTCACAATGAACCAAAGATTGCTCAACAATGCATCAAAGGATAAACTCACTGGGCAGAATGCTCTCAGTGGTTGGCGGGCTGGAGTGGCGGGTGTTACCTACCCGTCACTCACCCTTGCAACATATCTTGCGGGTCTGTCTTGTGGGGATTAACCACCGGCGAGGTCCACCCACAAGGCAAAAAAAATGAACTGGCGGGGCTGTCTCACGGGGGCCAACCACCCGTTAAATAAACCCCTTAGGTAAAAAAACAGAGATACGAAGCAGTAACAGCAGACTTCAACATCAGGAGGCAAAATATACATAAGATTTTCCAAGCAATACACACCTCTATCAACAAGAATTCAAGAATACAAGGAATGTCACATTTCCAACACAAGAGACCATCAAGAATCAAGGCATACTTCAAGAATATCAACAAGAACATACTCGATAGGTTCATGAACAGCAAGAACATTTATATAAGTTGGAAATAGATTTTGATGGACATGGTATTTACCTTTCAAGCTAGGAAATCCAACCTCAAATCCCCAAGCAAATCACCCTAGCAACTCTTCTTCCTCTTGAACCTCTAAGAATCCCAAAACCCCAAAAGAGAAGAACGAATGCATGCTTAAAGATGATGAAAAGATGAAGGAAAATGAGAATACATGGAGTATTTTACCTATTATTGTGATGTAGATGAAGAAAAGATGAATCTTGATGAGTTATCTCTTGAAGAAGATGAAGGCAATATTTCTAGGGTTGAAGGAATGAAAATGGCGTATCAGTGAGGTGAGAGTGGAGTGGAGAGAAAGATAAGACTAGATCATTTAATGTAGGAATAGATAGGATAAATGATATATATATATATATATATATATATATATATATATATATATATATATATATATATATATATATATATATATATATATATATATATATATATATATATATATATATATATATATTGTATGTATTAGGTTAGGAAGATATGTAGATGGGTTATAATATATGGTTCATGGGCTATTATATTAATTAAGAATATAAGACTTTACTTTAGAGAAACTGGGCCAACACACCAATTAAATATAACTACAAAGAATATAACTACAAAGAATATGCTAGGGATTTATTTATTGTGAAGGAAATTGAGCTTTTAAATAAATACATATAGACTAGGAATTATCCATTTGAAGAATGTGGGATACTAGAAATAATAAATCCCTTACAAGAATAATTACGAGATATAACTTCCGGGATGAAAAAAACAGGGTGTCACGGATAATCCTTATGTGCCTCCCAAGCTTTATGTGCCTCTAATCCCTGTTGATGAAAGCTTTGAAAACACCAAACCTGTGCAAAATGAAGATTTTGAGGAAGAGGAACCCTATGTACCACCCAAGCCTTATGTGCCCCCAGTTCCTTATCCAAACAAGCACAAAAGTTGTGTGCCTGGGATGATAAGTGCAGTGCTACAAAATGAATTGCCTCCTATCCCAATTGATGTTCAAGCAGACAAATTGACCAAAAATATGTTTGATGAAACTACTGAGTTTTCAATTTTTACATCTATAAATTTACCTGGTAGATCTAACCAAGTTTTTGTAGTTAAGGGGTTAAATTTTGCTGAGGATGGTAAGTTGGAGTTTGATAAAATTCAAAAAAATCTTTTGAATGACGTTGATAAATCAGTTTCTTCTTGTTATTCTCAAACTGCAGGGCTAAATGAAAATTGCACAAAAGAAAAAATGAATAAGGGAGGGATTTCTTTATCTTCTTTTCTTTCCTCTCACAACATTGGGGACAATGTTGAAAATAAGTGTGGGGAAGGGGTTCTACCCACAAATCACAAAAAATAAAAAATTTCAAAAATTTTAATTTTCTTATGTACATTTTCTTAAACCTTCTTATTTTAAAATTCTAGCATTAGTTGAGCTTTACCCTTATGAGTGTTTTAAATACACGGTGATAGAAATAATGCAAGTTTTTGTCGGCTCTTAGTGTGTATATTTCATGTGGCTAGTTATTAATTTCTTTATTTTTATATTTCGAATAACATTGTAAAAAAAAAAAAAAAACCAAAAAAAAAAAAAAGAATTTGCAAAATCACAAATACCCTTATATGTGTTATGCATTTTCATTGATAGTTTATATGTTCGTTTCACTTTATATTACCTTTTTTCAAATTCTTAAACAATTCTTGAGTGCTATAAATTATGGTGTAGTGTTTTGGTTCAAGGATCATCTTTGTAGCATAAGTGAGGTGAAAAAAAGCTTTAAAAAATATATTTAAAAAATAAATGAGAGTGTTTGTTTATTTATTTATTTATTTTATTTGCAACAATTCATGGATTCTACGCCGCTGAATCAGTCACCTGCACATGTACCATAAATAAATAAATAAGTGTTGTGATCTAATTTATGAGTACACACAAAATTGAAAACCCAAACATGCTGGCGTAAAATGGCGAGGTTTTTTTGGGAAGTTCTCTTCGGAAAAAGTCATCAATAGAAAAAATAAAATAATGAGTGAACTTTGGAAGAGATGAGCATTTGAATTTGAATTTTAAAAATGCCTTTGATCATTGTTTCCTTTATATTCTGCACCTGCACTGTGATAGAATATTTTTGAACTTGGTTTAGTTTGTATTTTGTAAAATTTTCATATTTATTTTATTGAGATTTTGTATAGCTCATATAAGGGGTACTATCACACTTGCACATATTTCCTTATTTTTATTTGCATAGCAATAAAAAAATTCTAGTAAGTGTTTTATGCATTCTTTGAGTTGACACTAACCCTACATTTAAGAGACAATAAATTTGAAAGGATACTTGGGTAAAGCTCAGTTTAATGTTTGGTTATATTTTAATTTCTTTCTGATTTTTTTTAATAATGCTTTTGCTTGTGGACAAGCAAATAAATAAGTGTGGGGAAATTTGATAAACATTATTTTATTGTTATATTATAATTTTTATAGTTAATTTGCAATAGTTAATTAATTTTATATCTACTTTTATTTATTATTGTTATATTTAGCTTTACTAATATTGTTTAATTTTGAGGTTGTTTTTGTTATTAAATTAATTTTGTTAATAAATTTGTTAGCCCAATAATTTCTTAGAGCTAATTTAATAATAATAATAATAATAATAATAATAATAATAATAATAATAATAATAATAATAATAATAATAGATGAATTATTCTGCATTTTTTTATCCCTTTGTGCACAAACTAAGGCTTAGGATCTTTGAACAAAGTCAGTCCACAATGCCGGGCGAGAAAGGAGATCCAAATGTATCTGGTTCGGTCATGACAGCAGAGAAGCGGCTGGGCAGAACAATATAAAAGGCATTAGCAATGTTATTTTTAGTTGTAAATATTCTCTTTTCTTTCCTCATATTATTTTTCTGATCTTTTGATATTTATTTTCTTTGCATTGTATATTTTCCTTTTTATGTCATTAGTTTTCTTGGAGATCGGACAACCTCTTTGTATATATGTACTGTATTATTTTCAATGAAAGTGGAGGTGAATTTTTCCCTTCAAAATTCTTGATTTATTATGGCATCAGAGCCTTCAACAAAGAAACAGAGAGTGAAAAGAAGGCTGCTATTACCTACGTAGCTTCTTCTTATGCCTTGAACTCCAATGACAACCTAGGTAGTCTAATCACCCAGGTTCAATTGAAAAGAGAAAACTATGATGAATGGGAGAAGGCCATTCACATAGCTCTTAGGGCAAAAAAGAAATTTGGCTTTGCAGATGGAAGCATTCAACAACCAGTAGAAGACTCACCAGATTTGGAAGATTGGTGGACAGTAAACTCTATGATTGTCTCATGGATTCTGAATACTATTGAGCCTACTTTGCGATCTACTATAACACTTAAAGAAAAAGCAGCGGATCTATGGGAAGACATAAAACAACGATTCTCAGTAGCTAACGGGCCTCATATTCAACAATTGCGTTCAGCCTTAGCAAACTGTAGGCAGAATGGTGAGTCAATTGCAAATTACTTTGGACGTCTCAAATTGCTTTGGGACGAACTCAACAACCTTGAACGGATGCCTGTGTGTAAATGTGGAGGGTGTAAATGAAGTCTGAGCATCTAGTTGGAGAAAAGAAAGGAAGAAGAACGCGTTCATCAGTTATTGGTGGGCCTTGACGGAGAACAGTACAACACCATTCGTTTTAATATTCTGAGTCAAGACCCATTACCCAATCTAAATCGAGTTTATCATATGGTTGTTCAGGACGAACAAGCAAGGACGATAATGAGTACACACGACAATCGTTCAGACCCCGTAAGCTATGTAGTGCGAGCAAGACAAGGAAATCGTGTTACGCTAGGGGGGGGGGGGGGGGGGCTAAAAAGGATGGAGTGACATGTGGACACTGCCACCACATTGGGCATGATACAAGCGAATGTTTTCAACTCATTGGATACCCTGATTGGTGGGGTGCTAACCCACGATCTAATGGTTGAAGTGCAAGTCGGGGCATGCAACAACGACTGGACGAGGAAAAAGTGCAACACCAAGAGTCAATGTAGCACAAGCTGTTGTAGATGAAACCCCTTCTCAAGCTGCATCGGTGATAAATACAGAATAGACTGCTATTGAAGGACTTTCAAATGAACAATGGAGTGCTCTCTTGGCAGCTCTTAGTGTCCATAAAACTGAAACCATCCAACGTCTTTCAGGTAACTTACCATGGAATATTGACACCAGAGCGTCAAACCATATGACAAGGACACTCAATCATATGATGAATGTGACGACAATCGAACCATGTCATGTTGGGCTGCCGAATGGGGAAGAAACTTATGTAGCAAAGCAAGTCACTGTGGTGCTTGGTGAAAAACTGAGGCTGCAAAAAAGTTTTATTTATGCCTAAATTAAATTGCAATTTAATTTTTGTATCTCAACTCTTGGCTGATTCGCCCTACCGTGCTCAATTCATTGACAACTTTTGTGTTATTCAGGACCGCACCTCAAAGACGCTGATTGGAACGGGTGAACAACGGGGGGGGGGGGGGGGGGACTTTACTTCTTGAAGAAGACAGAATCCATGCAAATCAATAATGTTTTAAGTTTGTTGCAGGCAGAGTTGTGGCATCAAAGGTTGGGGCGTCCATCACCAATAGTTATGAATTTTCTTCCTAATTTTGAAGATGATAGAAGTTTGAATAATAGACACTGTGAAGTTTGTTTCCGGGCCAAAAAAACTCGTGAACCTCTTTCTTTAAGTTCTAATAAAGCAAGTTCAATTTTTGAGTTAGTGCATTGTGATTTGTGGGGTGCTTATCGTGTTCCTGCTCTATGTGGTGCTTATTACTTCTTGACAATTGTTGATAATTTTCCCTGTTCTGTATGGGTTTATTTAATACGGACTAAGGGTGAAGTTCCCGGGATCCTAAAAAATTTTATTGCCTTGGTTTACCATCAGTTTGGCAAACAAATTAAATTTGTTCGGACAGACAATGGGACATAATTCACATGTTTGAAAGGTTATTTTGATAGTGTTGGGATTATACACCAGACTTCGTGCATAGGAACACCCCAACAAAATGGTAGAGTTGAGAGAAAGCATAGATATATTCTAAATGTGGCACGAGCGTTGCGTTTTCAAGCCAATTTGCTAATTGAGTTAGAATGCATTCTCACTGCAGGCTATCTCATTAATCAGACACCCACTAAATTGCTCAAAGGTAAAACCCCTTTTGACATTATTTTTGGGCACTCACCCGATTATTCTCTTCTTTGCACTTTTGGGTGCTTGTGTTATGCGAAGAATGATGCTCGAATTAAAGACAAATTTGCAAGTCGTAGTCGTAAGTGTGTGTTTATTGGTTATCCATACAGCAAGAAAGGGTGGTGTTTGCGTGATTTGGAAAGTGGGGAGCGTTTTGTTTGACGGGATGTTGATAAGCCTCAATATATGCTAGTTTTAAGAGCCCTTTTAAGGAGTTTTGCGCATGTTTTTGATAGGAAAGTCTTGCATTATAGAGGAAATTGTCCTAAAAGCACGATTTAGTACGGAATTATCTTCTCAAATGTATTTTACTTGTTTTTAGGTATTTTTGGACAGAAAACGTGGTAAAAAGGTCAAAAGAAGTAAAGCCGAGAAAAAAGGCGCACACAAGATCACAAAGCCACACCGTGAGGAGGGAGAAAAAGGGAATTATTTCCCATTCACGCCTGCTTCACGACATGAGAGTAACGTGAGGGATGCACGGATCCGGAGCAACAAAGGGAGAAAGCTTATTTCTCATTCACGGGAGCCTCATGGTGTGAAGATTTGCGTGAATCTGAAATAAGGACGCCGAACAAAGCCAGACGCGGAAGAGAGGTAAAACCTATTCACGTCGGCCTCACGGCGTGACGCCGTGCATGAATAGTAGGCCGATGAAAATAGGCTATTTAAGTGCAAAATTTCTAATTTGAAGGGAGGGCAACATTTTTCTAGAGAGAAGTTTTAGAGAGAAGTTTTAGGTTTAGGTTAGTTTATATTTTTCTCTTTCTAGGGTTTTAGCCAAGATCTAGTTGTTTTGCGAGGATTGGAGATTTGGAGTAATTTGTAGTTTGGATCTTCATTTCCTACCCGCCATTGAAGAGATCTAGCTTGGATTTGGGTGAAATCTATTCCTTGACTTTTTATTGATTATCTATCTTGTTTCACATATTTTACAATTGCTTGATCTTGATCTTTATAATGTGTGGCTAAAATTCTAGGGGCATGGATTGTTGTGTAGATTGTATTGCTTGATTTGACTTGTGATTTTGTGATTCTTGTTGTTGTTAGCTTGAAATGTCTTGTTGGAAGAAGAATCTATTGTGACTCTTGTATGTGAGTGCACCACATACATGTAGGTTTAGGAAGGATTATGTCGTCAAGAGATTGAGACATAGTCCTAGCCCCTTCTCTTGCATTCCCTATCCTTCGATTCGAGAGGGCAAGGATCGGGAAGGAATGTAGGCAAGCTGTCCGATGAAATGCCTCGTAGAGAATGAGAATTCCTACGAGCGGCGTTTAGACCGAATTGGCTACACACTGGCAACACCATTCCTCTCGACTAGTGTCTCAACACTCTTTAATCACTCAAACTTCGGTATGGACACCCGTTTGATACAATCGACACGCAATCCGAGCCCCTTTTCACTTCTTTTGTTTCATTTTTTTCTATCTCCCCTTCACTCATTCCTCCTAAACCAATTAATGGACTTCCTCAACTAAGAACCTCAAACCCAAACGACCTAACTATAAAATTTACTCGACACTTCCAATTTATCACTCTTTGAGTACGACACTCGGGGTGGTTCTCACTCCCCCCGTTTTTTTCCCGTTACATCTTAAATCCCTACACGACCCTTGCACATCTAATCTTTTGATGACGCAATCTAAATAACCGTAAACGAAAAGTGACTCTGTCAGATGTCCAGTTTCTAGAGACCATCTTTCCCTTTTCATCTCCACCTACTGAGCATCGTATGTCTCCCATAATTGAAGATGTTGATGATTTTTCCAATAATCTTCCAGAGACAATTACTGCATCATAAGTGTTATTGACAGATGAAGTGACTAATATGAATGCAGCGAACTTACCCACTTCCAACTCTGTTTCCAGTGATGATGATGAGAACCTTGGTCATGGAAAATGGGAAAATGGGTTCCTACATATCTCTAGGATTATGTCACACACTATGCTAATTGCATATCCCCCCGCCATGTTCCACCTCTTCCAAAACGTCTTCAGGTACGGTACATCCCATAGCTCACTTTGTTAATTATGATAATTTTTCTGTGGCACATCGTCATTACCTTGCAGTAATTACTGCTTCACATGAGCCCACATTATTCTTGGAGACTGTAAAAGCTCCTCATTGGCGAGAGGCCATGCGCCAAGAGCTTCAGGCACTTGAAGACAATGGCACTTGGGTACTTGAAGATCTCTCTCCTGGTCATAAAGCCATTGACAGCAAGTGGGTTTACAAGGTTAAATACAATGCGGATGGCTCGATTGAGCGCTATAAAGCACGGCTTGTTGTCTGAGGAGATGGACAAATTGAAGGAGTTGATTACAATGAAACCTTTGCACCCACCATTAAAATGGTTACAGTTCGTGCCTTTCTCGCTGTTGCTGTTGCTCGTGGATGGCCTCTTTACCAAATGGATGTGAGTAATGCTTTCTTGCATGGTGATTTAACAGAGACAATTTACATGATGCTCCCCCCTGGATTTGTGTCCTCATGCCAGAACAATGTTTGTCGTCTCCGAAAGTCTTTGTACGGTCATCGTCAAGCTCCTCGGTGTTAGTTTGCAAAGTTGGCAGACTCTCTCACTAATTATGGGTTTCACCAGTCATCTTTTGATCACTCATTATTCACATTCAATCACAATGGTGTGCAACTGTATATTCTTATCTATGTAGATGATCTGGTTATCTCTGGCAATGACGACATTGCTGTGCATCGTTTCAAGCTCTACCTGAGTAATTGTTTTCATATGAAGGATTTGGGTACATTGAAATACTTTCTTGGTGTCGAAGTCGCTCGCAACGCATCTGGTATTTTCCTTAGCCAACGAAAATATTCTCTTGATATCCTTGAAGAGACTGGTCTCTTGGGTGCAAAACCAGCTGTTGTCCCACTCGAGGAGAACCACCAATTAGCTTTGGCTAATGGAAACGAGATGGCCGATCCTACCAGTTATAGGAGGCTCGTTGGTCGGCTTATATACTTGACCGTTACTCGTCCAGATATATGTTATAGTGTGCACATTCTCACACAATTCATGCACAAAGCGTAGGTTCCTCATTGGGAAGCTGCACTTCGTGTGGTGCGTTATTTGAAGGCTAATCCAGGGCAAGGGCTCTTCTTTTGGGCTGATTGTGATATTCGTCTATATGCCTATTGTGATGATGATTGGGTAGGATGCCTACTCACTCGTCGCTCATTAACGGCTCATTTTGTTCTTCTAGGAACTTCCCCGATTTCATGGAAAACTAAGAAGCAACAAACTGTCTCACGCTCTTCTGCTGAAGCTGAGTATTGTGCAATGGCTGCTGCAACAAGTGAATTAAAATGGTTGAAAGCACTTCTCCTTGATCTTGGTATTTCTCATGCTACACCAATGCAAATGTATTGTGACAGCCAAGCAGCATTGCACACCGCTCGTAATCCAGTCTTTCATGAGCGAACCAAGCACATTGAAGTCAATTGTCATTTTATTCGTGATGTAGTTCAGTCTGGTAATATTCAACGATCTTATGTTAATACTTCTATACAAGTGGCAGATGTTTTGACCAAGGCCTTAGGCAAATCTGAGTTTAAGTTTCTTTTAAACAAGTTGGGCATTCTTGATGTTCATGCTCCATCTTGAGGGGGGTATTAGCAATGTTATTTTTGGTTGTAAATATTCTCTTTTCTTTCCTCATATTATTTTCTGATCTTTTGATATTTATTTCCTTTGCATTGTATATTTTCCTTTTTTTTTTTGTCATTAGTTTTCTTGGAGATAGGACAACCTCTTTATATATATATATATATATATATATATATATATATATATATATAGTATTATTTTCAACGAAAGCAGAGGTGAATTTTTCCCTTCAAAATTCTTGATTTATTAAAAGGAGTCCAAAGTTCATCATTAATCATCAATTTTTCTCCGGCGCAATCCCGGAGGCAGAAACCGAATGGTCTCTGTCCGGGCAGAAATGTAGGTCATTTTTTTGTGTTCAACGGTTGGCGCGGACGACAGCCCCAAACTAATCTTCTTCCGGCAGCAGCATCATTCGTGGAGAATTAGTTCTTGGCGTAGCAGGCTCCTCATCAGCACTCAATTGTAATTTGGTTCGGCGGCTTTGATTCTGTTGGGCAGCGATGGAATTCTTTGGCAACAATCATTTATTCACTGCAAATATTCTCTTCACTCATCATTATTAATTACAACAGTATTTAGTATTTGTATTCATGCAGCATCATCTTAGCAATTTTAATACGGCAATTCATCACTCCATTTATTACTTTTATAATTGTTAATTTACTTTGATCACTTTATAATTGTTAATTTACTTTGTCTTCACTGTTGGAAGATTAAATGTTCTAATTCAATTTCTGTTAATTTCATGTTCTTAGACCTTTTTAATTTGATTGTTTAGTTAATATTCTGGTTCGTGGTAATTTACTTTTTCACTTTCTTAAGTTTTGATTCAATTATTAATTCGTTTAGCTTCCTGAATTTCAATTATTTTGCATTTGATTCTTAATTAGCTTTGAACCGTTAAATTGTTTGATTAGTTATTTTAATATCATGTTATCTGATAAGTGTCAAAGACACCAGTTTTAGGGTCTCATTAAGGTGTATTTTGAGCTAATTATGATCCTTTGTGCACCATTTCTAGGCCATTTAAGCTATGATTATGCATTATCCTATAAAATATCACCCCACTTTGTATTTTGTGCTTTTATAGGAAGTTTTGGCTTAAAACGAGGGGAAGTGGCACTTCCCGGAGCAAAGTGGGACAAGAAGACAATCCGATGCCAAACCGGGAGGAGGCAACGCACGTTGTAACGTGCGTTGTGGAAAAATAGAAAGTTCCACGCACGGCACAACGTGTGTTGCGCGAATGCGTGGATCGCGAAATAAACCGAACAACACATGTTTTCCAGTGCGTTGTGGAACGCGTTGCGGCTTGATAAGCGTCAAATGGTGTTAGTTTTTAAGAGCATTTTAAAGGTATTTTGCGAATGGTTTAGCCTTAAAGTCTTGTGTTTTACAGTAATTTATCCTAAAACACAGTTTAGCATAGAGATATCTTTCCAATGTTACTTTTCATGATTTTAGGAATTTTTGGACAAAGAAAGTGGAAAAAGAAGATAAAAAATGTAACATTGGAAAGATATCTCTATGCTAAACTGTGTTTTTAGCATTGGAAAGTGGAAAAAGAAGATAAAAAATGTCAAGGCTAAAGAAAGAGTACAACTGAGACCAAATTACGCTGCAGCCACGCACGTAAGGAGGAAAATGGGAATTATTTCCCATTTACGTTGGCCTAACGGCGTAACAGGCAGCGTAGCAAGCTGGAGGAGAGACGCACGCGGAAGGAGGGATTATTTCCCATTTACGCATGCATCACGGCGTGAGAAATAACGTGACTAGGAAGCTATGCGGATGAACACGCGCAGAGGAGTTATTCTCCATTTACGCCCGCGTCACGACGTAAGCACGGCGTAATTGGGGAGCCGAACCATTTAAAAGGCAGAGGCGAGAAAGGCTGGGGAGATTTTATTCATTCCAATTTTTACACTTTCCCCAATTCTAGAGAGAGAAACATTGATAGTTAGCTAGGGTTCTTAGATCTAAAGGAGATTTGTAGAGATCTACACATCATTTTGAAGGAAATTGATGCAATTGGAGGATCTTGTGTTGGTACAATCCTTTCTCTATCATTTGATTGCTATTATTGTGCTTATATTCATGGATTGTTCTAGCTTAAATTCTCCTATTGGGTCTTTTGAATTTGTGATGTGCTGTAACACCCTCGATTTTCAGCATATTTTAAAACCACTGAAGCTTACGAAATACGATAAAATCTATCATTAATACCAAAATAGAGCGGAAGCTAAACATAATAGTTTGGGGGTGCTATGCTACATCTAAGCTTGAGAACCTAGATGCACAGGCTACTAACTAACTAATCATAATCCATAAATATCATTCGAATACAAAATGGCTCCAAGATCAAGACTCAAGACACAACAACAGACTCGATGTTATAGAACAATCATAAAGACTAGCATGCGTCCTAAGAACACGATACGGGACATAGTAAACCGGCAGCCATATAAATAGCAAGTAGAGACAACAAAGGAACTCAAGGCAGTCAATTAACAAGTAAACATCAAGGCACACAATCCATCCTCCAACCTTATACCAAGTTCCAACCTTGTGGCTCCCCTTCGTCCTTATATCTGTTCCAACCTATACATCCAGGCCACCCTTATATCGCATTCCTTATTCCTCCAGGTAACTACATGCCCCCACCGACAAACCACCTATCAACCACCTCATATCATGATAGCGCCGTAGTGCCATTCGCATGATCCGTACCTCTAGTACCAATACCAAGGGGTCAGCGCATATAGCCCCGACATGGCACCGCAACACTTATAACCTGACCCATGCTCAACGGCAAGCTAGTCGAAGGTGGGTTTGTGCCTTTAGCACATTAACCGCTAGGTCTGTACCTTTAGTACAATGACCGGACACTAGTTGTGTCATCCACTAATAATTCATTTCCACCAATCATGATCTCATCATCATCATTAATCACACCGGTCATTGCGCAATGACCACGATACCCATCATCATTCAATTAATCAACACATAGTCAATCAATAACAATCAAGACATAACAACAATGACACATACTAGACATAGATTCCTAGAACGGTATTCAAAACATCCAACGAGACTCATATACGAAAACGGGGTACAACGGGACACGGGGAAACAACAAATGGGGAAAAACATCACGACCCACCAACAAATTCCAACGGGTGGGCGGCGGGTGGAGGACCACCCGCCAGCTACACTGGCTGCCCACTGGACAAGGGCGAGCCGGGCAGCGGAGAGGCGGCGGGTACCCGTGCCCCCACCTACCCTCCACTGATACACAGGTAACTTTTCGGTCCTGGGATCTCTCGTGGAACCCAAAACCTTGTCCAGACACATTCCAACACATAACAACAATACCACGGATTCAATTAACGAAGATTAAACCAAGAATCATTCCAAATACGTTCTATCACGACTCCTAAACATGCCAAGTGTAACACCCCGAAATTTTGAAACTTTTAAAAATTATATAACAATGGTAAATTCTCATTAAATCCCAAAAGTAAGCATAAGAGTACGGGGTGCTATGCCACACTTGAGTTAGAGAGCTCAGGTGCACAGGCAAACTAACTAAAATCCTCAAAGTAAAGGCAGTACATAAGCATGGCACGCAGGCCGAAAAGGGGAAACTAGCTACTCTACGCTTCAGGTCTCTAGTGCGCTCCGGTGTCTACTCATCTGTGCCTGAAAGCCAAATATATCTATTTAGCGAGAGATGCTGGTAACCCACTCCAACGCGTTGAAATACATTATAGATAGATATATATAGACATACAAAAATCATTTTGAAGCAGGAAGATATATACTTAAGAGACTCTAGCTTTAAAACCAGGAATAGACTCAGCAAATAGGGTAAGCACACAATCAATAATAATAGTTAAGGAGAATCATCATAAAGAGCACGCAACTAAGGTCACAGTCTATTTCCACATCAATTATATCATCATTTGATCATCATTTAATCATCATTCAATCATCATTTGTGACACTCAATCACACTGCACTGGCGCCACGGGACCAATCGCATGCCCCGAACATGAGGGTTAATGCGTATAGCATTAACATGGCCTCGCAGCACCCTACCTCATACAGCGGCATGAAGGGAGTTGATCGTAACAAACCCATAGAGGACCACTGACGAACTCAACGTCGGACCACAATCCGACACACCGCTGACGCGCACAGTCGGTGGACCGTGATCCCCTTTACAAGGGGGGACTTACGACCCTACACACCGTTGATGCGTACAGTCGGTGGACCGTAGCAGATCAAACCCTACACACCGCTGAGGGACTCAGTCGGTGGGCGAAGATCCTCGGAGACTACGGCCCTACACACCGCTGTCCCATCACTCGGTGGATCACAGCCAGCCGTAGCCCTACACACCGCCTGATTACTCAGGTCGGTGGACTACAGCCTTCCTCGGCTTATTGGCCCTACACACCGCCTGGCGCGTCCAGGTCGTTGGGTCATATCACCGAGGCCCATGTGGACCTGTAGTCCTATATAATCTTTATATACCTGACCGATCTCAACCAGCCTGGTTAACAGTTGGGATGGTTCTCAGCCCATTCAACTGCCCGTATAGCCAACTTGATCGCAACCAAGTTGGGGAATCATGCATCACATAACACACAATAGCGCATAATAGCACATTGGGAAGGGGGAGACATATAATTAGCTTACGTGTGATCATTCACATACTAAGAATAGTCCTAAGGGATTCATACGACTTCCAACTAGGTCAAAGGGTTACCAATTCAACTAGAATGCAATTCCTAAGACTCTTTTATCCTACGGACAGCACCCGAAACATCAAACTAGACTCAAGCACGACAAACGGAGTCCGTTGGGACACCACGGGGAATGGGAAACATCAAACGAGGAAACCGAGGACCCGGGGTGGGTAACAGACCAGCGGGTAGCCGGTGGGTGGGGGATCACCCGCCGGCTGCCCGCCGGAGATCACTGCCCGGCAGCGGGTTGCTGGTGGGCGGACGCCTGCCCGACGCCTTCCCGCTGCCCGGCGGTGATCTTCGGGCAGCGGGTAGGTGGCGGGAACCCCTACCCCCACCTACCCCACACTGACTCTTTCATCACAAATTCGTCCCGGGATCCTTTGTGAAACCCGAAACCATGCTTAGACAGTTTTAAACGCAATTAGCGACACCACGTAGTCAATTAATGGATCAAAAGCAAGAATCACGTATAACTCATCCTATTACAACTTCTAAACATAAACGAACGTGCGAATTCCCACCCAAATATATATCAAGAACATTATAACACAAATTCCCAATCCACCCTAGGGCTCTAATCCCTCCCAATTCATCAAAATCACAATTTTATCTTTAACATCAAGAAATATCAAGTTTTTTCAAGAATCATCACATCAATATCAAGAACATCTTTTAATCATCAAGATCATCAAGATTTCCAAGAATACACATGAATCATCTTATCAATCATCAAGAATATATCACAAACAGCATAGAGGAATTAATCAAGTCACAAGCATATAGAAGGAGGCCAAGGAAGGAGATTATAGCGAAGAAAATAGGTTTTGTTGAGACATGGGTTACCTCTTAGCCTTAATTAATTTCCTTGGCTATGAAGGGTCTTTCTTTAAGATTTCTTCTTTCTTGATTTCTCCTAAGGGAATTCTTGGAACTTCTTGTGTGGTGAGAGATTATTTGTGGTGTGAGTTCTAGGTGCCTCCTATGTCCCTATTTATATAATTAGGAGTCCTAATTAGGGTATAAGTGACATGGGTTCACTAATTCTATTTCTTATCGGACTAAGGGATTGGCTTTAGGGATAAAGACCCATGGACTATGGTGGACCTCATTTTAGCTAATTAGTGGATTTTAACTCCCTTTTTGGGCTGAGTAATTAATTAATTAATTTGGGTTTAGGGGTTGTAACACGGGGTGTTACACTCTCCCCCCCCTTACAAGAGGCTTCGTCCCCGAAGCCGGTGCGTGGATCCATTCTTTCACCCCCGGACGTCGCGTAATTTGGCCTCCCGATTAGGAAGTGTGGCCCCGCGCGTTGTCTTTTCTGGGGTGGACTGGATTTCTGGTGAAGTGGTGATTGGAAAGTTCGGGTCTACCTTGGTTTCCTGCTCCCGAGCTAGATGCCCCGCGAGTGCCCAGGATGGTCTCGATTGCTGCCACCCTCTGATCTAAGACGCGTGTTGCGTGGATTAGGGCCGAGAACCCTTCGTCCATGATTTGGTTCTGTCGGGTGAGCTGTGCGAGGATGCGCTCGTTGGTGGTTTTTTCATTTTGGCCCCCCGGGTTTCCCCTTGCTTGTGTGGGAGCGGTGGTTCGGGTTCGCTATCCTCTTCTTGCTCCCCATTTCCCCCACATTCTTGCATCGCCCGTTTAAACTTCTTGTTGGAGATATTTAGTCGATCAACTAACTCCCTCCGTTTCTCTTCAGGTTTAAGGCAAACCTCCTCGCGGATGATGTATTGTCCCCCTTCGACGTAGTAGATATCATTGCGACGGAGATTCTCGGCATTGAAAATCATGTCGCTTGCGGTTTTGACCTTGGTGTGGCTCAGGTCCACTCCTTTTTTCTCCATGATCCAACTTAGGATCATCCCGTAAGGTAGGCTAAGCCGGTTGCTAGTCTTGCAAAACTCCATTTGTTTCAACATAAGGGCCGGTAGATTGAACTTGATTTTGTGCTTTAGGAGGTAAGCAAACGTGCACTCCAAACTCCCCACATCCTTGCTCTTATTATTTGTAGGCAACATGCTATCTGTTACAATCATGACTAGTATCTTTTTTTCCGCGGCTAGCCATTTCCTGTTTGGTCGGGTGGCCGAGGTGAAGCCTTCTTCCTTTCCGAGTAGGTACCCGAGGTAATCCTTATACCCTTTGTCTTGGGTACCGATCCATCCCTTCCGGTCGTATCCATCCCTTCCGGTCATACTCTCCGAAGGCCGCTTGGCCAAACTCTTGAGACTGACCACCACGGGTGTGTCAGACTAGTCTTGCAAAACTCCATTTGTTTCAACATAAGGGCCGGTAGATTGAACTTGATTTTGTGCTTTAGGAGGTAAGCAAACGTGCACTCCAAACTCCCCACATCCTTGCTCTTATTATTTGTAGGCAACATGCTATCTGTTACAATCATGACTAGTATCTTTTTTTCCGCGGCTAGCCATTTCCTGTTTGGTCGGGTGGCCGAGGTGAAGCCTTCTTCCTTTCCGAGTAGGTACCCGAGGTAATCCTTATACCCTTTGTCTTGGGTACCGATCCATCCCTTCCGGTCGTAGTCTGACACACCCGTGGTGGTCAGTCTCAAGAGTTTGGCCAAGCGGCCTTCGGAGAGTATGATCTCCTTGCCTCGGACTTTAGCGGTGATTTCCAATTTATCACCCCGCTTGACGGCTACCAAATGGTGATAGAATTCTTTCACCAATTCGGGGTATGTATCCCCTTTGATGGTGAGATACGTATCCAAGAGTCCTTGAAACTTAAGCATATCGACCAACTCCGAGGAGAATTGGTCGGGTTCGAGGGCTTTACCTCCGATCACGGTGTAGTCTGCGTTGCTCCACTCCGGGGTTCGGATTCCGAGGGGCTTTTTCGGCATTGTTGGGATTCTTCGGGGGGTATTTTCCAATGGGTTTCCGGCGGCGAGTTTTTCCGGCGACGGGAGGGACGGCGAGGTCTGCCGTCTCCGGTGTCGATGGCGTGGTGTGATGTCCCGGTTAAGTAGTTGACGGCGGGAGGAGGCTGGGCGACGTACGACAGTGGCGGTGATGGAGGCTTCGTGGCAGCGGGGTGCAGCCGGGTGGGTTCCGGCTCCTCGACGGTGGGTCTCCAGCAGTGGGGTGGGCTGGGCGGCGGATGGCGGTTGCTGGCGACGGTTCGTTTTGTGGGACGGCCGGTGGTGCTGTTTGGGTGGTGGGCGGCAGTATGGAGAGGAGGAGAGGGAGAGAGAGAGAGAGTAGTTGTGTGTTTTGGAGGAAGAAGAAGGGTTTTTGATTTTGGGGTATTGTGGGTTTTAGGGATTTGTAGGGGTTTAAGAATGGAGTGTTCCCTTAAGGTTTCAAGAAATACTCATGGCTTAGTGGTTAGGTGCTTGGGCTTACTATTGGGAGGTTTAGAGTTCAATCCCCCTTTATGACATTAGTTTTCTTTATTATGTCTTCCTTGTCTTTTTCCTTCTTTTGTGTTCTAGTGATAGAAGATTTGGTTGGTTCCCCTTGTTGTTGATGTGGATAATCTAGTTCCTTTTCTTTATGCTAAGATTATTTTTATTTATAATAATTCCGAAGAAATTAATCTAAACAAGAAATTCTACTACGAGGGTGGCTACAAGGGGTTGTCGGTTATCCTAAACAGAACTCATCTTCTGGGTTTTCTTCTGGCGGTTCTGCGTGATCCCCGTCTTCTGGGGCCCTGTTTTCTTCGTCGAGGTTGCCTTGGTCCTCAAGTTCTGCTTGCGTGCGGCTCATGACGAACACTTTTCCGGGGGCACTGTTATTTCCTTGATTGTTCGTGCCCCCGCGTTGGCCCATGGTCACAGGGCGTGAATTCGAGGGTAGAGTGCAGTGGAAGGCTTTGTGCCCTTCCTTCCCACAGTTGAAGCATCGTAAGGGGTTCCCCATGCAGTCCTTGCCCCTATGGCTTTGTGACATTTTGGGCAAGGGAAGCCCCCTGTATTAGTTTCGTTGTTTCTTGGGGGTGGCCTTTGTCCAGCTGGGTTGCTTGGCCTTGCGTTGGTGTCGATTCTCGTTCTTTTCATAGGTGGTGCCCCACCTCCTGTGCTCCTTTTTCGAATCTGTTCTTGAACCCCACGTTGTAGTAGTTGGATCCGATAGAGATTGGCGGCACTGGAGTAAGCTTCGTTGAGGATCCAGGGCCCGCTTACTACTAGTGCTTTTCGCGCTTCGAAGTTGAGGCCCAATACAAACCTTTCTATTTTGGTTGATTTTGTCGGGACTAGTTCTGGCGCGAAGCGTGCTAGTTCGAGGAATCGTTTATGGTATTCCATGACGGTAGTCGTTCCTTGTTTTAGGTGGAGGAACTCTTCGTGCATAGATGCTTTTATGTGTGTTGGGTAGAATCATTCTCGCAGTCGTGCTTTCAGGTTTTCCCAGTTGAATCCCGGTTTTTGTCTGTAAGTGGGTCCCTCGTGGATCCACCAAAGGTCTGCCTCGTGTCCGAAGTAGAACGAGGCTATCTCTACACGACGTTCTTTGGGGCATTCTACCAACCCTAGAATTTTGTCGAAGGTCTGTATCCATTCTTCGAGGATGGCGGGGTCTTCTTTTCCCGAGAACGTGGGTGGTCGATGATTTGAAACTTGTCGGGCGACTTCTGAGTTTGTGTTTGGTGGAGGTGGTGGTGGTCTGTTGTTGCGGAGAGCTACGTCGCTTAGTGCTTGGGCGACTTGGGTGAGTTGCTGTAGGGTTTGAGTCAGGGGGTCTTGTGTAGCGGGTTCTGGGGTCCTTGATTGTCTTCTGGTTGGTGCCATGATGCTGATCTATAGAGCCAATGTTTATAGTTTGAGTTTGAGTGTTGTACCCTTACCTTGGTGTGATAAGCGAAGGGGAGTTCTTTAATTAAATGAGGTGAAGGTTACGTGACGATGGGCAGGCTCACGATCTCAACGCGTGTCCTAAGATTCCTAATTCGTGTGTTCTTAGGTACCTAAATCCTATCCTTACTGAACTCCTAGTGTTTTAAGCCTATTGTCCTAAGGTCTTGGTCTTAAGAGTCTTGTCCTAGGGTCAAACTTAGGCTCTAATACCAACTGTAACTCCCCGAAATTTTGAAACTTTTAAAACTTATATAACAAAGGTAAATTCGCATTAAATCCCAAAAGTAAGCATAAGAGTACGGGGTGCTATGCCACACCTGAGTTAGAGAGCTCAGGTGCACAGGCAAACTAACTAAAATCCTCAAAGTAAAGTCAGTACATAAGCATGGCACGCAGGCCGAAAAGGAGAAACTAGCTACTCTACGCTTCAGGTCTCTAGCGCGCTCCGGTGTCTACTCATCTGTGCCTGAAAGCCAAATATATATGTTCAGTGAGAGATGCTGGTAACCCACTCCAACGCGTTGAAATACATTATAGATAGATATATATAGATATACAAAAATCATTTTGAAGCAGGAAGATATATACTTAAGAGACTCTAAATTTAAAACCAGGAATAGACTCAGCAAATAGGGTAAGCACACAATCAATAATAATAGTTAAGGAGAATCATCATAAAGAGCACGCAACTAAGGTCACAGTCTATTTCCACATCAATTATATCATCATTTGATCATCATTCAATCATCATTTGTGACACTCAATCACACTGCACTTGCGCTACGGGACCAATTGCATGCCCCGAACATGAGGGTTAATGCGTATAGCATTAACACGGCCCCGCAGCACCCTACCTCATACCGCGGCATGAAGGGAGTTGATCGCAACCAACCCATAGAGGACCGCTGACGAACTCAACGTCGAACCACAATCCGACACACCGCTGACGCGCACAGTCGGTGGACCATGATCCCCTTTACATGGGGGGACTTACGAGCCTACACACCGTTGATGCGTACAGTCGGTGGACCGTAGCGGATCAAGCCCTACACACCACTGAGGGACTCAGTCGGAGGGCGAAGATCCTCGGAGACTACGGCCCTACACACCGCTGTCCCATCACTCAATGGATCACAGCCAGCCGTAGCCCTACACGCCGCCTAATTACTCAGGTCGGTGGACTACAGCCTTCCTCGGCTTATTGGCCCTACACACCACCTGGCGCGTCCAGGTCTGTAACACCCCCCTAAAACAGGCTAGTTAAAAACCTTAAAACATGCAGATAACACAACTAAATAACAAACACAGCGGAAGACTAAAAGATAACTGGATAAACATAAATCCAAGTCATGGGTTGTTATGCCACGTTCACCAACCAGGATGAACGCTACGGCAATATCTGCATTGTTTACAACTATCCAAAAGTCTCAAAAGTCTATAACTAGAGCGGCACACAGGCCATAGAACAAACGGGAGAAGCTATGCTAACAGGCACCAGACTGCGCACTCGCCTAGACATCACCTTAAAGAACACAATAAAACATGCGACAACGCCCGGTCAGCGAATAGTGCTGGTAACCCACCAATACATGTGAAATAACATACATAGATAAGATATAAGTTGTAAAGCCATTTTCGAAACGGAATACATGAGTATATAAGTCAAAAACCAAGATCAACAGTCAACACAAGACTCAACGCTCTCAACAAGGATACGGGAACTCATCCTAAAACCACAAGGGATAACCACAACACAAAAGATAACGACAAGACCAATAGCAACACATGCCCTTGTGACTACACACGTCACAAGAAAGAGAACTCACTACAATGGCTACACAAGCCCTCGTGACATCACCCATCACGAGTTGATATGCCTTCCTTATGCTCAGTTCCAACCTTATGGCTACCCCCAACCTTGTATCTTCTTTCCAACCATTACCTCCAGGACCCCTGTACTTCTTAGTCCAACCTTTTCCCTCCTGGGACCGTCGTCCCCCACCAACAAACCACCAACAAGACCACCAATTTCATAGTACACGAGGGTACCGTACACACACACGGCAACACATGCCACCCAATAATCACGTGAACCTTACACAAAGGTCACAACTCCATAATCACGTCACGGCCACCATGAGAACCTCTGCAAAACCTTGGTGACTAGTGTCCCATTCCACTAATCGTGCAATCCAGGTAAAGCCACACACACATCACATCTCAACAGGAATCAATCAACAGATCACAACGAAGATATGAAACCAAACTCAATCAAGGAATGGGTCACAGCCAACAACAACAACGATGAATAACACAAGTTATCATCAACCAATAAGAAGGTACAACCAACACACACGCTAGCATTTAAACACCGAACTAGCATGCTTATCAAACGGGTAAACCAAACGTAGTTCCGAAGAACACACACAAGACCCATCACGGTTCAACGAAACACAATGTTGAACACTTAGCACGATTCAAGACACCAAAACCTACATGGATTCCTACCATATAGTTCTAGACATACGAAACATCAAGAAGACACTCAAATAGTTCCACAAAAGAACAACGGGAAGTCAAAAGACCAAATACTGAGTCAAAAGAATCACGGGGAACAAATCCCAAATCATCCACACTTGTGTACCCGCGGGTGGGCCCACGGGTGGTGCCCCGCCTGTGGTTCCGCCCGCGGGAACACATTCCCACAAGCCTTGTACCCGCGGGTGGGGCGACCGGTGGTGCCCCGCCCCCGGGTACATGTCCTGTACCACAAAACACACTTCGCGGATTTTTCATCTCCAACTCAAATTCAAGTCCAAAACATGCCAAATCTCACCAAATACAACAAAATGACTTGAATCAGATGAAGGAGACTTTGAGCTAACTGTTCACTGGTGACGGCTTCTGAAGACCTTGTACGACGTCTCGATGGTGCCATCCTCAACTTCTACAGCAACAACACGATAACGGGAGGAAACTTAGGGTCCGCACCCTTACCTGGTGCCTCAACTAAAGAGAACCAAAGCTGAAAGGAAAACAAAGCACAGAAAACGACACAAGAACTCACGACCTCACCGCGTGTCCTAAAGTCCTAAGCCTAACACTTAGATTCTTAATGTCGCTTAAAGGTCTCAAACCACACCAAGCCACTTAGAAAGTCTAGACTTAACTCCTTCCTAGGCTCAAACCTAGGCTCTGATACCAACTGTAACACCCACTAAAAATGAGCTATTTAAAAGCCTTAAACATGCAGATAACACAACTAAACAATAGACCCAGCGGAAGACTAATAGATAACTGGATAAACATTAATCCAAGTCATGGGGTGTTATGCCACGTTCACCAACTAGGATGAACGCTACGGCAATATCTGCATTGTTTACAACTATCTAAAAGTCTCAAAAGTTTACAACGAGAGCGGCACACAGGCCATAGAACAAACGGGAGAAGCTATGCTAACAGGCACTAGACTGCGCACTCGCCTAGACATCACCTGAAAGAACACAATAAAACATGGGACGACGCCCGGTCAGCGAATAATGCTGGTAACCCACCAATACATGTGAAATAACATACATAGGTAAGATATAAGTTGTAAAGCCATTTTCGAAATGGAATACATAAGTATATAAGTGCAAAAACCACGAGCAATATTCAACGCAAGACTTATCACTCTCTCAACAAGGACACGGGAACACATCCCAAAACCACAAAGGATAACCACAACACAAAGGATAAAGACAAGACCCATGGCAACACATGCCCTTGTGACTACACACGTCATAAGAAGAGAACTCACAACAACGGCTACACAAGCCCTCGTGACATCACCCATTACGAGTTGATATGCCTTCCTTATGTCCGGTTCCAACCTTATGGCTACCCCCAACCTTGTATCTTCTTCCAACCATTACCTCCAGGACCCCTGTACCTCTTAGTCCAACCTTTTCTCTCCGGGGACCGTCGTCCCCCACCAACAAGACCACCAATTTCATAGTACACGAGGGTCCGTACACACACACGGCAACACATGCCTTCCCAAGAAAATACGTGAACCTGACACACAGCTCACAACTCCATAATCACGTCACGGCCACCACGAGGACCGCTGCAATACCTTGGTGACTAGTGTCCCATACCACTAATCGTGCAATCCAGGTAAAGCCACACACACATCACACCGCAACAGGAATCAATCAACAGATCACAACAAAGATATGAAACCATACTCAATCAAGGAATGGGTCACAACCCAACAACAACAACGATGAATAACACAAGTTATCATCAACCAATCGGAAGGTACAAACAACACACACGCTAGCATTTAAACACCGAACTAGCATGCTTATCAAACGGGTAAACCAAAGGTAGTTCCGAAGAACACACAAGACTCACCACGGTTCAACGAAACACAATGTTGAACACTTAGCACGATTCAAGACACCAAAACCTACATGGATTCCTACCATATAGTTCTAGACATGCGAAACATCAAGAAGACACTCAAAATAGTTCCACAAAAGAACAACGGGAAGTCAAAAGACCAAATACCGAGTCAAAAGAATCACGCGGAACAAATCCCCCAACAACCACAATAGTGTACCCGTGGGTGGGCCCACGGGTGGTGCCCCGCCCGTGGTTCCGCCCGCGGGAACACTCTCCCACAAGCCTTGTACCCGCGGGTAGGGCGACGGGTGGTGCTCCGCCCGCCGTTCCGCCCGTAGGTACACGTCCTGTACCAAAACAATCCCTTCGGGGATTTTCATCTCCAAACTGAAATTCAAGTCCAAAGCATGCCAAATCTCACCAAAACACAACAAAATGACTTGAATCAAAGGAAATGCCAAGCAATGGCACACAAGAACCCTAAACACAAGCTCTAGATATGCATTTTCACAGATCATGCATCAACACTCACATTTCATAGCAAAACACATGTAGAATCCAAGAAATCACATATAGGTAAGCAAAATAGATTTTGTAGAGCATGAGTTACCTCTTATAGACTAAAGACTTCACTTTACACCTTAATAAGCTCTTCTCAAGGCTCACCTTCCAAACCCACTTCAAGAACAAACCAAAAGATCATAAAGATCCTACCTTTAAGAAAAGACACCTAAGATGAAACCAAAAACACAAGATGAACTTAGATCTTACCCTCCTAGATGCCCAAATATAAGAAAGGTTGAATCTTGGAAGCAACTCTTGAAGTTTCGGCAAGGTTCCATCTTGGCTTGGAAGAAAAGCTACTCACCTTTTAGAGAGAGGGTGGAGTTAGATTTTTAGAAAAGTGTAAGGAGAGAATGAAGGTGGTCTTACTAGGTTAGGTTACATTACCAACAACAAGCTAAAGGTCAAGAATACCCTTACTAACATAATGAAGTGTAAGGAACAAGGGAACTCCTTATAAAGCTCAATGTACAACTTGACATTGGGGTTGACTAGTCAATTATTAGTCCCCAACTATTAAATTTCAGGAATTTAAGGAATTAAATTACAAATTGAAATAGGGTTAATTACTATATTAATCCCTTAATTGGATTTGGATTTTGGGGTGTCACAAGGTCGGTGGGTCATATCACCGAGGCCCATGTGGACCTGTAGTCCTATATAATCTTTATATACCTGACCGATCTCAACCAGCCTGGTTAAAAGTCGGGATGGTTCTCAACCCATTCAACTGCCCGTATAGTGGACTGCAACCCTATATAATATTTATATACCTGACCGATCTTAACCGGCCTGGTTAACAGTTGGGATGGTTCTCAGCCCATTCAACTGCCCGTATAGCCAACTTGATCGCAACCAAGTTGGGGAATCATGCATCACATAACACACAATAGCACATAATAGCACATTGGGAAGGGGGAGACATATAATTAGCTTACGTGTGATCATTCACATACTAAGAATAGTCCTAAGGGGTTCATACGACTTCTACCTAGGTCAACGGGTTACCGATTCAACTAGCATGCATATCCTAAGACTCTTTTCTCCTACGGACGGCACCCGAAACATCAAACTAGACGCAAGCACGACAAACGGGGCCCGTTGGGACACAACGGGGAATGGGGAACATCAAACGGGGAAGCCGAGGACCCGAGGTGGGTAACGGACCAGCGGGTAGCCGGTGGGTGGGGGATCACACGCCGGCTGCCCGCCGGAGATCACTGCCCGGCAGCGGGTTGTCGGCGGGCGGATGCCTGCCCGCTGCCCGACGGTGATCTTCGGTCAGCGGGTAGGTGGCGGGTACCCCTACCCACACCTACCCCCACTGACTCTTTGATCACAAATTCGTCCCGGGATCCTTTGTGGAACCCGAAACCATGCTTAGACACTTTTAAACGCAATTAACGACACCACGTAGTCAATTAATGGATCAAAAGCAAGAATCACGTATAACTCATCCTATTACGACTTCTAAACATAAACGAACGTGCGAATTCCCACCCAAATATATATCAAGAACATTATAACACAAATTCCCAATCCACCCTAGGGCTCTAATCCCTCCCAATTCATCAAAATCACAATTTTATCTTTAACATCAAGAAATATCAAGTTTTGTCAAGAATCATCACATCAATATCAAGAACATCTTTTCATCATCAAGATCATCAAGAATTCCAAGAATACACATGAATCATCTTATCAATCATCAAGAATATATCACAAATAGAATAGAGAATTAATCAAGTCACAAGCATATAGAAGGAGGCCAAGGATGGAGATTATAGCGAAGAAAATAGGTTTTGTTGAGACATGGGTTACCTCTTAGCCTTAATTAATTTCCTTGGCTATGAAGGGTCTTTCTTTAAGATTTCTTCTTTCTTGATTTCTCCTAAGGGAATTCTTGGAACTTCTTGTGTGGTGTGAGTTCTAGGTGCCTCCTACGTCCCCATTTATATAATTAGGAGCCCTAATTAGGGTCTAAGTGGCATGGGTTCACTAATTCTATTTCTTATAGGACTAATTGATTCGCTTTAGGGATAAAGGCCCATGGACTATGGTGGACCTCCTTTTAGCTAATTAGTGGATTTTAACTCCCTTTTTGGGCTGAGTAATTAATTAATTAATTTGGGTTTAGGGGTCGTAACACGGGGTGTTACACCAAGAGTCCACATCAATCACACAACGGTTCAGGCGCATCCGGATCCACAAGAACATCAAGAAGTCCATATGCAAAGTCCTAAATACAAGTCCTAGGCTAGACTCAACACCCGATCATGCATAAACCCACCCAAATATACCAAGAACACCATAATATGAAATTCACTATATAAACCCTAGGGGTCTAGATATAATTAAAATACAAGATCACACATATAATCAATTCATAACATCAAGATCACCAGATTATCAAATAAACACAATATAAATCCTAGGCAAAGCTCTAACAAGACTCAATCACAGAATCACACATCAAAGAAGCCAATAATAAGATATAGCGAGGAAAATAGGTTTTGTAAGACATGGATTACCTCTTAGCCCTAACCAATATCCTTGGCTACTAAGTTTCTTCTCTAAGATTCTTCTGCCAATTTATCTTCCTAGGCTTGTTGGTGGGGGATTTCCTTGACTGGATTACCTGAGAGTATTTTCGAGTGAGAGGGAGGTGAGGAAGGGTTCTATCTGCTTCCTAATCCTCTATTTATATGTTTAAGGGAAACCTATTCAGAGTCTGAATAATAAGGCACACTTTTCTTATTCCCAAAGGGCTTAAGGTTCCTAGTTCAGGCAAAGGTCCATGATTCATTGTGGACTGCCTGGATTAATTAAGACAATTATAATTGGATTAAATCCCTCTTAATTACTTTAATTAACGGAATCAATTTAATAATTAATTCAGATTTGAAGGCCGTAACACGGGGTGTTACACCCTCCCCCCTAACAGAAAGCTTCGTCCCCAAAGCTTAGACGTGATGAGGTCAAACCTAACTCCTTAGTTTAAGGTTCAGTCTTTTTTACCTTGTGCGAATAGTTCGGGGTAGAGTTCCATCATGGTGCTTACGAGTTCTCATGTCGCCTGCTCGGTTCCGTGGTTAGACCAGAGGACTTTAACCATTTCTATGGTCTTCCGGAGGGTTGCTCTTGTCTTTGTGTCCAGGATCTTCACAGGCTTTTCCTCGTAGGACAGGGCGTCATCCAAACACACGATTTTGGGTTGTAATACGTGAGCCGCTGTATCACCCCGTATTACGGCCTCTAACCCAAACTAATTATTTAATTATTTACCCTTAAAAGAGAATTAAATTCCCTTAATTAATTAGGAAGGGTCTACCATAGACCATGGACCCTTATCCCTAAACCAAACCCTTAGTCCTATAAGAAATAGAATTATTAATCCCATACCATTCAGATCCTAATCAGGACTCTTAGATATATATAAGGACATAGGAGGCACCTAGAATTCACACCACAATAGATTTCACCACACAAGAATTCCCAAGAATTCCCCTATCACCAAATGTAGGAGAAATCAAGAAGAGGAGATCTTAAAGAAAGAACCTTAATAGCCAAGGATTTTAATTAAGGCTAAGAGGTAACCCATGTCTCAACAAAACCTATTTTCCTTGCTATAATCTTCTTCTTTGGCTCCTTTTGATATACAATTCTATGCTTGTGTCTTGATAAATCTTTTATGGTGATTATGATATGATCTTGATGTTGATGAGATGATCTTATGTGTTGATCTTGATAATCATGATGATTATAAGAGGATCTTGATAATTGTGTGTCGTTCTTGATAAATCTTGATGTTCTTGATTTTAAAGATAAAAGTATGATTTGTTGATTTAAATATGATAAGAGCCCTAGGTTAAATCGTGAATTTTGTATTGTGATATTCTTGGTATATTTGGGTGGGATTTTGAATGATCGGGTGTTAATTATGTTTAGAAGTCATGTTATGATGTATTTAAATGTGATTCTTGGTTTTGATCCATTACTTGACTACGTGGTGTCGTCGTTTGTGTTAAAAGGTGTTTAAACATGGTTTCGGGTTCCACGAAAGATCCCGGGACCAAAGTATTGCAAAAGAGTCAGTGGGGGGTAAGTGGGGGTAGGGGAACCCGCCACCTACCCGCTGCCTCTAAGGGTGTCAAAGTTTTAAATTTTAGTTGGTGAAAGTTGGAAATCACCACCAAGGTCCGGGGCAAAGAAATAGTGCTCTCCGAAGGCCGCTTGGCCAAACTCCTGAAACTGACCACCATGGGTGTGTGAGACTACGACCGGAAGGCATGGATCGATACCCAAGGCACAGGGTACAAGGATTACCTCGGGTACCTACTAAGAAAGGAAGATGGCTTCACCTCGGCCACCCGGCCAAACAGGAAATGGCTAACCGCCGAACAGAAGTTGCTAGTCATGATGGTAACTGACAGCTTGTTGCCCACAAACAACAAGAGCAAAGACATGGGGAGCTTAGAGTGCACCTTTGCCTATTTTCTGAAACACAAAGTCAAGTTCAATCTACCCGCCCTCATGTTAAAACACATGGAATTTTGCAAGTCTAGCAACCGGCTTAGTCTACCCTACGGGATGATCCTAAGTTGGATCATGGAAAAGAAAGGGGTGGACCTAAGCCACACGGAAATCAAACTCGTAAGCGGGATGATTTTCAATGCCCAGAACCTCCGCCGCAACGACATCTACCATATCGGAGAGGGACAATACATCACCCTCGAGGAGGTTTGCCTAAAGTCCACGGAGGAACGGTGAGAGTTGGTTGATCAGTTAGAAATCTCTAACAAGAAACTAAGGCGGGCAATGCAAGAATTTGGGGAACAAGAAGAACAAGAGGAACAGGAGGAAGATAGCGAGCCTAACCCACCTGCACCCGCACAAGAGAGAGGGAATCCGGGAGGCCAAGATGAAAGAACCGTCAATGAGCGCATCCTCGCGCAACTCACCCGACAAAACCAAATCATGGATGAAGGGTTCTCGTCCCTAATCCACGCAACGCACGCATTAGATCGGAGAGTGGCAGCAATCGAGGCCATGTTGGGCAAACGCGGGGCATCTAGCTCGGGAGCGGGAAACCAAGGTAGACCCAAACTTTCCAAACACCACCTCACCAAGCTCCACTCTACCCCCAGCAAAACGACACGTGGAGCCGCATTTCCTAATCAGGAGGCCAAAATACGTGACGTCCGGGGGTGAAAGAATGGATCCACGCACCGGCTTCGGGGACGAAGCCTCTTGTAAGGGGGGGGGGGGGGGGGGAGGATGTAACACCCCGTGTTACGGCCTCTAACCCAAACTAATTATTTAATTACTTACCCTTAAAAGAGAATTAAATTCCCTTAATTAATTAGGAAGGTTCCACCATAGACCATGGATCCTTATCCCTGAACCAAACCCTTAGTCTTATAAGAAATAGAATTAGTAAACCCATACCATTCAGATCCTAATCAGGACTCTTAGATATATATAAGGACATAGGAGGCACCTAGAATTCACACCACAATAAATTTCACCACACAAGAATTCCCAAGAATTCCCCTATCACTAAACGTTGGAGAAATCAAGAAGAGGAAATCTTAGAGAAAGAACCTTAATAGCCAAGGATTTTAATTAAGGCTAAGAGGTAACCCATGTCTCAATAAAACCTATTTTCCTTGCTATAATCTTCTTCTTTGGCTCCTTTTGATATACAATTCTATGCCTGTGTCTTGATAAATCTTTTATGGTGATTATGATAAGATCTTGATGTTGATGAGATGATCTTATGTGTTGATCTTGATAATCTTGATGATAATAAGAGGATCCTGATAATTGTGTGTCGTTCTTGATATTCTTGGTATATTTGGATGGGATTTCGCATGATCGGGTGTTAATTATGTTTAGAAGTCATGTTAGGATGTATTTAAATGTGATTCTTGGTTTTGATCCATTACTTGACTACCTGGTGTCGTCGTTTGTGTTTAAAGGTGTCTAAACATGGTTTCGGGTTCCACGAAAGATCCCGGGATCAAAGTATTGTAAAAGAGTCAGTGGGGGGGTAGGGGAACCCGCCGGTCACCCGCTAGAAATTCCCAATGTGGGATGGTGGTTTTCCCCGTTTGATGTTTCCCCGACCCCCGAGGTGTACCAACGGACCCCGTCTGTTGTGCCTGAGTCTAGTTTGATGTTTCGGGTACCATTCGTAGGATAAAAGAGTCTTGTTTATTGCATGCTAGTTGAATTGGTATCCCGTTGGCCTAGGTGAAAGATGTATGAACCCCTTAGGAATATTCCTAGTATGTGGATGACCACGCATAAGTTTATTTATACGTTTTCTCCCCCTTCCCAATGTGCTAATGTGGGTTGCATGTACTTGCTATGTGTTATGTGTGCATGATACCCCAATTTGGTTGCGATCAAATTGGCTATACGGGCAGTTGGATGGGTTGAGAACCATCGGCTGTTAACCAGGCCGGTTGCGATCGGTAAGGTATATAAATATATATAGGGTTGCGGTCCACCGTTTGGTTGCGATCAAACGTTATACATGAGCTGCGGTTCATAATCTGGTTACGATAAGAAATACACTTTTTGGGTTGCGGTCCACCGTTTGGTTGCGATCAAACGTTATGATGAGCTGCGGTTCATCGGTTGGTTGCGATCAACCCCTCGTGCTGCAGTACGAGGCAGGGTGCTGCGGGGCCGTAAGCGCTATATGCGCTGACCCACATGTATGGGCATGCGATTGGTCTTGTGGCGCCACCAAAGTGTGCTTATGTGTTGAGATAATGATTGAATAATGATATGAATAATGTGAAATAATCTTGTGACCTTAGGATATATGCTAGTATCTTTATATGCATGATTATATCTGTTGAATGTGCTTGTCCCTACTTGTTGAGTCTATTCTCGGTTTTAAAACTAGATCTCCTAGTATATATCTTCCGGCTTCAAAATGGTTTTCATATATATATATATATATATATATATATATATATATATATATATATATATATATATATATATATATATATATATACACCTATGTTGTATTTTAACGCATTGGAGTGGGTTACCAGCATTATTCGCTGAACAGATATATTTGGCTTTCAGGCACAGATGATTAGCTCCGGAGCGCGCTAGAGGACCCGAGGCTTAGATAGTTAGTTTCCTATTCGGCCTGTGTGCCATAATGATGTAATGACATTGTTTGAGGATAATTAGATAGTTTAGCCTTTGCATCTGAGTTCTCCAGCTCAGATGTGGCATAGCACCCCAAACACTTATGATTAGTATGCTCTGTTTTGGGATTTTATGATAATATTACCTTTATATAGTAAGTATTCAAATTTTCAAATTTTAGGGGTGTTACAGCCGCGTCGTGCACATATTTCTTTAGTTGCGACACGTGAAATACGTTGTGTACCCGCTCTAGTTTGGCTGGCAATGCGAGGCGATAAGCTAGGTTCCCGACTTTCTCCAGGATTTTGTAGGGACCAATAAATCTAGGACTTAGTTTCCCTTTCTTTCCGAATCTCATCACTCCTTGAGTGGGTGAGATCTTTAGCCAAACTTTCTCTCCTGCCGAGAATTCGGCCTGTTTCCTACATAGATCGGCGTAGGACTTCTGGCGGTCCTGTGCAGCCTTCATTCTCTCTTGTATGTGTTTGATTTTTGTTATGGTGTCTTGTAAATACTGTGGTCCCAGAGTCACTGGATTGACCATGTCCTCCCAACATATGGGAGTCCTGCACTTTTGGCCATATAGTGCTTCGTCGGGTGCCATACGGATGCTCGCGTGATAGCTGTTGTTGTACGAGAATTCGATTAGATCTAGATGTTCCTCCCATGTTCCCTGGAAGTCTAACATACAGGCTCTTAACATGTCCTCGAGGGTCTGGATTGTCCTCTCGGTTTGGCCGTCGGTAGTGGGGTGGAAGGCGGTGCTCAATTTTAGTCTCGTCCCAATGCCGATTGTAGTGTTTTCCAGAATTGCGAGAGGAATCTGGGATCTCTATCTGAAACGATGTTTCATAGGATCCCGTGATATTTGACTACCTGATTTATGTAGGCTTTGGCTAGTTGTGTCATTGTCCAAGTCTCTTTCATGGGAATAAACCACGCCATCTTGGTTAATCGATCTACTATTACCCAGATTTTGTATTGAGGACAACGATGATCCATTACGAGTCCTAGTAGATGGTCCAATAACAAGGGCGAAGGCTAAACAATTACAAGATGCCGTTGGAGGGCTAATTAGCGCTCAATGGGATATGGATCAATTTGATGAGGACAAGGAGCGGCCGGTTAATCTAATTGGGGTCCAGTTGGAGGGCAATTAATATAATTGGGTTGTGCTGATTACATGGATAGTAAATAAACTTATTGGACTATCCATTAGTATTCAAATAATGAGTAGCATATTATTTCTTTTATAATAAGTAGTCTAGTTATTTGTTTTAGTTAGACTTTAGTGCTATGTTTGAATTTAAACTATCCATGTCCTAGTCTTTAGGCAAGAGGCATGCAAGGGAGCTATATATAACACTCATAATCTCTTTGTAAAGCACACACATCAGTTTTTGAGAAATAGAAAACAAGAGCACTACTTGTGCCTTGCCTTGTTCTTGAGTTCTTCAAGACTTTCCGACTTATCAAGGATTGTTTTCTTCCTTGTGGCGTCTCCTTCTTCGTATCACCTTCAAACCAGGTGTGGGCGAATCCCAATCTTAGAAAACAACATAACCCTTCTCGCAACACAACCCAAATCCGTCTAACAGAACAACATCACAAACTAACCGAGACAATGCTAGCTCCGTTCTACTAGAGACGTGGAAAAGCCCGAGGACCAAACAAGAACGCAAGGTTTCCAAACTTCGTCTCTAGCCCGAGGATCACATCATCTTTGGAATCAGAGCCAAGTTGGCTTATTCACGTCTTAGAGGTTACAAATCACAACCTAATTTATATATTTTCTTACCGTCTATCCTCTATTCAATTGCTGTCAGTTTTCTTCCTATTGTGTTGTCTTTTTATGATGCGGCCCAACATAATGAAGATCCATCAAGAGTACCAATTGGGCCAATCACAAGGCCCAAGTCCAAACGATTAAGACAACTCTTCATTGGTGATATTCAAAGACGGTGGAAATCCAAGTCAAGCCCATTTGCAAAAGATGAAGAAGATTACAAGGCTTTTTATATTTGTTTAAGTGCTGATTTTGGTGATTAAATTAGGCCCAAATCAGCCCTATTATTTTTCGTCATCATTAATTTAAATTATTTGGCATAAAAGAGAAAACACTAGTTGTATTTAGAAAGGATTGCTTAAATCCTTTTCTAAATAAAATTCTATTTACATGTTTTCTAGATTAGGTTTAGGACTCTTTTTCCCATTGTATTTAGATTACAATGCTGCCCTATACCTATAAATAGGGCACATCCATATCAGTTTGAAACAGACTTTAATTCAATAAAATTCTTAAGTTTTTCTTTACACTTGTGTAAGAAACCTTATGGCTAATTGTGGACTCAATTAGTGGCTAGTCGTGGACTCGACTAGCAAATTGATTCGTGGACTCGAATCAATCTTACTTTCTTCAACCTTAGATTTAGGTTCGTGGACTCGTTCTTGAATCGAAGGAAACTAGATCCGACTCTAGTTGATTGAAGATTGCATCATCGAGGTACTTGAAGCTACAACGGGATTCTTCTAAGTCTTTGAGAATTCGAGACAAAGGGTTTCTCGGGAGGTCTAAGGTATTTTGATCCATCTCTATCTTTAGTTTAATAATAAGAACCAGTACACATGGAATCCAATAAGGTTCTATAGTGGGCTCATCACAAGGCCCAAAACTACATCCTTAAAGAATCATTGGTGGAAGAAAAAAGAAGGCCCAATAATAATTCCATTCGATAGAGGAAAGTATTATAGTGGCCCATTTCAAGTGATATCATGGATCGAAGACAATGCTTACAAGATTCGAGGTCGAATCATTTTCAAGAAGGTGAGGATGATGCGGCCCAACATAATGAAGATCCATCAAGAGTACCAATTGGGCCAATCACAAGGCCCAAGTCCAAACGATTAAGACAACTCTTCATTGGTGATATTCAAAGATGGTGGAAATCCAAGTCAAGCCCATTTGCAAAAGATGAAGAAGATTACAAGGTTTTTTATAATTGTTTAAGTGCTGATTTTGGTGATTAAATTAGGCCCAAATCAGCCCTATTATTTTTCGTCATCTTTAATTTAAATTGTTTGGCATAAAAGAGAAAACACTAGTTGTATTTAGAAAGGATTCCTTAAATCCTTTTCTGAATAAAACTCTATTTACTTGTTTTCTAGATTAGGTTTAGGACCCTTTTTCCCATTGTATTTAGATTACAATGCTGCCCTATACCTATAAATAGGGCACATCCATATCAGTTTGAAACAAGCTTGAATTCAATAAACTTCTTAAGTTTTTCTTTACACTTGTGTAAGAAACCTTATGGCTAATTGTGGACTCAATTAGTGGCTAGTCGTGGACTCGACTAGCAAATTGATTCGTGGACTCGAATCAATCTTACTTTCTTCAACCTTAGATTTAGGTTCGTGGACTCGTTCTTGAATCGAAGGAAACTAGATCCAACTCTAGTTGATTGAAGATTGCAACATCGAGGTACTTGAAACTACAATGGGATTCTTCCAAGTCTTTGAGGATTCGAGACAAAGGGTTTCTCGTGAGGTTTAAGGTATTTTGATCCATCTCTATCTTTGCATTGAGAGTAATCTTGGGACAATACTCCATCTTATTTGGATATTGGACTAGGTTCATATCATTTTATCTACCAAAACTAATCCCAAAAGCAAAGTGAATAATTTGCTGTGAGCGTTGCTCCAAATTATTCATTCGTTTGAGTAACCTGTCTATCTTTTGTTCTACTGTCTGGGGCAGGTTTGGAACTTGTTCAGCCATCTGTATAGGAAAAAAAATCTAAAAACAAGAAGATATGTGAGTATTCATGTTAGTGAAACCAAAAAGTTGGCTCGCTCCCTCACTATTCTAAGCTCGCAAGTAAGAGGTGGATTATATGGCTCAGGGGGTGCACTACACACTCTTACAAACACACACTCCACTCGTGTATCACTCCAAGTGGCAGATACTCTCACAAGCCTTTTTCCAAAAAGGAAAATTCTAGTCTGGAACTCAAGTTGATATGGATTCAACCTCAAAGTTCAAGAAAACGTACCTTGGAAAACTTCACAAGACTTTGAGAGTAAGGTGTATCGCGAGGTAGGTAATAAAATTGAGAGCAAGAATGAAAGAAAAAGGACAATACAAGCAAAGAAACTAAGCAAGATTTGAAAGAAAAAGGGAAGCAAATAAAGAAATATGGCAGAAAGATATGCAGGACCAATATCTGTAGATACACACAAATAGAATGTAATAGGGGTTCAGGTGTACCACAACCAAATAGGAATATATCAAGAACTCCTTCCAACCTTATACTTTTCCCCTTCCTTGTCCCTCCAAAATTCTCCTACCAGCCAAATTCTTTCCCCAACCTTAATCTTCTTCTTTATTGCTTTCTCTTTTTTTCCTTTTTTTTTTCAACTTTCTTGATTTTTTTTGATAGGTAACCTCCAAATAACTACTGTAAATGACAACAAAAATTTCGGACCAAGAGGAACCACACAACCCCTTCAAAACAGAATCAAGAATTTCAAAAATCGCCCAGAAAAACAGAAACAATTCCCTGACTTTGAAGATCAATATCTCACTAACCAGAAGGAATTAGACAGTGTATAATATATCAAAAGAACTCCCCAGAAGAGATCTACAACATATCCAAATTTCAGATAAAACTAACTAGTGGATCTCGAGATATAGGTAATTCTTTGAAACTGGTCACAGCTCGCGGAAATCTGGACAGGGTGTGATTGAGACGTGATTGTGCGTAAATGCGCTTTGGATATAGGTAAGGGTGAGATGGGTTTATTTTCTTAACAGAATTTTTGGTAATATGGTGCTTTGGGCCAATCACAAGATCCAAGGCCCAAATCGGCTTTATTATTTGTGGTCATCGTTATTTTAAATTGTTTGGAATTAATGAGAAAACACTAATTTGTATTTAGAAAGGATTCCTTAAATCCCTTTCTAAATAGGACTATATTTACTTGCTTTCTAGATTAGGTTTAGGACTCTTTTTGTATTTAGAAAAGGATTCCTTAAATTCCTTTCTAAATAGGACTATATTTACTTGCTTTCTAGATTAGGTTTAGGACTCTTTTTCCCATTGTATTTAGGATTATAATGCTGCCCCAATACCTATAAATAGGGCACATCCATATCAGTTTCGAGCAGGCTTTAATTCAATAAAATTCTTAAGTTTTTCTTTACACTTGTGTAAGAAACCTTATGGCTAATTGTGGACTCAATTAGTGGCTAGTCGTGGACTCGACTAGCAAATTGATTCGTGGACTCGAATCAATCTTACTTTCTTCAACCTTAGATTTAGGTTCGTGGACTCGTTCTCGAATCGAAGGAAACTAGATCCGACTCTAGTTGATTGAAGATTGCAACATCGAGGTACTTGAAGCTACATGGGATTCTTCCAAGTCTTTGAGGATTCGAGACAAAGGATTTCTCATGAGGTTTAAGGTATTTTGATCCATCTCTATCTTTGCATTGAGAGTAATCTTGGAACAATATTCCATTTTTTTTTAACCTTGGACTAGGTTCATATCACCACTTCCCTTGGGGTATTTCGAGGGGCTGTACAAGTCCCTTGGGTTTGCACCGCTCAGGTTTTACTTTTTGGCAGTTTAGGCATTTGCTCACAAAGTCTGCTACCTCCTTTTTCATATTGGGCCACCAAAATAACTTCTTTACATCTTGGTACAGTTTATCGCCTCCAGGTGCGCGGAGTAAGGTGAACTGTGTCCCTCCTCTAGGATTTGTCTCTTCAGATGGGGGTGCGTTGCAGGTATGTACTGTAACACCCCGTGGTACGGCCTCTAACCCTGACTAATTATTTAATTGATTACCATTAATAATAATTAGAAAGGGATCTGATTGGATTAGGATCCCCTTAATTAATTGAGGGGGGCCCACCATGGATCATGGACCCTTATCCTTAAACCAAACCCTTAGTCCTATAAGGAATAGAATAAGTGAATCCTTACTATTCAGACCCTAGTTAGGACTCATATATATATATATATATATATATATATATATATATATATATATATATATATATATATATATATATATATATATATATATATATATATAAGGGGTTAGGAAGCATTTAGAGATCCCACCACAATTGATTATACCACACAAGATATTCCCAGGAATTCCCCTGTTACCAAACGTAGGAGAACCCAGGGCAAGAAGATCTTAGAGAAAGAACCTTAGTAGCCAAGGATATTGATTAAGGCTAAGAGGCAACCCATGTCTCAACAAAACCTATTTTCCTTGCTATATCTTCTTCATTGGCTCCTTTGATATATGATTATGTGCTTGAGTCTTGATAGAGTTTTGCCTAGGGTTTATATGGTGTTTATATGATAATCTTGATGTTTATGTGTTAATCTTGATGCTTATGTGATAATCGTGAGGTTCTTGATACTATGATAAGTTATATGAACGATCTTGTGTTTTGGTTATGTCTAGAGCCCTAGGGTAATAACATGGATTTCGTATTATGTTATTCTTGGTATGTTTGGGTGGGAATTTGCATGATCGGGTGTTGAGTCTTGGCATGTTTAGGAATCGCGTTAGGAAGTATTTGGTGTGATTCTTGGTTTAATCCCGTTGATTGAATACGTGGTGTGGTCATTGTGTGTTTGAATGTGTTTCGACATGGTTTCGAGTTCCACGAGGGATCCCGGGGCCATAAAGTTGCCTGTGTATCAGTGGGGGGTAGGTGGGGGACTGACCACCCGCCACCTACCCGCTGTTCGTCGCTACTGTTCCAGCAGGCAGTCGGTGGGCGGTGGACTGCCCGCTTGCCACCCGCTGGAACAGTGCACGCCGCCGGCGGGTGGTTGGCAGGTGGTCCTCCACCCGCCAACTACCCGCTGGAATTCCTGCATGATTCGTGGTGTTTTTTCCCGTTTGATGTTTCCCTGTGTCCCGTTGTACCCCATTTGTTGTATGTGAGTCTTGTTTGATGTTTCGAGTGCCGTTCTTAAAATAAAAGAGTCTTGTGTATTGCATGCTAGTTGAATTGGTATCCCGTTGGTCTAGGAGGAAGGTGTATGATCCCATAGGAGTGTCATGAGTGGTTTAATATGGTTTGTTACGTATAAGTTATATTAGGACAAGTGTTCCCCGACGATTCCCCCTCTTTATGTGTTAATGTGGATTGTATGTTGTTTGGCTTCTATGTTGATTGTGCATGATACCCCAATTGGTTGCGATCAATGGCTATAATGACTATCTGGTGGGTTGAGAACCACCAGGTATTAACCCGACCGGTTGCGATCGGTCGGCTATACAGGCAGTTGGATTGGTTGAGAACAATCGGCTGTTATATATATATATATATATATATAGAGCTGGCGGTCCATAATCTGGTTGCGATCAGATATACATGATAATAGGGCTGCAGCCCACCGTTTGGTTGCGATCAATCTCCTTGTGCTGCGGTACAAATTAAAGTGCTGCAGGGCCATGTTAGGGCTATATGCACTCACCCCTTGATATGAACCTAGTCCAAGGTTTAAATAAATATGGAATATTGTCCCAAGAATGCTCTCAATGTAAAGATAGAGATGGATCGAAATACCTTAAACCTCACGAGAAACCCTTTGTCTCGAATCTTCAAAGACTTGGAAGAATCCCATTGTAGCTTCAAGTACCTCGATGTTGCAATCTTCAATCAACTAGAGTTGGATCTAGTTTCCTTCGATTCAAGAACGAGTCCACGAACCTAAATCTAAGGTTGAAGAAAGTAAGATTGATTCGAGTCCACGAATCAATTTGCTAGTCGAGTCCACGACTAGCCCCTAATTGAGTCCACAATTAGCCATAAGGTTTCTTACACAAGTGTAAAGAAAAACTTAAGAATTTTATTGAATTAAAGCCTCCCTGAAACTGATATGGATGTGCCCTATTTATAGGTATAGGGGCAGCATTATAATTCTAAATACAATGGGAAAAAGAGTCCTAAACCTAATCTAGAAAACAAGTAAATAGAGTTTTATTTAGAAAGGGATTTAAGGAATCCTTTCTAAATACAAACAATTTAAAATAATGATGAACACAAATAATAAAGCTGATTTTGGGCCTTGGATCTTGTGATTGGCCCAATTTGTACTCTTAATGGATCTTCATTATGTGGGCTGCATCACCCCTTGGCAATGGAACTCAAGGTTCGGGTCATGTGAATGGTCCTGCAGCACCACCATATGTGTGTGCACCAATGTGTGTCTTATTGTTGATTGTTTGTCTGTAATGATAACTGGATATTGATATGATTAATATTGCGCGGTCGTAAGACCCTAGGATGCATGCTAGAATCTTTATGGTTGAGTCTAATTGTATTGAATGTATCTGTTGTTGCTTGACTTAGTCTATTCTCGGATTTAAATTAGAGTTTCTTAAGTATATATGTATTCCAGTTTCAAAATGAGTTTCTTATACCTACCTATATTGTACGTAACGCGTTGGAGTGGGTTACCAGCATTATTCGCTGACGGTTGTTATACCGAATGTTTTTCAGGTAATGAGCGCGCTAGTCGGAACCTGGACTTAGTTAGATTAGTTCAATTAGCGGCTTGCGTGTCTTGAAGTTGTATTGAATGTTGAATTGAGGATTTCTTATGTTTGGATAGTTTAGCCTGTGCATCTGAGTTCTCTAGCTCAGATGTGGCATAGCATCCCAACTATTATGTTTAGTATATGCTCTACTTGGGAGTTTATAATAGAGTTGCCTTTATTTCATAAGCTTTAAAAGTTTTAAAAATTTGGGGTGTTACAGTTGGTATCAGAGCCTAAGTTCGACACTGGGATAAGACTCTTAAGACAAGACTTTAGGACATTAAGCTTCAACTCTAGGTATTTAAGTACATAGGATTCAGGAAACTTAGGACACGCGGTGAGGCTGTGAGTTATCTATTATTATAAGCCTAACTCCCCCTCACTCTATTCTGTGCTTAGTTTAAAATCCCCTATACTTATCGCATCAAGGTAAGGATGCAACCCACTAACTTATCGTTACGATCAATATTGGCCCTATAGACCATCAGAATGGCGCCAACAAGAAGTCAGTCAAGGACCCCTGAATCCTCCGCTCACGAATCTCTAGCCCAGAACCTACAACAGCTGACTCAGGTCGCCCAAACACTGAGCGACGCTGTCCTCCATAACAATAACTGACCACTACCACCGCCAAACGGAAACTCAGATGTCGCTCGCAAAGTCTCGAACCATCGCCCGCCCACCTTCTCAGGAGAAGAGGACCCCACGATCCTCGAAGAATGGATCCGAACCTTTGACAAGATCTTCGGAGTAGTAGAATGCCCGGAGGGACGCCGCGTAGAAATAGCCTCATTCTACTTCAGACACGAAGCCGATCTTTGGTGGGTTCACGGAGGACCTACTTGTAGGCAAGAACCAGGGTTCAACTTGGAGTCCCTAAAAGAATGACTACGGGAGCGGTTCTACCCCGCACACATAAGGGCAACCATGTACGAGGAATTTCTCTACCTAAAACAGGGGATGGCTATGGTCATGGAATATCACAAACGATTTCTCGAGCTAGCTCGTTTCATGCCCAAATTAGTGCCTACAGAAACAACCAAGATAGAGAAATTTGTGATGGGCCTCAACTTCGAAGCCCGAAAGACTCTAATCGTAAGCAAACCCCGAACCCTTAACGAAGCCTACACTAGCGCCGCCGACCTCTATCGAGTCCAACTTCTTCAGCGGGGAGTTCAGGAACAGATCCGTAAGAGGAACGCGGGAAGCGGGGCGCCACCTACAAAAAGGGTTAGGAACGACTATAACACAAGGACGGTTAACCCAACTAACCAAGGATCGTCTATGAGAAATAACGAAGCCAACGCAAGACCACTCCTTTGCCGAAGATGCAAGAAGGATCATAGGGGCAAGGATTGCCTGGGGAACCCTTTGCAGTGCTTCAACTGCGGGGGAGAAGGACACAAGTCCTTCCAGTGCACTTGACCCCCGAACACAAACCCTACAGTCATGGGCCAACAAGGGGGCGCGAATAATCGAGGGAGTTACGGTGCTCCTGGAAATGTATTCGTCATTAGCCGCACCCAGGCCGACCTTGAAACCGAAGCCAACATCGACACAGAAAATGTGGCCCTAGGGGACGAGGATCCCGCGAATCAATAAGAGGAAAATCAGGAAGAAGAATTCTGCCTAGGATAAACTATGAACCCCTGTAAACTACCCTCTTAGTATAATCACTTGTTTAGTTCAGTAATTTAGAAATTCTTACGACCTAAAATAAAAGGCAAAGTCAATTAATTCGATCAGCTTAAAATTCCCTGAATACCACCCCTCGGAGTAAGTGAAGGGCTAAGATCCACGCCTTCTATAATCTATGAACCCCCAAAAACCCAACACGTGGTTAAACCAAAGGGCCGACAAGAAGATCTAACCAGAACACCTACCATGTCGGACCAAAAGAACGATAGGAAGCTCAAAGCATGGAAGGATGCACAAAAAGGGGCTAATGCAACCAATGGGAATTGAACCTTAGATCTCTCACTTACAAAACCAAAGCCTTAACCACTAGGCCATAAGTATATCTTGAAACCTCAAGGGGACACAACTTTCTTAAACCCTAAAATCACAAAATCCCCAAATCAAAAATCCTTCTTCCTCTTCTTCGTCCCACTCCTACTCTCTCTCTCTCTCCCTCTCTCCCTCTACGCCGGCCGACCACCCGAAATCCCTCAGCCGCTCTCCAGACAACCGCCGCCGACCACACACCACTGGCCATTCGCCGCCAGGACCCCATCGACCGCACGACCGACCATTGCTCAAATCCAAGCAAAAAGTGTCAATCCCATTGACTTTGAACCAAAACTCCTTGAGCAAGTAGTATTTGCCATAAGAAGTTTTCAAATGTGCCTTATAACTTTCCAGTGATTCCTTATCTCTATCAAATAAAGTTTTAGTAAAATCAAAGTTAAGGAATCTCGGATGTATGGATGCAAACAAATTTCTAACACATCTAGCAAGTAGATCATTAATAGAAACATGGCAAACAAATCTAGAGAATTTTAATGCATGCTTTTGAAATAAAAGTGAGTAAATAGTTACTCCCCTTCTTTTCTCTTGCTTAATATCCTTTGTAGTGACCAAGAGAGGTTGCACTTTGACACCTTGGGCTGATCCTTTCCACTGTATCACTGATTGTGGTCCCTTTGTTTGGCTACAAACTGAGTTAGAGGATTGGAGTGGTGATTGCAATTCCAAACATGGAGGTTCCACTTTTCTCTCTTTGATTTCTTCCTTCTTTGAGGCTGGTTTGAGAGCTTGCATCAATGTCAATTGAATTTCTTCTACTTGTTTAGGATACAAACGAGGCAAGACATATGTAACTCCATTCATGTGAAACACATAAGTGTTTCTCATTCCATCATAACTTATTTTTCTGTCAAATTGCCATGGTCTACCTAACAAGATATGAACAGCCTGCATTGGGATATTATAACACAAGATTTCATCAGAGTAACTGTTAATAGATAAAGGAATAAGATCCTGTTTGGTTACTCTAGCTTCTCCTGCATCAGTTAACCATTGCAAACAATAAGCATTTGGATGATTAAGCAAAGGTAACTGGAGAAATTTACCCATAACTGCACTAGCCATATTTGTGCAACTTCTAGAATCTATTACCATTGCACAAGCATTCTCTCTAATTGACCCTTTAGTACAAAATATATTTTCTCTTTGAGACTCATCTTCTTTTAAAGGGTGAACATTCAAAACCTCCTTAACAACAATAGTATGACTAGACTCACTAGCAACATATTTAGAATCAGAATCGAAAGGTATGAATGGTTCTCCCTCAACATGTTCATTGAGAGTTTCAAAATGGTCACATACCTCATCCTTAGACTTATATTCAAGACAAGAAGCAAAATTTTCAGATTGTTTTGTTATCTTAACTACCCTCTTGTTAGGGCAATCACGAGCTATGTGGCCTCTCCCATTACATCTATAACAAATCAATTCTCTATCATGTTGAGGCGTCACAGCCTCACTTACCTTTACCTTACCGTTGTCTCGTGAATCATCTCTTGGAGGAGGATTTTCATCACGCCTTTGAAGGGTGGAACAAGTGTTGTTCCATCTTGATGCAATATTGTTGGACTTGTGCATTTTCATCTCTTTAATTTTTGCCTCAGATTCACGTGCAGCATACAAAGCATCATAAAGGGTGTCATATCTCTGAATACTCATTCCACATCGAATTTCTAATTTCAATCAATGTACAAAACGAGCAACAGTTTTTGTCTCTTCTTCATGTATGTTTCCCTGTTTAAGCAAAATATTTATAGTTTGGTGGTACTCATCAACTGACTTTGTTCCTTGCACCGTTCCCTGCAATTTTCTTTCAAGATCATACAAAAAAAATTTAGGACGAAAGGTTAGGCGCATATCTTCCCTCACTTGAACCCAAGATTCATAAGGAATAAAATTAGCAACTCTCTCTCCATTTCTTTTTCGCCACCAAGATAATTCATAACCCTTAAAAGATGTAGCAACTAGCCTAATTTTTGTAAAATCAGAATAGTGCTTTAAATGAAAAAGAGTTTCAACAGCATTCTCCCATTCTATGTATTCAGTAGGTCCTTTCTCACCGGTGAAGTTAGGAATTTCATGTTTAATGTTTCCTAACTCCGCATTACGCTGCTGGATCCTTTGACATCTAGGATCCACTATTCCTACCGGTGGCAGGTGTCGCTCATCATTGTGTGGTGGTTGCACTTGGTGTGAGCGTTGCTCCAAATTATTCATTCGTTTGAGTAACCTGTCTATCTTTTGTTCTAATGCCTGGGGCAGGTTTGGAACTTGTTCAGCCATCTGTAGAGGAAAAAAATATCTAAAAAAAAAAACAAGAAGATGTGTGAGTAGTCACGTTAGTCAAAGCAAAAAGTTGGCTCGCTCCCTCACTATTCTCATCTCGCAGGTAAGAGGTGGATTATATAGCTCTGGGGGTGCACTACACAGTCTTACAAACACACACTCCACTCGTGTATCACTCCAAGTGGCAGATACTCTCACAAGCCTTGTTCCAAAAAGGAAAATTCTAGTCTGGAACTCAAGTTGATATGGATTCAACCTCGAAGTTCAAGAAAACGTACCTTGGAAAACTTCACAAGCCTTTGAGAGGAAGGTGTATTGTGAGGTAGGTAATAAAATTGAGAGCAAGAAGGAAAGAAAAAGGACAATACAAGCAAAGAAACTAAGCAAGATTTGGAAGAAAAAGGGAAGCAAAGAAAGAAGTATGGCAGAAAGATACGCAGGACCAATATCAGTAGATAGACACAAATAGAATGTAATAGGGGTGCAAGTGTACCACAACCAAATAAGAATATATCAAGAACTCCTTCCAACCTTATACTTTTCCCCTTCCTTATCCCTCCAAATTTCTCCTACCAACCAGATTCTTTTCCTAACCTTATTCTTCTTCTTTATTGCTTTCTCTTTTTTGTTTTGTTTTTTTTTCAAATTTCTTGACTTTTTTTTTTGATTTTTTTGATAAGTAACCTCCAAATAACTAATGTAAATATCAACAAAAATTTCGGACCAAGAGGATCTACACAACACCTTCAAAACAAAATCAAGAATTTCAAGAATCACCCAGAAAAACAGAAACACTGCCCTTAATTCGAAGATGAATATCTCAATGAAAGTAAGGAATTAGCACGTGTATAATATATCAAAAGAACGCCCTAGAAGAGATATACAACATATCAAAATTTCAGATAAAACTAACCAGTGGATCTCTAGATATAAGTCATTCTTTGAAAATGGTCACAGAACGCGGAAATCTGGATAGGGTGTGATTGAGACGTAATTGCGCGTAAATGCGCTTTGGATATAGGTAAGGGTGAGATGGTTTATTTTCTTAACAGAATTTTTGGTAATATGGTGCTTAGGAGGTGCGAGGTCTCGTTGATATTGGACGGGAAAAAAGCAAAACTCTTTCGGGATTGTTTTTCAAGAAACTGGAGAACATGTATCAAGATTCAAGAACACAATCAAGAATGCGAAGGAACATTTTTTGGGGGTTTTTAATGAATAAGACACGAATAAAAGTAGTATGTAAGATAAGAACGAGAAAAACCTAGGGAACCAAAGAAACCAAATTTCTAATGATAATGAGATAAACCTAGGCTCTGAATACCAAATTGATATGAATCTAGTCCAAGATTCAAATAAAGATGGAATATTATCCCAAGATTACTCTCAATACAAAGATAGAGATGGATCAAAATACCTTAAACCTCATGAGAAACCCTTTGTCTCGAATCCTCAAAGACTTGGAAGAATCCCATTGTAGCTTCAAGTACCTTGATGATGCAATCTTCAATCAACTAGAGTCGGATCTAGTTTCCTTCGATTCAAGAACGAGTCCACGAACCTAAATCTAAGGTTGAAGAAAGGAAGATTGATTCGAGTCCACGAATCAATTTGCTAGTCGAGTCCACGACTAGCCACTAATTGAGTCCACAATAAGCCATAAGGTTTCTTACACAATGTGAAGAAAAACTTAAGAATTTTATTGAATTAAAGCCTCTTTCAAACTGATATGGATGTTCCCTATTTATAGGTATAGGGCAGCATTGTAATCTAAATACAATGGGAAAAAGAGTCCTAAACCTAATCTAGAAAACAAGTACATAGAGTTTTATTTAGAAAAGGATTGAAGGAATCCTTTCTAAATACAACTAGTGTTTTCTCTTTTATGCCAAACAATTTAAATTAATGATGACCAAAAATAATAGGGCTGATTTGGGCCTAACTTAATCACCAAAATCAGCACTTAAACAATTATAAAAAGCCTTGAAATCTTCTTCATGTTTTGCAAATGGGCTTGACTTGGATTTCCACTATCATTGAATATCACCAATGAAGAGTTGTCTTAATCGTTTGGACTTGGGCCTTGTGATTGGCCCAATTGGTACTCTTGATGGATCTTTATTATGTTGGGCCGCATCATCCTCACCTTCTTGAAAATGATTCGACCTCGAATCTTGTAAGCATTGTCTTCGATCCATGATATCACTTGAAATGGGCCACTATAATACTTTCCTCTATCGAATGGAATTATTATTGGACTTTCTTGTTTCTTCCACCAATGATTTTTTAAGGATGTAGTTATGGGCCTTGTGATGAGCCCACTATAGACCCTTATTGGATTCCATGTGTACTGGTTCTTATTAGTACCTCTAGTACCAATACCAAGGGGTCAGTGAATATAGCCCCGACATGACACCGCAGCACTTATAACCTGACCCATGCTCAACGACAAGCTAGTGAAGGTGGGTTTGTGCCTTTAGCACAATAACCGCTAGGTCTGTAACTTTAGTACAATAACCGGACACTAGTTGTGTCATCCACCAATAATTCATTTCCACCAATCACAATCTCATCATCATTAGTCATACCGGTCATTCCGCAATGACCACGATACCCATCATCATTCAATCAATCAACACATAGTTAATCAATAACAATCAAGACATAACAGCAATGACACATACTACACATAAATTCCTAAAACGGTATTCAAAACATCCAAGGAGACTCATATACGACAAACGGGGTACAACGGGACACAACGGAACATAGAGAAACAACGAACGGGGAAAAACATCACGACTCACCAACAAATTCCAGCGGGTGGGCGGCAGGTGGAGGACCACCCGCCAGCCACCATTCCAGCGGGTGGCCGGCGGGCAGCACTCTGCCCGCCGATTGGCTACTGGACAAGGGTGATCCGGGCAGCGAGTAAGTGGCGGGTACCCGTGCCCCCACCTACCCCCCACTGATACACAGGCAACTTTTCGGTCCCGGGATCTCTAATGGAACCCAAAACCTTGTCCAGACACATTCAAACACATAACAACAACACCACGGATTCAATTAACGAAGATTAAACCAAGAATCATTCCAAATACGTTCTAACACGACTCCTAAACATGCCAAGACTCCACATCAATCACACAACGGTTCAGGAGCATCCGGAACCACAAGAACATCAAGAAATTTATATGCAAAGTCCTAAATACAATTCCTAGGCTAGACTCAACACCCGATCATGCATACACCCACCCAAATATACCAAGAACACCATAATATGAAATTCACGATATAAACCCTAGGGCTCTAGACATAATTAAAATGCAAGATCACGCATATAATCAATTCACAACATAAAGATCACCAGATTATCAAATAAACACAATATAAATCCTAGGCAGAGCTCTAACAAGACTCAATCACAGAATCACATATAAAAGGAGCCAATAATCAAGATATTGCGAGGAAAATAGGTTTTGTAAGACATGGGTTACCTCTTAGCCCTAACCATAATCCTTGGCTACTAAGGTTCTTCTCTAAGATTTTTCTCCCAATTGATCTTTCTAGGCTTGTTGGTGGGGGATTTCCTTGGCTGGATTACGTGAGAGTATTTTTGAGTGAGAGGGAGGTGAGGAAGGGTTCTATCTGCTTCCTAATCCTCTATTTATATGTTTTAGGGAAACCTATTCAGAGTCTGAATAATAAGGCCCACTTTCCTTATTCCCTATGGGCTTAAGGTTCCTAGTTCAGGCAAAGGTCCATGATTCATTGTGGACCGCCTGGATTAATTAAAAGAATTATAATTGTATTAAATCCTTCTTAATTACTTTAATTAACGGAATCAATTTAATAATTAATTCGGATTTGAAGGCCGTAACACTTGGTGCTACAAATGCTCCTCGCCCATCTATACCGCCAATCTGTTCCGCCGATCCAAGCACACATAGTGCCAAAGGTAGCGCAGCACCATAACATAAGATAAGTGCACTGCAGCGCAATATACCGCCAATCTCATATCCTTTATCATACATGGACATCAACACCACATTCGTCCCGAAACTTAGAACAAACGAATGAATCACTTGGTAAGGAAACTTTCAGAAGGATACTAGGAGTATCGAGATTTGGTTTAAGGATTTCTTGAGGAACACTTTGGTGAAATAGGAATCTCTGAGTTCTTAATTATTTTAATTAAATCTTAAACGCAACTAGCTACGCAAGCTTAACTACTAACTGAACTTTAAAGCTTAACTGATTACCTTGATCAAAGCCTCCTGAGGAACCCCCTGGTGGCATGTAGCTAGGGTCCCAACCATACGGGGTCCATCTCTGGACATTCTCAATGCCCATCCTTTCCTCTAACACAATTGCTCTTTGATCAAAATTAGCAAATCCATAATTGACTTGTGCACTCAAATTGTTAAACCTTGTGTTAATCATCTCATACATTTCATCGTATGAGTGTCCCCAAGGTCCTCCCATATACTCTCCTTGCGGCACTATCGGAGGTGTTGCAACTGGTGCTCCCTCATCCTCAACTCTCATCTCTTGATCTGTTCCCACAGCGTTACCTTCGCCACTCGCCTCAACAATGTGTCTGGCTTTGATATGAACCTAATCCAAGATTCAAATAAGATGGAGTATTGTCCCAAGATTACTCTCAATGCAAAGATAGAGATGGATCAAAATACCTTAAACCTCACGAGAAACCCTTTGTCTCGAATCCTCAAAGACTTGGAAGAATCACATGTAGCTTCAAGTACCTCGATGTTGCAATCTTCAATCAACTAGAGTCGGATCTAGTTTCCTTCGATTCAAGAATGAGTCCACGAACCTAAATCTAAGGTTGAAGAAAGTAAGATTGATTCGAGTCCACGAATCAATTTGCTAGTCGAGTCCACGACTAGCCACTAATTGAGTCCACAATTAGCCATAAGGTTTCTTGCACAAGTGTAAAGAAAAACTTAAGAATTTTATTGAATTAAAGCCTCCTTGAAACTGATATGGATGTGCCCTATTTATTATAAGTATAGAGGCAGCATTATAATTCTAAATACAATGGAAAAAAGAGTCCTAAACCTAATCTAGAAAATAAGTAAATAGAGTTTTATTTAGAAAAGGATTTAAGGAATCCTTTCTAAATATAACTAGTGTTTTCTCTTTTATGCCAACCAATTTAAATTAATGATGACCAAAAATAATAGGGTTGATTTGGGCCTAATTTAATCACCAAAATCAGCACTTAAACAATTATAAAAAGCCTTGAATTCTTCTTCATCTTTTGCAAATGGGCTTGACTTGGATTTCCACCATCTTTGAATATCACCAATGAAGAGTTGTCTTAACCGTTTGGACTTGGCCTTGTGATTGGCCCAATTGGTACTCTTGATGGATCTTCATTATGTAGGGCCGTATCATCCTCCCCTTCTTGAAAATGATTCAACCTCAAATCTTGTAAGCATTGCCTTTGATCCATGATATCATTTGAAATGGGCCACTATAATACTTTCCTCTATCGAATGGAATTATTATTGGGCCTTCTTGTTTCTTCCACCAATGATTCTTTAAGGATGTAGTTATTGGCCTTGTGATGAGTCCAGTATAGACCCTTATTGGATTCCATGTGTACTGGTTCTTATTACTCTCCCCTTCTTGAAAAGGATTCGTCCTCGAATCCAAATCTTCAATGAAAGACAAATTAGCAAGCTCACTTTGTGTTTTATCACGGTCATGGAACTTTTTCTTGGGATGCTTGACACGAGTCGCTCCAATCATCATCCTAAAATCAACAAGTAAGGCAATTAAGTCTAATGACACATCGAGAAATTTAAACATTCTGGATGGCAATAATTCAACAAAATGAGACATATTAAATTTAGGCATCTTGTTTGAATTGTCAACAAGCACAAAATCTTTCCTCCTAGAGCTTAAAGGTAAACCAAACACAAAATCCATGGAAATATCAAGTAATGATTTAGATGCATTGTGGTGGTAAGCAGCATAATTATGAACATAAGATTCTACATCTTTTTTCTTCTTAGGCCAATGAAAATATCCATGCAAAAACATCATCACTCTTTGGAAAACCAAAGTGTCCCTTATGTGAATCAACAATTAAATCTTTACCCAAAACAAAGCAAAAATTGTCAATCCCAGTGACATTGAACCAAAACCCCTTGTGCAAGTAGTATTTGCCATAAGAAGTTTTCAAATGTGCCTTATAACTTCCAAGTGATTCCTTATCTCTATCAAATAAAGTTTTAGTAAAATCAAAATTAAGGAATCTTGGATGTATGGATGCAAACAAATTTCTAATACATCTAGTAAGTAGATCATTAATAGAAACATGGCAAACAAATCTAGAGAATTTTAATGCATGCTTTTGAAATAAAAGTGAGTAAATAGTTACTCCCCTTCTTTTCTCTTGCTTAATATCCTTTGTAGTGACCAAGAGAGGTTGCACTTTGACACCTTGGGCTGGTCCTTTCCACTGTATCACTGATTGTGGTCCCTTTGTTTGGCTACAAACTGAGTTAGAGGATTGGAGTGGTGATTGCAATTCCAAACATGGAGGTTCCACTTTTCTCTCTTTGATTTCTTCCTTTTTTGAGGCTGGTTTGAGAGCTTGCATCAATGTCAATTGAATTTCTTCTACTTGTTTAGGATACAAACGAGGCAAGACATATGTAACTCCATTCATGTGAAACACATAAGTGTTCCTCATTCTATCATAACTTATTTTTCTATCAAATTGACATGGTCTACCTAACAAGATATGAGCAGCCTGCATTGGGATATTATCGCACAAGATTTCATCAGAGTAACTGTTAATAGATAAAGGAATAAGATCCTGTTTGGTTACTCTAGCTTCTCCTACATCAGTTAACCATTGCAAACAATAAGCATTTGGATGATTAAGCAAAGGTAACTGGAGAAATTTACCCATAACTGCACTAGCCATATTTGTGCAACTTCTAGAATCTATTACCATTGCACAAGCATTCTCTCTAATTGACCCTTTAGTACAAAATATATTTTCTCTTTGAGACTCATCTTCTTTTAAAGGGTGGACATTCAAAACCTCCTTAACAACAACAGTATGACTAGACTCACTAGCAACATATTTAGAATCAGAATCGAAAGGTATGAATGGTTCTCCCTCAACATGTTCATTGAGAGTTTCAAAATGGTCACATACCTCATCCTTAGACTTATATTCAAGACAAGAAGCAAAATTTTCAGATTGTTTTGATATCTTAACTACCCTCTTGTTAGGGCAATCACGAGCTATGTGGCCTCTCCCATTACATGTATAACAAATCAATTCTCTATCATGTTGATGCCTCACTGCCTCACTTACCTTTGTCTCGTGAATCATCTCTTGGAGGGGAATGTTCATCACGCCTTTTAGGGGTGGAACTTGTGTTGTTCCATCTTGATGCACCATTGTTGGACTTGTACAATTTCATCTCTTTGATTTTTGCCTTAGATTCACGTGCAGCATACAAGGCATCATAAAGGGTGTCATATCTCTGAATACTCATTCCGCATCGAATTTCTAAGTTCAATCCATATACGAAACGAGCAACAGTTTTTGTCTCTTCTTCATGTATGTCTCCTTGTTTAAGCAAAATATTTGTAGTTTGGTAGTACTCATAAACTGACTTTTTTCCTTGCACCGTTCCCTGCAATTTTCTTTCAAGATCACAGAAAGAAGATTTAGGACGAAAGGTTAGGCGCATATCTTCCCTCACTTGAACCCAAGATTCATAGGGAATAAAATTAGCAACTCTCTCTCTATTTCTTTTTCGCCACCAAGATAATGCATACCCCTTAAAAGATGTAGCAACTAGCCTAATTTTTGTAAGATCAGAATATTGCTTTAAATAAAAAAGAGTTTCAACAGAATTCTCCCATTCTATGTATTCGGTAGGTCCTTTCTCACCGGTGAAGTTAGGAATTTCATGTTTAATGTTTCCTAACTCCGCATTACGCTGCTGGATCCTTTGCCATCTAGGATCCACTCTTCCTGCTGGTGGCAGGTATCGCTCATCATTGTGTGGTGGTTGCACTTGCTGTGAGCGTTGCTCCAAATTATTCATTAGTTTGAGTAACCTGTCTATCTTTTGTTCTAATGTCTGGTGCAGGTTTGGAACTTGTTCAGCCATCTGTATAGGAAAAAAAAATCTAAAAACAAGAAGATATGTGAGTATTCATGTTAGTGAAACCAAAAAGTTGGCTCGCCCCCTCACTATTCTCAGCTCGCAGGTAAGAGGTGGATTATATGGCTCTGGGGGTGCACTACACACTCTTACAAACACACACTCCACTCGTGTATCACTCCAAGTGGCAGATACTCTCACAAGCCTTTTTCCAAAAAGCAAAATTCTAGTCTGGAACTCAAGTTGATATGGATTCAACCTCAAAGTTAAAGAAAACGTACCTTGGAAAACTTCACAAGCCTTTGAGAGTAAGGTGTATCGTGAGGTAGGTAATAAAATTGAGAGCAAGAAGGAAAGAAAAAGGACAATACAAGCAAAGAAACTAAGCAAGATTTGAAAGAAAAAGGGAAGAAAAGAAAGAAGTATGGCAGAAAGATATGAAGGACCAATATCAGTAGATAGACACAAATAGAATGTAATAGGGGTTCAAGTGTACCACAACCAAATAGGAATATATCAAGAACTGCTTCCAACCTTATACTTTTCCCCTTTCTTGTCCCTCCAAAATTCTCCTACCAGCCAAATTCTTTCCCCAACCTTATTCTTCTTCTTTATTGCTTTCTCTTTTTTTTTTTTTTTTTTTTTTTTTGCTGTATTTTTTCCAAATTTCTTGATTTTTTTTGATAAGTAACCTCCAAATAAATACTGTAAATATCAAAAAAAAAAATAATCGGACCAAGAGGATCCACACAACCCCTTTAAAACAGATTCAAGAATTTCAACAATCACCCAGAAAAACAGAAACACTACTCTTACTTCGAAGATCAATATCTCAATGACAGTAAGGAATTAGCAAGTGTATAATATATCAATAGAATTCCCTAGAAGAGATCTAAAACATATCAAAATTTCAGATAAAACTAACCAGTGGATCTCGAGACATAGGTCATTCTTTGAAACTGGTCACAGAACGCGGAAATCTGGACAGGGGGTGATTGCGCGTAAATGCGCTTTGGATATAGGTAAGGGTGAGATGGGGTTGTTTTCTTGACTGAATTTGGGGTAATATGGTGCTTAGGAGGTGTGAGGTATCGTTGATATTGGACGGGAAAAAGGGAAAAACTCTTTCGGGATTGTTTTTCAAGAAACTTGAGAACATGAATCAAGATTCAAGAACACAATCAAGAATGCAATGGGAATTTTTTTTTATGGTTTTCTAAAGAATAAGACACGAAAAAAAAAGTACTATGTAAGATAAGAATGAGATAAACCTAGGGAACCAAAGAAACCAAATTTCTAGTGATAATGAGATAAACCTAGGCTCTGATACCAAATTGATATGAACCTAATCCAAGATTCAAATAAGATGGAGTATTGTCCCAAGATTACTCTCAATGCAAAGATAGAGATGGATCAAAATACCTTAAACCTCACGAGAAACGCTTTGTCTCGAATCCTCAAAGACTTGGAAGAATCCCATGTTGCTTCAAGTACCTCGATGTTGCAATCTTCAATCAACTAGAGTCGGATCTAGTTTCCTTCGATTCAAGAACGAGTCCACGAACCTAAATCTAAGGTTGAAGAAAGTAAGATTGATTGGAGTCCACGAATCAATTTGCTAGTCGAGTCCACGACTAGCCACTAATTGAGTCCACAATTAGCCATAAGGTTTCTTACACAAGTGTAAAGAAAAACTTAAGAATTTTATTGAATTAAAGCCTCCTTGAAACTGATATGGATGTGCCCTATTTATAGGTATAGAGGCAGCATTATAATTCTAAATACAATGGAAAAAGAGTCCTAAACCTAATCTAGAAAATAAGTAAATAGAGTTTTATTTAGAAAAGGATTTAAGGAATCCTTTCTAAATATAACTAGTGTTTTCTCTTTTATGCCAAACAATTTAAATTAATGATGACCAAAAATAATAGGGCTGATTTGGGCCTAATTTAATCACCAAAATCAGCACTTAAACAATTATAAAAAGCCTTGAATTCTTCTTCTTTTTTTGCAAATGGGCTTGACTTGGATTTCCACCATCTTTGAATATCACCAATGAAGAGTTGTCTTAATCGTTTGGACTTGGGCCTTGTGATTGGCCCAATTGGTACTCTTGATGGATCTTCATTATGTTGGGCCGTATCAGGCTTCAATTCCCACACTTGCCCACCTCTTTTCCGGTATATTCAAATTTACCACAAGTGTTATTCTTTCATCCAAAGGTTTCCTCGCAATCTGTGACAAAGTGAGGTAATCCTTATCAATTGTCTGATACAACTCTTATTATCTCAGATTGGTGGCAGTTAAAGCCGTCCTCATGGTCCTTTGTACTCTTTCCCCACGCTCGGGCAGAGTCATCTTGATAAATACCCAACTCAACATCTTGCCATAGGGCAAAGACTTCCTGTTCCTGGTCTTGGTATAGGACATGTGCTTGAGGATTAAAGCTGGCAAATTTATCTCATGTGCAAATCTCAAAAAGAAAGCAATAGTGCAAGTCCAACTACCGATCTCATTAGCATTGTTCCTACACGGGAACAAACACTCTTCTATCAGCAATACCAACAACTTTTTCTTGCCGTTCAAAGCCGACTTTTCAGGTCTATATTCCTTAGGGAACTCTTCCCTACTACCAGTCATATATCTCAGATATTCAAGGTAGGTCACCCTATCATGGGAAATCCAATCATCCCGATCATATGTATCTATCCCACTCAACGGCAAATCAAACCAACTAGCCAACTTTTGTGGTGTCAATTCTATCTTGATACCTCTCACATTAGAGATAACCTTTGTGATTCCCTTCTTGTGCTTGGTGAACAGGTTCTCATAAAATTCAATAACTAAATCCAGATAAATTTCCTCCAGAATCCTTAGAAACTTCCTCAACAACCCTCGACTTTCTAACATTCGATTAAAATCCTCAGAAAAGTGCTCAGGAAAATAAGTTTTACCTCCAATGACCGAATAGTTGGAACCTTCATGGCTAGATTCTTCTACTTGGTTATTTCTTTTTGCCAATTCTATCCAACTTCTTGCTTTGAACTTGTTGGGAAGAGGTAGTTGTAACACCCCGAAATTTTAAAACTTTTTTAAGCTTATGTAATAAAGGTAGAATCTCATTAAATCCCAAAACACAATACAGAGACTACAGGGTGCTATGCCACACCTGAGCTGGAGAACTCAGGTGCACAGGCTAACTAGCTAATATCCTTAATAAAGAGAATGCATAACATGGCACACAGGCCAAAAGGAAACTATCTACTTCTATGCTCCGAGGTTCTAGCGCGCTCCCGTGCTTACTCTTCTGTGCCTGAAAGCCAAATATATCTGTTCAGCGAGAGATGCTGGTAACCCACTCCAACGCGTTGAAATATAATACATATAGAGGTATATATAGATATACGAAAACCATTTTGAACATGAAGATATATTCTACGAACTCTAGCTTTTAAAACAGGGATAGACTCGACACATAGAGCTAAGCACAAACGGCAGTTATAGCAAGCATATATAGTTCGCGACAGGTAAGGTAGATAAGACTGAGCATAATCAATAATCATAACCCAACATAAACAATCCCCAACGTAAATCCCGTAGTCACATCCCCAAGATACTCATAATCACAACTTATCCATATGTCATCACATAAGCACACATTGTTAGCGCCACAGGACCAATCGCATGCCCATACATGAGGGTCAGCGCATATAGCTCTGACACGGCCCCGCAGCACCCTGCCCCGTCTCACAATACGGAGGGGTCGATCGCAACCGACATATTAACCGCAGCTCATCATAGTTTGATCGCAACCAAACAGTGGACCGCAGCCCAAGAGTATGTCATCTGACCGCAGCCAGGAAAATGAACCGCAGCTCATGTAGAACAGTGGACCGCAGCCCTATATAATATTTATATACCTGACCGATCGCAACCGGCCTGGTTAACAGTCAGTATGGTTCTCAACCCATCCGACTGCCCGTATAATCCATTTGATCGCAACCAAACGCTGGACCGCAGTCCTATATAATATTTATATACCTGACCGATCGCAACCGGCCTGGTTAACAGTGAGTATGGTTCTCAACCCATCCAACTGCCCGTATAGCCAATTTGATCGCAACCAAATTGGGGTATCATGCACACATAACACATAGCAAGCACGTGCAACCCACATTAACACATTGGGAAGGGGGAGAAAGCGTATAACAAAACCTATGCGTGATCCTTCACATACTAAGAATAATCCTAAGGGGTTCATACTTCTTTCACCTAGGTCAACGGGATACCAATTCAACTAGCATGCAATATATAAGACTTGTACAACCTACGAACGGTACCCGAAATATCAAACTAGACATAGGTACGATAGACGGAATCCGTTGGGGCACCACGGGGGTTGGGGGAACATCAAACGGGGAAGCCAAAATCCCGGGTTGGGGTATTTTTCAGCGGGTAGTCGGTGGGTAAGGGTTCACCCGCCGGCGGCAGCCTTTTCGGGCAGCGGGTAGCTGCCCGCCCGCCGGCTGCCCGCTGCCGGCGACGCCATCTTTAGCCGCGGGTAGGTGGCTGGTCCCCTACCCCCACCTACCCCCCACTGACTCTTTCATCACCAAAAACGCACCGGGAACCTTTGTGGAACCCGGAACCATGCTTAGACACTTTTAAACACAATTGACAACAACACGTAGACAATTAACGGATCAAAGCGAGAAACATACGAAAAATAACCTATCATGCTGTTCTAAACATAATTAACACCCAAACATGCGATTTCCCACCCAATACACCAAGAATAATATCATACGATACAACCTAGGGTTCTAATCACTTTTAAATCAACAAGGACACAAGTCATCTTCTAATATCAAAATTCAGTAAGAATATCACATAAACACCAAGAACATCCTACAATCATCAAGAACATCATATAATCATCAAGAACGTCATATAATCATCAAGAAAACCATAATTATCAAGAACCTCTCATCATCAAGATCACCCATGGAATCATCACACCAATCATTAATAATAGTATCCCAAATCATCAATACACAATAATATGGGGAAATCCTAAGAGGGGAATCATAGCTATAAAAATAGGTTTTGTTGAGACATGGGTTACCTCTTAGCCTTAATTGATTCCTTGGCTATGAAGGGTCTTTCTTTAAGCTTTCTTCTTTCTTGATTTCTCCTAGGGGAATTCTAGGAATTCTTGGTGTGGTGAGAGATTATTGTGGTGGGAGTTCTAGGTGCCTCCTTATGTTCCCTATTTATATATCTAAGAGTCTTACTTAGGGCCTAATTACTATAGGTTTGCTAACTCTATTCCTTTTAGGACTAAGGATTGGGTTTAGGGATAAGGGCCCACGGACTATGGTGGGCCTCTTCTAATTAATTATTGTCATTTAATTCTTTCTTTTGGGTAATTGGTTAAATGATTAATTTGTTTTAGGGATCGTAACACGGGGTGTTACACTCTCCCCCCCTTAACAGGAAGCTTCGTCCCCGAAGCTTGGTCCTTGTCGAGTGACTTCTTCTTAGTTACCTGGTGTGAAAAGTTCGGGGTAGCGTTCCCTCATTGTGTCCTTGAGCTCCCATATCGCTTCCTCGGTCCCATGGTTGGTCCAGAGGACTTTCACCATTTCTATGGCTCGACGTCGGGTGGTTCTTGTCTTGGTGTCCAGGATTCTCACGGGTTTTTCTTCGTATACTAGTGACTCGTCGATGTCCACGACCTCGGGTTGAAGCACGTGGCTTGGGTCGTGCACGCATTTCTTTAGCTGGGATATTTGGAATACGTTGTGTACTCGTTCTAGTTCAACGGGTAGAGCGAGGCGATAGGCTAGGTTCCCAATTCTTTCTATGATTTCGTAGGGGCCGATAAATCGTGGGCTGAGTTTCCCCTTTCTTCCGAATCTCATCACCCCCCGTGTGGGCGAGATTCTCAACCAGACCTTGTCCCCGGTGTTGAATTCGGCTTGTTTCCTCCTTAGGTCGGCGTAGGACTTCTGGCGGTCCTGGGCAGCCTTCATCATTTCCTGGATGTGTTTGACCTTGGTTATGGTATCTTGTAGGTATTGGGGCCCTAGTGCTACTGGGTCGACCATGTCTTCCCAACATAAGGGGGTTCTACACTTTTGTCCGTATAAAGCTTCGTAGGGCGCCATACGAATGCTTGCGTGGTAGCTGTTGTTGTATGAGAATTCAATAAGGTCTAGGTGTTCCTCCCATGTCCCTTGAAAGTTTAACACACAGGCTCTTAACATGTCTTCGAGAGTCTGAATGGTTCTCTCGGTTTGGCCGTCAGTGGTGGGGTGGAAGGCGGTGCTCAGTTTTAGTTGTGTCCCCAAGGCTAATTGCAGCGATTTCCAGAATTGTGAGAGAAACCGGGAGTCTCTATCGGACACGATGTTCCGGGGGACTCCGTGGTACTTCACTACTCGGCTCAAGTAGGCTTGGGCCAGTTGTGTCATTGTCCATGTTTCCTTCATGGCAATGAATCGCACCGTTTTGGTTAGTCGGTCCACTATGACCCAAATTTTATCCTTGCCGGTTTTTGTTGGGGGTAACCCTCCGACGAAGTCCATGGATATGGAGTCCCACTTTCCTTGTGGTATCTCAAGGGGTTGTACGAGTCCCTTGGGTTTGCATCGTTCGGCCTTCACCCTCTGGCAATTCAGGCATTTGGCCACGAAATCTGTGATTACTTTTTTTCATGTTGGGCCACCAAAACGACCTTTTCACATCTTGGTATAGTTTTTCACCCCCTGGGTGAACTGAGTATGGGGAGTTGTGCCCTTCCTCCAAGATCTGTTGTTTCAGGTGGGGGTGCGTTGAGGGCACACACCACCTACCTTGGTAACGGAGACTGCCGTCTTCGTGTATTTCGAAGGGCCCTTCCTTCCCCTGGGTTAGGTCGAGACGGATTTTATCTAGTTCCGGATCCGGCTGTTGTCCTATTTTGATTTCCTCGAAGAGTGTAGGTATGATTTGCGTGTTGAATAAGTGGACGTCGGGGTGCATTTGATCTTGCTCTATTATTTCCAAATTCAGTCTTTGGAAGTCCTTGTACAGCTGGTCCGGTAGGATCCAGGTGGTGTTGAGGGAGTGGTTAGTCTTTCTGCTAGGGCGTCTGCCACAATGTTAGCTTTTCCCTCGTGGTATTGGATGTCTAGATCGTAGTCCTTTATGAGTTCTAGCCACCTTCGTTGTCTCATGTTTAGGTCTTTCTGGGTGAAGATGTACTTTAGGCTCTTATGGTCCGTGTAAATCTTGCATTGCAGCCCATATAAGTAATGCCTCCAAATTTTTAGTGCGAACACGATAGCGGCTAGTTCGAGGTCGTGGGTGGGGTAATTCTCTTCGTGGGTTTTGAGTTGCCTGGATGCGTATGTTATTACCCTGCCTTTTTGCATTAGCACGCACCCCAATCCCTTTTTGGACGCGTCACTGAAGACCTCGAACCCTTCCTCCCCGGAGGGGATGGCGAGCACGGGTGCCGTGGTTAGCTTATCCTTCAATTCTTGAAAGGCCGAGATGCAGTCGTTGTCCCATCGGAAGGGGGTTTCCTTTTTCATGAGTTTGTTGAGGGGTTGGGCTATCCTGGTGAAGTCGGGTATAAACCTCCTGTAGTAGCCAGCCAATCCTAGGAAGCTTCAGACTTCTGAGAGTGAGCTCGGTGTGGTCCATTCCTTAACGACACGGATTTTGGCGGGGTCCACCTTAATTCCTTCCTTGGCTATCACGTGGCCCAGGAAGGCCACACTGTCTTTCCAGAATTCACATTTAGAGAACTTGGCGTATAGTTGGTGCTCTCTTAGAGTTTGCAGGGTTATGCGGAGGTGTCTTTCATGTTCTTCCTTGTTTCGGGAGTAGACTAGGATGTCGTCAATGAATACAATGACGAAGTCATCCAAGTGGGGTCGGAATACTCGGTTCATGAGGTCCATGAATATGGCGGGTGCGTTGGTGAGTCCGAAGGGCATTACTGTGAATTCATAGTGGCCGTAACGTGTCCGGAAGGCCGTTTTCTGAATGTTCGGTTTGGCCACTTGTATTTGGTGATATCCGGACCTTAGGTCAATTTTCGAGAACACCCCTGCCCCTTTCAGTTGGTCGAACAAGTCATCGATCCGGGGAAGGGGGTACCTATTCTTTATTGTGACTTGGTTAAGTTCCCGGTAGTCGATGCACAGGCGCATGCTTCCATCCTTCTTTTTAACAAATAGTACCGGTGCCCCCATGGGGAGGTGCTGGGCGGATGTACCCCTTATCTAGCAATTCCTGTAGTTGCGTTTTTAGTTCCTTCATTTCTTTTGGTGCCAACCTGTAGGGTGGTTTAGAGATCGGGGCAGCGCCGGGTATGAGGTCTATGGTGAACTCGACTTCTCTGGCTGGGTTTACCCCGGGGATTTCGTCCGGAAAGACGTCGGTGAATTCGTTTACCACTGGAATGGTTTGTGGTTCGGGGGTTTTGGTGTTAAGGTCCTCGACCGAGCATAGGAAAGCCTCGCTTCCCTTGTTTAGGTATTTCTTCATTTTCATCATGTTTACCAATTTGATCCCTGATTCCTCGTGGATCCCGCGGTGTGATACCCTTTTACTGTTTGGTCCCCGTAGGACCACTTTTTGTTCTCCGCATAGGATTTGTGCTTGGAATTTCCCTAGCCAATCCATGCCCAAGATCACTTGTACCCCATCCAGTTTGAATCGTATTAAGTTGCTGGGAAATTCCACCCCTTGGATGGTAATCATTACGTTCTCGTACATGCGGTCGCATTTTATGATTTCGCCGGAGGCCACCTTGACCTGAAGTCAGACTTTGGTGCTGGTGTTGAGGCCGAGCTGAGTGGCAAACTCGGTTGCTATAAACGAGTTGGTAGCCCCCGAATCAAATAGTATAGTGGCGGGGGTGGCGTGTACTAGGAAGGTTCCGGAGACTATGTTGCTGTCTCCGATCCTGGCCTTGCTTAGGGTAAGGATTCTTCCTTGAATGATTGGCGTTGCGACCTTGTGGGGTGAGACGGTCCTGGGGTTTTTAGGTCCTCGGGTGGGAATTGTGTGATTCCCCTCAGGTTTCCTTTTGTATCCCAGGTGTGTCTCCCGGGGTTGGTTTGATACTTGTTGTAGTTGGAATGCCTTGGCATAGGCTTCCCTGAGGGTTCTCGGTTCCTGTGTGGCTAGGGCTTTCTGGTGTTCGGGGTCAAGGCCTGTTATGAACTTCTTGGCCTTGCTCATCTCGGTGGTCACCAGCTCGGGGGTGAGGCGAGCCAGTCTGCGGAATTGCTGGTAGTATTCCGTGATCAGGGCCGCCCCTTATTTTAGGTGGAGGAACTCTTCGTATATGGTGGCTTTTAGATGGTTGGGGTAGAATTGTTCTCGTAGTCGTGTTTTTAGGGTCTCCCAGTTGGATTCGGGGCTTTGTTCGTACGCGGGTCTTTCGTGAGCCCACCAGGTGTCGGCCTCGTGTCTGAAGTAGAAGGAGGCTATTTTTACTTGGTGGTTTTCTGGGCATCTGGTTGCCCTGAATATCTTGTCAAAAGTCCCGATCCATTCTTTGAGGGTCGTGGGGTTTTCGTTCCCCGAGACGATGGGTGGTTGGTGTGCTGAGACTTGGTGGTGGATTTCCAAGTTCTCGTTTGTTGGTGATGGCTGGGGAATGGAAGTGCTCAGTGCCTGGGCAATTTGGGCCAGGCGTTGCAGATTCTGAGTCAAGAATACCTGGGTGGGGAGTTTCGGTGTTCCTACCTGTTTCCTTTTTGGCACCCATCCTGGTGTTCATGGGTTTATGTTATTTTGCATTCTTACCTTGATGCGATAAGTGGAGGGGGAGTTTTCTTTAAATAAGTGAGGGAGGATTATGTGTAGGTTTCACAGTCTCACCGCGCGTCCTAAGGTTCCTGAGTCCTATGTTCCTAAATACTTAGAGTCCAAGCCTATTGTTATAAAGTCTAGTCTTAAGAGTCTTATCCTAGGGTCAAACTTAGGCTCTGATACCAATTGTAACACCCCGAAATTTTAAAACTTTTTTAAGCTTATGTAATAAAGGTAGAATCTCATTAAATCCCAAAACACAATATAGAGACTACGGGGTGCTATGCCACACCTGAGCTGGAGAACTCAGGTGCACAGGCTAACTAGCTAATATCCTTAATAAAGAGAATGCATAACATGGCACGCAGGCCAAAAGGAAACTATCTACTTCTATGCTCAGAGGTTCTAGCGCGCTCTCGTGCTTACTCTTCTGTGCCTGAAAGCCAAATATATCTGTTCAGCGAGAGATGCTGGTAACCCACTCCAACGCGTTGAAATATAATACATATAGAGGTATATATAGATATACGAAAACCAGTTTGAACATGAACATATATCCTACGAACTCTAGCTTTTAAAACAGGGATAGACTCGACACATAGAGCTAAGCACAAACGGCAGTTATAGCAAGCATATATAGTTTGCGACAGGTAAGGTAGATAAGACTGAGCATAATCAATAATCATAACCCAACATAAACAATCCCCAACGTAAATCCCGTAGTCACATCCCCAAGATACTCATAATCACAACTTATCCATATCTCATCACATAAGCACACTTTGTTGGCGCCACAGGACCAATCGCATGCCCATACATGAGGGTCAGCGCATATAGCTCTGACACGGCCCCGCAGCACCCTGCCCCGTCTCACAATACGGAGGGGTCGATCGAAACCGACCGATGAACCGCAGCTCATCATAGTTTCATCGCAACCAAACAGTGGACCGCAGCCCAAGAGTATGTCATCTGACCGCAGCCAGGAAAATGAACCGCAGCTAATGTAGAACGGTGGACCGCAGCCCTATATAATATTTATATACCTGACCGATCGCAACCGGCCTGGTTAACAGTCAGTATGGTTCTCAACCCAGCCGACTGCTAGTATAATCCATTTGATCGCAACCAAACGGTGGACCGCAGCCCTATATAATATTTATATACCTGACCGATCGCAACCGGCCTGGTTAACAGTCAGTATGGTTCTCAACCCATCCAACTGCTCGTATAGCCAATTTGATCGCAACCAAATTGGGGTATCATGCACACATAGCACATAGCAAGCACGTGTAACCCACATTAACACATTGGGAAGGGGGAGAAAGCGTATAACAAAACCTATGCGTGATCCTTCACATACTAAGAATAATCCTAAGGGGTTTATACTTCTTTCACCTAGGTCAACGGGATACCAATTCAACTAGCATGCAATATATAAGACTTGTACTACCTACGAACGGTACCCGAAATATCAAACTAGACATAGGCACGATAGACGGAGTCCGTTGAGACACCACGGGGTCGGGGGAACATCAAACGGGGAAACCAAAATCCCGGGTTGGGGTATTTTTCAGCGGGTAGTCGGTGGGTGAGGGTTCACCCGCCGGCTGCAGCCTTTTTGTGCAGCGGGTGCCCGGCGGGTAGCTGCCCGCCCGCCGGCTGCCCGCTGCCGGCGACGCCATCTTTAGCCGCGGGTAGGTGGCGGGTCCGCTACCCCCCACTGACTCTTTCATCACCAAAAACGCACCGGGAACATTTGTGGAACCCGGAACCATGCTTAGACACTTTTAAACACAATTGACAACAACACGTAGACAATTAACGGATCAAAGCGAGAAACATACGGAACATAACCTATCATGTTGTTCTAAACATAATTAACACCCAAACATGCGATTTCCCACCCAATACACCAAGAATAATATCATACGATACAACCTAGGGTTCTAATCACTTTTAAATCAACAAGGACACAATTCATCTTCTAATATCAAGATTCGGTAAGAATATCACATAAACACCAAGAACATCCTACAATCATCAAGAACATCATATAATCATCAAGAACGTCATATAATCATCAAGAACACCATAATTATCAAGAACCTTTCATCATCAAGATCACCCATGGAATCATCACACCAATCATTAATAATAGTATCCCAAATCATCAATACACAATAATATGGGGAAATCCTAAGAGGGGAATCATAGCTACAAAAATAGGTTTTGTTGAGACATGGGTTACCTCTTAGCCTTAATTGATTCCTTGGCTATGAAGGGTCTTTCTTTAAGCTTTCTTCTTTCTTGATTTCTCCTAGGGGAATTCTTGGAATTCTTGGTGTGGTGAGAGATTATTGTGGTGGGAGTTCTAGGTGCCTCTTTATGTTCCCTATTTATATATCTAAGAGTCTTACTTAGGGCCTAATTACTATAGGTTTGCTAACTCTATTCCTTTTAGGACTAAGGATTGGGTTTAGGGATAAGGGCCCATGCACTATGGTGGGCCTCTCCTAATTAATTATTGTTATGTAATTCTTTCTTTTGGGTAATTGGTTTTAGGGATCGTAACACGGGGTGTTACAGTAGTTGACTCCACCAATATTTTTCTTTTACTTAGGATGGCTTGTAGAATGAATCCTTGAATTTTCTAGGAAGAAAACTGATGATTTGAAGAAGATAGGGTTTTTGTGATGTTGAGGCAGTAGCTACGCAGCAGGGAAGGGAAAGAAGAATTCAAGACTATGATTTGGGTAGATTCTGGATTAAGGCCTAGGGTGAGCGGTTCTTGGAGACGGCTCTCTTAGGGCTCCGGTTAGAGAGCCGGTGTCAGCGCCCCTGACACGGCCCTAGGTCATGGGCTGTTACGTGGCCCGTGACCACGTTCCGTCCAACGGAACGGGGTCCGTTGCTGTGACACCCCCAAATCCAAAATTCGATTAAGGGATTAATTAAATAATTAATCCTATTTTAATTTGTAATTTAATTCCTAAAATCCTGAAAATTCAATAGTCGGGTACTAGTAATTGACTAGTCAACCCCAAAGTCAAAGTTGTACCTTGAGCTTTGTAAGCAGTTCCCTTGTTTCCTTACACCTCTTCATGTTAGTAAGGGTATTCTTGACTTTTCACCTTGTGTTAGTATTGTATGCTAACCTAGTAGAACACCCTCATTTCTCTCCTTACACTTTTCAAATTCTAGCTCTACCTTTTCTCTAAAAAGGTAGATAGCTTTTCTTCCAAGCCAAGTTGAAGCTTTGTCAAAACTTCAAGAGTTGTCTCCAAGGTTCTACCTTTCATACATTTGGGCATCTAGGAAGGTAAGATCCATGTTCATCTTGTGTTTTTAGTGTTTTCTTAGGTGTCTTTTCTTAAAGATAGAATCTTTATGATCTTTTGGTGTGTTCTTGAAGTGGGTTTGGAAGGTGAACTTTGTTAGGAGCTTGGTGAGGTGTTAAGAGAAGGTTTTTGTCTACAAGAGGTAACCCATGCTCTACAAAATCTATTTTGCTTACCTATATGAATATTTCTTGGATTCTACACGTGTTTTGCTAAGAAATGTGAGTGTTTATGCATTGTCTTGTGAAAATGCATATCTAGAGCTTGTGTTTAGGGTTCTTGTATGCCATTGCTTGGCTATTCCTTTGATTCAAGTCACTTTGTTGTATTTGGTGAGTTTTGGCATGTTTTGGACTTGAATTTGAGTTTGGAGTTGAAAATCCCCGAAGGGATTATTTTGGTACAGGTTGGTGTACCCGCGGGCGGAACGGCGGGCAGAGCCCTACCCTCCGTCACACCCGTGGGAACATGGTTTGTGGGTGTTGGTACCCGCGGGCAGGACCACGGGTAGGGGCCTACCCATGGGTCCACCTGCGGGGTACACTTTGGTGTACGATCGGGATTTGTTCCCCGTGATTCTTTTGACTCGGTATTTGGTCTTTTGACTTCCCGATGTTCTTTTGTGGAACTATTTGAGCGTCTTCTTGATGTTTCTTATGTCTAGAACTATATGGTAGGAATCCATGTAGGTTTTGGTGTCTTGAATCGTGCAAAGTGTTCAACATTGTGTTTCGTTGAACCGTGATTACTCTTCTCTGTTCTTCGGAACTACGTTCGGTTTACCCGTTTGATAAGCATGCTAGTTCGGTGTTTAAATGCTAGCGTGTGTGTTGTTTGTACCTTCCTATTTTTGATGATAACTTGTGTTATTCATCGTTGTTGTTGGATAGTGATCCATTCCTTAATTGAGTATGGTTTCATATCTTCGTTGTGATCCGTTGATTGATTCCTGTTGAGGTGTGATGTGTGAGTGGCTTTACCTGGATTGCACGATTAGTGGTATGGGACACTAGTCACCAAGGTATTGCAGTGGTCCTCGTGGTGGCCATGATGTGATTATGGAGTTGTGGCCTGTGTGTCAGGTTCACGTGTTTTAGAGAGGCATGTGTCGCCGTGTGTGTGATCGGTACCTTGTGTACTATGAAATTGGTGGTCTTGTTGGTGGTTCGTTGGTGGGGGACGACGGTCCCAGGTGGGAAAAGGTTGGACAAAGAAGTACAGGGGTCCTGGAGGTAACGGTTGGAACTAGATATAAGGTTGGGGGTAGCCATAAGGTTGGAACTGGGCATATGGATGGCATATCAACTCGTGATGGATGATGTCACGAGGGCTTGTGTAGCCGTTGTTGTGAGTTCTCTTCTTGTGACGTGTGTGGTCACAAAGGCGTGTGTTGTCTTGGCATGTGTTGCCGTTTGACGTGTCCTTATTCCTTTGTTATGCATGTTGGGTATTAATCTATTTTGTGATGATAGATTATATCTTGAGACTTCTTGTGAGTCGTTGTTGTTCTTTGTAGTCCTGGGATGTGTTCCCGTGTTCTTGTTGAGAGTGTTTGAGTCTTGTGTTGACTATTACTCTTATCTATGTATGATATTTCCCATGTATTGGTGGGTTACCAGCATTATTCGCTGACCGGGCGTCGTCCCATGTTTTATATGCTTATTTCAGGTGATGCTTAGACGAGTGCGTGGTTTAGTGCCAGCTTTTATAGCTCCCCTCTTATGTTTTGTGGTCTGTCAGCTAATCTAGACTTAGTACCTTGTTATGATGGTTTTAGATGTTGAACAATGCAGATATAGCCTGTGCATTCACCTTTGGGTGAGCGTGGCATAGCACCCCGTTACCTATGCTTTATATTTATCCTCTTTCAGTCTTCCGCTGTGTTTGATGTTTTGGTTTAGATATCTGCATGTTTTAAGGGTTTAAATAGCATGGTTTTATGGGCTGTTACAATTGGTATCAGAGCCTAGGTTTGAGCCTAGGAGCGTTAAGTCTAGACTTTCTAAGTGGCTAAGTGTGGTTTGAGACCTTAAAGTGAACTTAAGAATCTAAGTGTTAGGCTTAGGACTCTAGGTTGTGTGGTGATCTGAGTGTTGCTTTCCGTTATTTGCTTGTTTATTGTCTTTTTGGTAATCGTGTTGTTGTTGTAGAAGTTTGCGATGTCTCCTCGTCGGCGTATCGTTCCTTTGAAGAAGTGTGTGATGCCGCCAAGAGACCCAGAATAACAAGAGTCCGTGACGCTCCTAGTATAGTCGAGCAATGAATTCGAAGTGGTACATCCACTCGAGTGAGCCCCAGCACAGCTATCTTGCCATCGTTCTGTGATCTAAGAAGAAGTGGGGAGTTGGGGACACAGAGTTTGTCAGAAGAGTTAACCCAAGAGAAGACCCTCATCCTAAGCGAGGCTCGGAACGTTTTTGGTGCATGCCGTTCCAACAGTAGTATTGTTCGATTCCGGGGCGTCCAACTCGTTCATATCCCCGGAACTTGTGGAGAAGTTGAGCCTAACCGAAAGTGTCGAGGTGAAGCTAAGTGTCAAGGTGGCATCAGGAGAAGTTAAGGCTTGTGATCGCCTCTTCAAAGACGTTAAGATAAACATCGGCAGGGAAGAGTTCTCTACTAATCTAATACAATCCGTCCTGGACGGGGTTGATGTGGTCTTGGGTATGGACTGGTTAGGACGGTTCAGAGCCCAGATCCTATGTGGTGAACAGAAAGTGATTTTGAGAGGACCAAGTGGGAAAAAGGGTGTCGTATCGGGGATCAACAGCAGAACCAGGAATCAAGTTAGTGTCCATGTTGAAGATGAAAAATTACGTGGAGAAGGGCCACGAGATCTTCTTATGCCCAGTTGAAAATCTGGAGGCCAAAAGAGATGTAGCTCAGACCATACCTGTTGTATGTGAATTCCTTGATGTCTTCCCCGAAGAGATCCCGGGAATGCCTCCTCCAAGAGAAGTTGAATTCTCAGTGGACCTTATACCTGGTACAGCGCCCATATCCAAAGCTCCCTATCGTTTAGCGCCTAAGGAGATGCAGGAGTTGAAGACTCAGTTGCAAGAGCTATTGGACAAAGGCTACATCCGGCCGAGTACATCACCCTGGGGAGCGCCAGTGTTGTTTGTGAAGAAGAAAGATGGAAGCATGAGATTGTGCATCGACTACCGCGAGCTGAATCAAGTCACAATAAAAAGCAAGTATCCCCTGCCGCGGATAGACAATTTGTTTGATCAACTCCGAGGTGCCGGGGTGTTCTCCAAGATTGATTTGAGATCAGGTTACGATCAACTGAAAGTGGCAGATCAGGATATACCTAAGACGGCGTTTGGAACGCGCTACGGTCACTACGAGTTCACGGTAATGCCGTTCGGGTTGACCAACGCGCCAGCAGTGTTCATGGATCTCATGAATCGTGTATTCAAGCCTCATCTCGACGACTTCGTGATCGTGTTCATAGACGACATCCTTGTGTATTCTCGGGATAAAGAAGAGCATGTGGGCCACCTTCGGACAGTACTGCAGATTTTGAGGGAAAAGCAGTTGTACGCCAAGCTTTCGAAGTGTGAGTTTTGGAAATATAGTGTAGCATTCTTGGGTCATGTGATAGACAGCAGGGGGATATCTGTGGATCCAGATAAGATTCGGGCGGTGAAAGAATGGATGTGCCGACAACCGTGGCGGAAGTAAGAAGCTTCTTGGGTTTAGCGGGTTACTATCGAAGGTTTGTGTTGGACTTTGCTAAGGTGGCTCAACCGTTGACAAAGCTGTTGAAGAAGGATGTGCCCTTTCAATGGAATCAAGCTTGCGATTTAGCATTCCGGGAGTTGAAAGAGAGGCTCACGACCGCACCAGTGCTAATCCTACCATCCGGAACGGAGGGGTTTGAGGCATATAGTGATGCATCTAAGAAGGGACTAGGTAGTGTGTTAATGCAAAATGGGAGAGTGATAGCTTATGCATCGCGACAGCTTAAAGTACATGAGGAGAATTATCACACGCATGATTTGGAGTTGGCAGCCGTAGTTTTTGCTTTGAAGATTTGGAGGCATTATCTGTATGGCGTACGTTGCAAGATCTTTACAGACCATAAGAGTCTCAAGTATATCTTTACCCAGAAGGATCTCAATATGCGTCAGAGACGGTGGTTGGAACTCATTAAAGACTATGAGTTGGATATCCAATATCACGAAGGAAAGACAAATGTTGTGGCGGACGCTTGAGCAGGAAGACCAAGCATGCCGTTAGTTCCATTTGGGTAGTGGCTGGCGAGCTTTGCAAGGAATTTCAAAGAATGAACCTAGAAGTGGTGGAACAAGGTGAAGTTGAGTCGGAGACCCGTCTTTTCAACCTAAGAGTCATACCTACACTTTTGGAGGAAATCAAAGCGGAACAATGGAAGGATGCTAGCTTGATGAAGGCAAGAGAGGACCTAGGAAAGGGAAAGGGGGGACCGTTTGAGTTGTCCACGGACGGAGAGTTGAGGAACAAAGGTCGTCTATGTGTACCCACATCATGTGATCGGTTGAAGCGTTAGATTTTGGAAGAAGGCCATAATACACCCTAATCCGTACATCCTGGAGGCGACAAATTGTATAAAGATATGAGGAAGCTTTTCTGGTGGCCTAATATGAAGAAGGAGGTGGCGGAGTTTGTGAGCAGATGATTGACTTGTCAGAAGGTGAAAGCGGAGCGTTGCAGGGTTAAGGGCTTAGTACAGCCATTGGAGGTTCCACAAGGAAAATAGAACTCCATATCTATGGATTTCGTGGGAGGCTTGCCGACAACCCGTTCTGGTAAGGATAAAATTTGGGTAATAGTTGACCGCTTGACCAAGACCACGCGCCTCATCGCAATGAAAGAAACATGGACAATGACGCAGTTGGCCCAAACCTATGTTAGTCAGGTAGTGAAGTATCATGGAGTGCCAAAGGATATAGTCTCCGATCGGGATCCAAGGTTCTTGTCACAGTTTTGGCAGTCCTTGCAAGCAGCTTTAGGGACCAAGCTAAATCTCAGTACCGCCATCCATCCGGCCACAGACGGAAAAACAGAGAGGACTATTCAGACTATCAAGGATATGTTGAGAGCATGCATGCTGGATTTTCAAGGATCATGGGAGGATCACCTGGACTTAATAGAGTTCTCCTATAACAACAATTATCACTCGAGTATACGCATGGCTCCTTATGAAGCTCTTTACAGGCAAAAGTGTCGCAGTCCGTTGTGTTAGGAGGATAAGGTCAATCCGATAGTTTAGGGACCGTAGTTCTTGCTTAACACCGCAGAAAAGGTTAAACAGATCCAGAGTAGGATGAAAGCAGCACAAGATCGTCAAAAGTCCTACGCGACCGAGCAAGAAGGCAAGTAGAGTTCGCTGTGGGGGATAAAGTCTGGCTAAGAGTATCGCCCACTCGGGGAGTGATGAGGTTTGGAAGGAAGGGCAAGCTAAGCCCCCGTTTCATAGGACCTTATGAGATACTTGAGAGGGTTGGGAACCTAGCCTATCGGTTGGCCCTACCTATGGAGGTGGAGCGAGTCTATAATGTGATATGATTCGTGTCAAATCTTCATCTCGTTCCACTCCGTTCTGTGCTAAAACTCAGCCAGGAGGCTTCACGTTATGTATGGTTGTTCACGAAGTGTTTTGGATGTTGTTTTGGGTGAAAGGGACGTGGCTCTTGGAAGGCTAAAAACTTAATGTATGATAGGATTTTCTTTTGGATAGAAGCTTCGCATCACACGAAGGAAAATAGAAGCTTACATACACACAATCACAGCATGCACTTCACAGCTTCTAGAGGTGACTCTATGTAACACAAGAGTTGGAAGTAAGCAAAAGCTAACTCAATTGTCTCATTCATAATCTGTCCCTCAAAGTTGACATAGAGGGGTTTAAATACACTTATTCAAGCAAGGAAAACCACACAATTCAGCCCCACAAGGAGAGAAATTCTTCCTAGTGGTTGTATGATCCAATATTTGTGTTTGACTTAGTGTTCTTGTAACTACAAGAAGACTATGTCTTCTCAAACTTGTCCTAGCCTATTTATTTGTGCTGGAAGTCTAAAATTCAGAAAATAACTTATGCTAAAATAATTACATATGAACTTATCCTAACATAAGTTATAAATAATGAGATGATGTCTCATTTATACGGTCCTTTGTGCTGCTATCATTAGCCTTCTTTAAGTGTAATAATATGGTAGTATTGGCCTTCTCCTTTGCTGGTCATACTTTCTCCTCCATTCTCCTTTGTAGAGGAATAAATTTTGTTCCATTCAATCTTCTCTGTCCACGCACAAATGGCCTCACGTACCCTTGCAGTCCGAGCTCGTGTCATAGGACCATCCTGCACTTGTAATGGATCTTGCGTCCTATTTTCGTGTTGAGCTAATGAACTTCAGTCTCCTTGTGTGATGTCCTCATCAGCTCCCCCCGCCATAGAAGGATTCGACCACGAATCTTGGTTTGCACTTATATCAAAAGGAGTCAGGTGAGCAACATTGAAAGTTGTACTAACATTGCCGTACTCCCCAGGAAGATCAATCTTATAGGCATTATCATTGATTCTGGATAGCACCTGAAATGGACCATCACCTCTAGGCATGAGCTTAGACTTGCGTTGATTAGGAAATCGTTCCTTGCTCATATGGACCCAAACCCAATCTCCAGGTTGAAATACAACTTTCTTCCGGCTTCGATTGACCCTGTCCGCCACTTGTTGGTTCTTTTTGGCGATTGCTTGGCTAATTCGTTCATGTAGTGACTTCACCACTTCTGCCTTCTTTGCACCATCAAGGTTAAGCATTTCATGACAAGGTAAAGGCAACAAATCTAGAGGAGTTAGTGGATTAAAACCATAAACAATTTGAAATGGAGAATAACCCGTAGTGCTATGAACTTGTCTATTGTAGGCAAATTCAGCAAAAGGGATACACTCCTCCCAATTTTTCAGATTCTTACTAATCAACACCCGTAACAATGTGCCTAGTGTTCTGTTCACCACTTCAGTTTGGCCATCCGTTTGAGGGTGATTAGTAGTAGAAAACAACAATTTAGTTCCAAGTTTTAACCACAGAGTCTTCCAAAAATAACTAAGGAACTTTACATCTCGATCAGATACTATGGTTCTAGGTAATCCATGCAATCTAACTATCTCTTTAAAGAAAATGTGAGCTATATGTCTGGCATCCTTAGTTTTGTTACATGGGATGAAGTGGGCCATCTTTGAAAATCTGTCCACCACTACGAATATAGAGTCATGGTTAGTTTTGCTCCTAGGTAAGCCTAAAACAAAATCAATTGAAAGATCAATCCAAGGATGTGTGGACACAGGTAGCGGAGTGTACAACCCATGGGGCATGCTATGTGATTTAGCCTGTTTACAAACAATGCAATGAGTACAATACTTATAAACATCATGTTTCATTTTTGGCCAAAAAAAATGTTCATGCAAAATGTCATATGTCTTTTGAATTCCAAAGTGCCCCATTAGCCCTCCCCAATGAGATTCCTTGACTAGTAATTCACGCATGGAACAAAAGGGAATGCACAATCTGTTTTCCTTAAGAAGGTACCCATCATGCAAATGAAATTTTCCAAAGGCGTGATCCTTACAAGCAAGATAAGGGGTGCAAAAATCAGAGTCACTTTCATACAAACCTTTAATATGCTCAAGACCTAGAAATTTGGCTTGCAATGAGGTGATAAGAATATACATGCGTGATAGTGAATCAGCTACCACGTTCTCCTTTCCACTTTTATACTTAATCACATAAGGAAAAGTCTCAATGTATTCAACCGATTTAGCATGTCTGCGGTTAAGTTTCCCTTGGCCCCGCAAATACTTAAGAGATTCATGATCAGTATGTATGACGAACTCTTTGTGTCTTAAGTATTGTTCCCAATGCTCAAGTGAACGAACTAATGCATACAGTTCCTTATCATAAGTAGCATAATTTAGGCAAGCTCCATGCAACTTTTCACTAAAATAGGCGATTGGCTTTCCCCCTTGCATCAGAACAGCCCATATTCCTATTCCGGATGCATCACATTCAATCTCAAATGTAGCATTAAAATCAGGAAGGATGAGAATAGGTGAAGAACACAATTTATCTTTCAGAATATTAAAAGCCATTTCTTGTTTCTCTCCCCAACTAAAGCCAACATCTTTTTTTATTATTTCAGTTAATGGTGAAGCAATAGAGCTGAAATCCCTAACAAACCTTCTATAGAAACTAGCAAGCCCATGAAAACTCCTAACATCGCTAATTGATTTAGGTGTAGGCCATTCTTGGATTGCTTTTATCTTTTCAGTGTCAACCTTAATTCCCTCATCACACACAATATAGCCCAAGAATTTGACAGAAGTTGTGCAAAATTCACATTTTTCAAAGTTTGCAAACTCAATCAGAACATCAAATAATGCACGTAAGTGGGATACATGCTGCTCTAGATTCAAGCTATATATCAGAATATCATCAAAATACACAACTACGAATTTTCCAATGAAGTCTCTCAAAACATGATTCATCAACCTCATAAATGTACTAGGTGCGTTAGTGAGTCCAAATGGCATAACAAGCCATTCATACAGACCTTGTTTGGTCTTGAATGCTGTTTTCCACTCATCACCTTCACGTATACGGATTTGATGATAACCAGATTTAAGATCAACTTTTGAAAATATTCGTGATCCATGCAATTCATCCAAGAGATCATCTAACCTAGGAATGGGAAAGTGATACTTTACCGTGATCTTGTTGATAGCTCGGCAGTCCACACACATGCGCCAGCTTCCATCTTTTTTGGGCACGAGTAGCACTGGCACTGCACAAGGGCTAAGACTCTCTTGAATGTGTCCTTTGGTCAGCAATTCCTCAACTTGGCGTTGAATCTCTTTGGTCTCTTCAGGATTGCATCTATAGGCTGGCCTATTTGGTAATGGTTCACCTGGTACCAAATCAATTTGATGTTCAATTCCTCTTATTGGAGGCAACCCTTTAGGCGTTTCCTTAGGAAATAATGCCATGTACTCCTGCAAAAGGAAAGAGATAGCCTCCGGGAGGTGACTTTTGTTAGCTTCGATCAGCTTGTCACTTTTGAGAAGTAACAAGTATATCGTTCTTCCTGAGTTAAGAGCCCTCTCAATATTTTTCTTTTTACACATTAGGTTCATGCCTTTTTTGAGCTTTTTCTCATCTTTATCTTTCTTGTTCTTGGCTTTTGCTTCTTTTTCACTTTTTTTCTTTTGATCATTTACAAGCTGTTTTGGACTCAAAGGAGTCAAAACAATCTTTTTTCCATTGTGCATGAAGGAATACTTGTTGGAGTATCCGTCATGTTGGGCTCGCTTGTCAAACTGCCACGGTCTCCCCAACAGGATGTGTGCGGCTTCCATTGGTACAACATCACACATTACTTGCTCCTCATATCTTCCAATAGAAAATGTAACTAGAACTTGTTGGTCCACCTTGATTTCTCCCGAGTTATTAAGCCATTGTAGGGTGTATGGGTTTGGATGCTTGTTGGTTTTGAGTTTTAGTTTGTCCACAATCTCTGTACTTGCCACATTCCTGCAACTGCCCCCATCAATGATCACACTACATACCTTTTCATTGACCAAACAGCTTGTGTGGAATAAGTTCTCACGCTGGTCCTCTTCCACCTTAGCATGTGTGCTTAAAATCCGACGTGTTATTAGGAGTTCCCCTTCGGCAGGTGGTTGTTCTTCTTCACTCACCAATGTCATATCTTCTTCCATTTGCTCCTCCTCTGACTCGGATTGTACTTCACCTGTGGGCTTCACCACAATGGTCCTTTTATTAGGACAATCATATGCATAGTGTCCAAAACCCAAGCATCGGAAACACTTCACATCTCGGAGCTTACGTGGAAGAGCTTCAACTTTCTCCTTCCCCTTCTGCTCTTGTTTATTTTTAAGCATGTCTTGGGTGGGCTTGCACGTGCTGCTTTCGGATTTGGGATAGGTAGCACTTGTCCCCCTTTCTTCTCCTTTTCAGTCCGCCATTGCTTGGTTTGTTCTCTTGGCTGGTTACGTTCATATCTTCTTCTTCGTAGTTTTTTCTCAACTTTCACAGCAAGTTGAAACAATTCATCATAATCAAGATAAGGTGTCCGTTCCACGATGTCAGCAATGTCGTGATTTAGGCCCTTAAGGAATCTGGCCATCTTCGCTTCTTCATCTTCATCTATGCGGAGTCTTGACAAAAGGGTCTCCAATTCTTGATCATATTCAGCAACACTCATAGAGCCTTGGAGAATACTTTGGAGCTTTTGATAAAGCTCTCTGTGATACCAAGCTGGTACAAATCTCTTCCTCATCACAACTTTCATCTCACGCCAGGTAACAATTGCGCCCTCACCATTCCTTCTCCTACTCATTACTAAATTATCCCACCAAGTGTTGGCATAGTCCTTGAACTCAACTATTGCCAAGCTCACCTTCTTCCTCTCAGAATAGTGATGACAATCAAACACTCTTTCTACCCTCTTTTCCCACTCAATATAAGCCTCGGGGTCATTTTTCCCATGGAAAGAAGGGATACGCATTTTAATGTTGCTTATGTTATCATCCCTCTCGTCATGGTCCCTCATATTTCTAAATCCCCTTCTACCCCTTTCAAACGTTTCTTCCTCCCCATCATCTTCTTCCTCTCTCCCAATTCCCCTAGGATTTCTTCCACCACCTCTAACACTTCCTTCCCCCCTCTCGGATTCCGGTCTGCCTTGCAGCCTAAGTTCCTTGATAGCAGCGTCTTGTAATTCTAGTTGGTCTCTAATGCCATCGAAGACAACATTAAACCTTTGAAATTGTTGCTGCATGGATCTAAGCGTAGCATTTACATCTTGGTTGTGTTCTGGACTTGACATTGTAACCTGCAAAAATGTTAGCAGAAATAAAAGATAACAAGTCACCAAATCTGGATGTAACTTCATGAAATTTCTGGGAAATATTGGCTAATGGTTTTGACTGGAAAATTTTAGGGTTTATGGTATTATGAGTATAAAACTTCCCCAAAAAATTTCAGGGAAAAATAAGACACGGAGGTATTTTTTTGGAATTTTTCTTTCAAACAGTGCAGGCTGAAATTTGGCAGAAACTGAAACAGTAGTTGGCCGGTATTCAATGAATTTTCTGTTATTATGTATGAATCTTTTTGGATAAATTTTTACATGGAAGGAAACATGTATGAGTTATCTACTACCAAGAAAAAATTCAGATCAAAAAAACAAAGGGAACTATTTTTTTTGGATTTTTTTTTCTGAATGCGCAAATGATAAATTTTTTGGCAGACTTAACAATAGGCAGGTTTTCTTGCAAGAATCGTAAAGTAAAGGAGTGATTTATATCCTGATTTTGATGAGGATGACAACTTGGCTCTGATACCAAAATAGATGATATGATTCGTGTCAAATCTTCATCTTGTTCCACTCCGTTCTGTGCTAAAACTCAGCCAGGAGGCTTCACGTTATGTATGGTTGTTCACGAAGTGTTTTGGATGTTGTTTTGGGTGAAAGGGACGTGGCTCTTGGAAGGCTAAAAACTTAATGTATGATAGGATTTTCTTTTGGATAGAAGCTTCGCATCACACGAAGGAAAATAGAAGCTTACATACACACAATCGCAGCATGCACTTCACAGCTTCTAGAGGTGACTCTATGTAACACAAGAGTTGGAAGTAAGCAAAAGCTAACTCAATTGTCTCATTCATAATCTGTCCCTCAAAGTAGACATAGAGGGGTTTAAATACACTTATTCAAGCAAGGAAAACCACACAATTCAGCCCCACAAGGAGAGAAATTCTTCCTAGTGGTTGTATGATCCTATATTTGTGTTTGACTTAGTGTTCTTGTAACTACAAGAAGACTATGTCTTCTCAAACTTGTCCTAGCCTATTTATTTGTGCTGGAAGTCTAAAATTCAGAAAATAACTTATGCTAAAATAATTACATATGAACTTATCCTAACATAAGTTATAAATAATGAGATGATGTCTCATTTATACGGTCCTTTGTGCTGCTATCATTAGCCTTCTTTAAGTGTAATAATATGGTAGTATTGGCCTTCTCCTTTGCTGGTCATACTTTCTCCTCCATTCTCCTTTGTAGAGGAATAAATTTTGTTCCATTCAATCTTCTCTGTCCACGCACAAATGGCCTCACGTACCCTTGCAGTCCGAGCTCGTGTCATAGGACCATCCTGCACTTGTAATGGATCTTGCGTCCTATTTTCGTGTTGAGCTAATGAACTTCAGTCTCCTTGTGTGATGTCCTCATCATAATGTCTTCCACATATTTCAGCTTAAGAAGTATGCCCACGACCCGACACATGTTCTTCCACCGGAAGTGATCCCTTTGGACGATGATATGTCTTATGAAGAAAGGCCGCTCAAAATCTTGGATTTTAAGACCCGGGATACGCGAAGAAAGTCGGTGAAAATGGTGAAGGTTTGGTGGTCAAATCATAGAGTTGAAGAAGCTACTTGGGAGTTGGAATCGACCATGAGGGAGCGTTATCTAGAGTTGTTCTTGTCAGGTACCTTGTCCTACCGTTTGTTAGTTGTTTGATGCTTGCCTTGTATGCTTGTCCTTGCTTGTTGTTTTGTTGTTTGGATAGTTTTGTAGTTGGTGTTTGAGTTAGTTGTCTAGTTCCTAGTTGTTAGTGAGAAGTTGGTGTTTGTGATGGGACTAGAGTTCGTTATGCTCAATTTATCCGTTTGTTTAAATTCTTGCCAATCCATGTTTTGAATTCTTTCTTGCCTTGAAATCTTGTGGAATCTTTTGGGGTTTTGACCAAAAGAAATTGTTCTTGACACTCTTGTCACATTGATGTTCCTTTTTACCGTTTGTTCTAATTCGTCGTACCCAAGCTTCGGGGACGAGCTTCTTTGAAGGGAGAGAGGATGTGACACCCCGAAATCCAAAATTCGATTAAGGGATTAATTAAATAATTAATCCTATTTCAATTTGTAATTTAATTCCTAAAATCCTGAAAATTCAATAGTCGGGGACTAGTATTGACTAGTCAACCCCAAAGTCAAAGTTGTACCTTGAGCTTTGTAAGGAGTTCCCTTGTTTCCTTACACCTCTTCATGTTAGTAAGGGTATTCTTGACTTTTCACCTTGTGTTAGTATTGTATGCTAACCTAGTAGAACACCCTCATTTCTCTCCTTACACTTTCCAAATTCTAGCTCAACTTTCTCTCTAAAATGGTAGATAGCTTTTCTTCCAAGCCAAGTTGAAGCTTTGTCAAAACTTCAAGAGTTGTCTCCGAGATTCTACCATTCATACATTTGGGCATCTAGGAGGGTAAAATTCATGTTCATCTTGTGTTTTTAGTGTTTTCTTAGGTGTCTTTTCTTAAAGATAGAATCTTTATGATCTTTTGGTGTGTTCTTGAAGTGGGTTTGGAAGGTGAGCTTTGTTAGGAGCTTGGTGAGGTGTTAAGAGAAGGTTTTTGTCTACAAGAGGTAACCCATGCTCTACAAAATCTATTTTGCTTACCTATATGAATATTTCTTGGATTCTCATGTGTTTTGCTATGAAATGTGAGTGTTTATGCATTGTCTTGTGAAAATGCATATCTAGAGCTTGTGTTTAGGGTTCTTGTATGCCATTGCTTGGCTATTACTTTGATTCAAATCACTTTTTTGTATTTGGTGAGTTTTGGCATGTTTTGGACTTGAATTTGAGCTTGGAGTTGAAAATCCCCGAATGGATTATTTTGGTAAAGGTTGGAGTACCCGCGGGCGGAACGGCGGGCAGAGCCCTACCCGCCGCCCCACCCGCGGGAACGTGGCTTGTGGGTGTTGGTACCCGCGGGCAGGATCACGGGTAGGGGCCTACCCGTGGGTCCACCTACGGGGTAAACTTTGGTGTACGATCAGGATTTGTTCCCCGTGATTCTTTTGACTCGGTATTTGGTCTTTTGACTTCCCGATGTTCTTTTGTGGAACCATTTTAGCGTCTTCTTGATGTTTCGTATGTCTAGAACTATATGGTAGGAATCCATGTAGGTTTTGGTGTCTTGAATCGTGCTAAGTGTTCAACATTGTGTTTCGTTGAACCTTGATGAGTCTTGTGTGTTCTTCGAAACTACGTTCGGTTTACCCATTTGATAAGCATGCTAGTTCGATGTTTAAATGCTAGCGTGTGTGTTGTTTGTACCTTCCTATTGTTGATGATAACTTGTGTTATTCATCGTTGTTGTTGGACAGTGAACCAATCCTTGATTGAGTATGGTATCATATCTTCGATGTGATCCGTTGATTGATTCCTGTTGAGGTGTGTTGTGTGTGTGGCTTTACCTGGATTGCACGATTAGCGGTATGTGACACTAGTCACCAAGGTATTGCAGTGGTCCTCATGGTGGCCCTGACGTGATTATGGAGTTGTGGCCTGTGTGTCAGGTTCACGTGTTTTGGAGAGGCGTGTGTCGCCGAGGCGTGTGCCACCGAGTGTGTGATCGGTACCTTGTGTACTATGAAATTGGTGGTCTTGTTGGTGGTTCGTTGGTGGGGGACGACGGTCCCAGGAGGTAAAAGGTTGGACTAAGAAGTACAGGGGTCCTGGAGGTAACGGTTGGAACTAGATATAAGGTTGGGGGTAGCCATAAGGTTGGATCCGGGCATAAGGAAGGCATATCAACTCGTGATGGGTGATGTCAGAGGGCTTGTGTAGCCGTTGTTGTGAGTTCTCTTCTTGTGACGTGTGTGGTCACAAAGGCGTGTGTTGTCGTTTGACGTGTCCTTATTCCTTTGAGTTATGCATGTCGGGTATTAATCTATTGTGTGATGATAGATTATACCTTGAGACTTCTTGTGAGTCGTTGTTGTTCTTTGTAGTTTTGGGATGTGTTCCCGTGTTCTTGTTGAGAGTGTTTGAGTCTTGTGTTGACTATTACTCTTGGTTTTAGACTTATATATATGTATTCCATTTTGAAAATGGCTTTACAAACTTATATCTTATCTATGTATGATATTTCACATGTATTGTGGGTTACCAGCATTATTCGCTGACCGGGCGTCGTCCCATGTTTTATATGCTTCTTTCAGGTGATGCTTAGACGAGTGCGCGGTTTAGTGCCAGCTAGTATAGCTCCCTCTTATGTGTTATGGCCTGTGAGCCAATCTAGACTTAGTACCTTGTTATGATGGTTTTAGATGTTGAACAATGCAGATGTAGCCTGTGCGTTCACCTTTGGGTGAGCGTGGCATAGCACCTCGTTACCTATGCTTTATATTTATCCTCTTTCAGTCTTCCGCTGTGTTTGATGTTTTGGTTTAGATATCTGCATGTTTTAAGGCTTTAAATAGCATGGTTTTAGGGGGTGTTACAGTTGCTCTCCGTGGGCTAAAACCGCCTACGTGTCGGGTCCTATCCGGCCCCAAATCCCTTGGTCCTTCGACTTTGTCCAAATCACAATTAGGGTCAAAATTGAGTGTAGTCCTTGACTTTATAAAATCCTAATTTCTTAGTCAATCCTTTGACTTTTCAATTCCTTTTCGGGATTGCTTGATCCGACGTGAACTCGAGTTAAATTATTGTCTAACTCTCTCTTAACAAAGATAAAACTCCTTCCGTTCATACCTTACTTGGGAATTATACGCTACCTTCAGAATTATCTCTTCTACTTTAAACTTTAATCGTTTTCTAACGATTTTCGCTTTTTCCTTTTTACTAACTTTTTCCTAAAAGTTTCACTTCTTATTCTCAGTACTCTTGTTTATACTTTTTCAAAAAAATATTTTTTAGTAACACTTTAATCTTCGTGCCTCATAATAACACACAATTGCACCAAACTTTTTCAAGCACACAAGGTCAACGAGTACTAAGCCAAAATAAAAAACACTTATTTTCCAGTTTAGAGTGTTACCTTTCTCCAAACCGCATCCTCCAGCCTGGGTCTGCCCCATGACCATAATCCTCCCTGGTCAGGTTCCTCCCGAACGTCCTTGTTGGGCTCCTCCTTGTCCATGATTGTCATTTCTATGAGGACCTCCTCTTGAATGGTTTCCTCGACCCATCCCTCTGTTGAGTATCTGACTGGTCGGACCTCTAGGTGGTTGGCTCGGGGTCGTACGATGGGATTGCTCCGTCTTTGGATACCAACAGACTGCAGCTCTATGACCCAGCCTCCCGCACTGGAAGCAAGTCACAGGTGGGGGTTCGTCCCCCCACTGACTACCTGCTGGAACAATACTTCTTGGCAATTTTCCCACCTCGGAAATTCACCAATTTCGCGCAAAATCAAGTCCAAACACACCCAAACTCACATCAACAATTATAGGGACTTGAATACATAAAATAACTCAACGAACAACATTATTGAATCCTAGACACAAGCTCTAGACACGTATAGACACAAGAATACGCATATAATCACTCAAGGTCATCAAGAACATCAAGAATATCAAGAGAGCACAATATAAACCCTAAATAAAAGCTCTATCAAGGTAAAATTACAAGATAACGAATTCCATCATTCACGGATTCCAAAAAATCATAACATAGTAATGAAAATAGGTTTTGTAAGACATGGGTTACCTTTTAGCTTAATTAAACTTCTCACAACTTCCTAAGATCTTTCCTCAAGGTCTCCTTCCAATCGATCCTTCCTAAGCTTGGTGATGGGGAATTCATTGGCTAGGTTCTTGGGAGGGATTTTTGGATATGAGAGAGGGAGAGATGGGTGAAAAGGGCTCTAATTGGTCCCTAGTTCATTTTAAATAGATTTAGGATTCGTAATGAGAATCTGATTAGTAATGAGCCCACCTTCTTTATCTTAACAGGCTTAAAGGCTTTAACATAGAAAAGGGTCCAGGGTTCACAATGGACCATATCAATAAATTAAGGAATTTCGGGCCCGATTAAATACTTTAAATCACTCTTAACGGGCATCATTAAAATAATGATGTGGCGACTCAAGAATTAATTCTATAATTAATTCGGGGTTGGAAGGGTAAAATTACGGGGTGTTACAAATATGTGGCTAAATTTGTGTGAGGTTGGGAGTGTGTATTGCAATAATAATCTGTTAGGATCTCCCTTTGCTAGGGATTTATGATTTGAATTTGTGTGAAATGCTCTTGTTGTGGATGAGGTTGTTTGAGAGAGATTAGTTGATAAGAGATCATAGCTAGTCGTAGTGTCACAAACCAAAATTTAATTTTCGAAATTCGATTTTATGAAATTCCAAAATAGCCATTTTTCACTCTACCAAAATTTTTGTAATGAAAACGGTGTTTGAATTAACTACTTTGAGCTACGTTTTAACTAAATTCAACACCTAGACTTATTTTATTTCTAAAATCCTAAATTTTTGGGTATACTGAGTACCAAGTTTTTGATCCAAAAGTCAATCTGAGTGAAACCAGGAGAAACCTAAACTAAGTAATTGTCTAGAAAGTATTTTTGGAAAAATGTATTTTGACCCCAAAACTATTTTAAACTATGATTCTAGACTTTGGTCCATGATCCTTGGTGAACCACAAGCTTCCAACCCTTGTCTGATACTTTTGAGAATCATGCCAATTTACCATCCCACCCTCAACCAATCATTGTAGAATCTCCTAGGGTTTTGCACCCTATATATTCATCCTTATTCCATTGTGTTTCCCTGATCTCCTTCTTTGTCTCCTCACTCTCTAAGTCTGCCAAGAGAAAGAAGAAAACACAGTAAGGATTTCTAGCTCTCTTCTCTACCATTCATTCATCTTTCCTTAAGGTTTCATCTCTTAACCTTCTATCTCTGAGGTTGTCCTAAGCTTAGTATGTAACCCCCACTATACTGCGAGACTCCCATAGTGGTCAGACTCAAAAGCTGAGCCAGCCTCTTCTCAGACAGAACAATTTTCACTCCTCTCACCTTAGAGGTAACCTCCAACTTTCCACCATCCTTGGTCACAACCATGTGACGGTAGAACTCCTTCACCAAACTTGGGTAAGACTCGGCCCTAATGGCGAGAAACCCATCCAACAGACCCTGATAATTCAACATCTCCAACAAAGAACTTGAAAAAGAATCAGGATCAAAGGCTTTACCTTCCAACACGAGGTAGTGGGCATCCACCCATTCCACTCTTTTCATCAAGATAGACCTTCTAGGCATGATTCTGAGATGACCCCAAAAACTCAAAGTGGAACCAAAACTCTTTTCTTCTCTTCTCTCTCTCTCTCTCTCTCTCTCTCTCTCTCTCTCTCTCTCTGATGCAACCCAACATAATGAAGATCCATCAAGAGTACCAATTGGGCCAGTCACAAGGCCCAAGTCCAAACGATTAAGACAACACTTCATTGGTGATATTCAAAGATGGTGGAAATCCAAGTCAAGCCCATTTGCAAAAGATGAAGAAGAATTCAAGGCTTTTTATAATTGTTAAGTGCTGATTTTGGTGATTAAATTAGGCCCAAATTAGCCCTATTATTTTTGGTCATCATTAATTTAAATTGTTTGGCATAAAAGAGAAAACACTAGTTGTATTTAGAAAGGATTCCTTAAATCCTTTTCTAAATAAAACTCTATTTACTTGTTTTCTAGATTAGGTTTAGGACTCTTTTTCCCATTGTATTTAGATTACAATGCTGCCCTATACCTATAAATAGGGCACATCCATATCAGTTTGAAAGAGGCTTTAATTCAATAAAATTCTTAAGTTTTTCTTTACACTTGTGTAAGAAACCTTATGGCTAATTGTGGACTCAATTAGTGGCTAGTCGTGGACTCGACTAGCAAATTGATTCGTGGACTCGAATCAATCTTACTTTCTTCAACCTTAGATTTAGGTTCGTGGACTCGTTCTTGAATCGAAGGAAACTAGATCCGACTCTAGTTGATTGAAGATTGCAACATCGAGGTACTTGAAGCTACATGGGATTCTTCCAAGTCTTTGAGGATTCGAGACAAAGGGTTTCTTGTGAGGTTTAAGGTATTTTGATCCATCTCTATCTTTACTTTTGAGAGCATTCTTGGGACAATATTCCATATTTATTTGAACCTTGGACTAGGTTCATATCACTCTCTCTCTCTCGCGGCTTCTCGGCGAACCAGCGGCGGCGGCGATGGCGTCGGCGACAGGTGGCGGCGTGACTCCCGCTGCGACGGGAAAAGGGGGCCGACGGTTGGGGTTGCTCGGGGGGTTTCGCGGGTGGAAGGAGGGAAAGAGGAGAAGGGTTTGGGAAAATTTTGGGGAAATTGGGAGAAAGAATGTCTTAATTTGGGGATTTTTGGGTAAAGTGAAAAGTTATGGATTAAATGGAATTTAGATGGGATAAGGTTTAATTAATATAATTGGTTCAAGTGGTTCAAAGGTTGGATTGGTAACTTGCACATTCGGGTTCGAAATTAGGTGATTATAAAGTAAAACTTCCTTGGTCTTTTTATGCTAGAAAAGAAGGGATTTCTATGGTTTGTCTATTATAAATTCGAAGGGTACCTAATTAAACTTAGATGACCCAAAAGAAAATGGTCGAGTTGAAAGAGCATAAATGCAAGGCTACGGAAATACACAAACACAAGCCACTCTGGAATAAACAATTAACTCACGAAAGAAACTCACTTGGAAAGCCAAAAAGGATCACATAACAAGCAAATACGGCAACAAGGAAAGGCACACTCTCAAGATAAAGATAGGCTTAGAAAAAGGGTTACATGCCATCTCTTCGTCAACCAACCCCCCCGTCTAAGCTTGGGATCGACCCATCACAAACACACGACCCGAAGGTCTATCTCCAGCTGCACCTCGGCTTGAACTCCTTCCCGATGATCCACCGGATCCCGAGATATGTGGTAACACCCTTTGGTTAGCTTGAAGAGGGCAAACGGCAGCCTTATGTCCTCTCTCCCCACACTTGAAACATCGAAGTGCAAGTCCTTGGCAATCCTTTCCCACATGCTCGTTTCCACACTTCCTGCATGCGAACGTCTTTGCTTGATCTCCAGACCCTACTCGGGTTGATCCTTGAGGTGGGGTAGGTGCGGTTCTGGCGCGGATGTCCTGTCTTGGTTTCTTGAAGGTGTGGGATCCACCGCTTTCATTCCTCTTCCTAGCGAGCTCAAACGATCCCCACTGCAACTGTTGTACCCGGTATAAGTCAGCAGCACTCAAGTAAGCCTCCTTCAAGGTCCTCGGCTTGCTCACGGTCAACGCCTTAACGAGCCTCGTAATTGAGTACGCACACGAACTTCTCAACCTTCGCGAGCTCGGTGGGGACTAGCATCCTTGCAAATCGAGCGAGCTCCAAGAATCGCTTGTGGTACTCAACCACAGACGATGAACCCTGCTGGAGGTGTAGAAACTCCTCATACATAGCAGCTCGGACATATTCCGAGTATAACCGCTCTCTCATCCGATCCTTCAAAGTCGGGCTCCTCTTGGCATGCGGGTCCCTCGTGCACCCACCACAAGTCAGCTTCATGACTGAAGTAGAAAGATGCCAACTCCACTCTGCGCTCTTCAGGACACCCAACGACGGAGAAGATCTTGTCGAAGGTTCGGATCCATTCCATAAGCATGAAGGGGTCCTCCTCTCCGGCGAACGTCGGGGGTCTGTGGCCCGATACAAGGCGTCCCACATCCCGGTATCTGGCAGGCTGTGGCGGCGGAGCAGGATGATTGTTGTGCAGAAGAGCTTCACTCAGGGTTTGCATGAGGTGTTGCAAGTTCTGAGCTAGCTGCTCATTGGTTGGTGTCTCCGGCGTACGAGCGCGTTGACAACGTGGTGCCATGACAAAGCTTCTACAACAACAACATGGTTACGGTAGGCACAACAAACAACGCACCCTTACCTGGCGCTAACTAAAAGAACACTAAGATTAGCAGAAACAACAAGGCAAACGGAACAAACGATAAACAACACACACAGCTCACCACGCATCCTAAAAGTCCTAAGTCCTAAACACTTAGATACTTAAGGTCACCTTAGGGTCTCAAACCACACTTAACTTCTTAAAAGTCCAGACTCTAACATCCTAGGCTCAAAACTGGCTCTGATACCAACTGTAACACCCCCGATTTTCACGACATTTTAAAACTTAAATTAATAAGGCCAGGTAACTAACAGGTAGCATAAAACTTAAACCACAGCAGAAGACTTTAATTAAAACGGGAAAAACGGGAAGTGCTATGCCACATCCACATCACAGTGGATGCACAGGCTAGTCTAAACAAACATACTATCTTGTTCATAACAACCATGACACACAGGCCTAAAACTCTAACTAAAACTGTCCAAGGGAGCTACACTAACGAACAGACAGCTAGTGCACTCTCCATAAGCTACTTAAGACCTGTAAAGCAACGTAAAGAAAGGGGACGATGCCCGGTCAGCGAACATTGCTGGTAACCCATCAATACGCGTTAAGTAGCATATATAGATAGTATAAATCAAAACCATTTTCGAAACGGGATACAGTATATATATCACTTCAAAAGTCATAGAGAGAAGTCAACTGCAAAGACTCTATCTCACTCTCAAAGGAACAAGGGAAATCAACATCCCAAGACTACAACCAGACAAGAACAACAATGGTAAAGAAATACAATTCGAGGTGTATTCTACTGATCACAAAGTAGAATACCACTCGATATACTCATCAGAAAAGAGTAGACATTCACACATTGGCAACTACATGCCACAGTGACACTTCATGTCACAAGTTCCAACCTTATGCCCTGTTCCAACCTTATGGCTACCCCCGGCCTTATTACAGTTCCAACCTTTACCTTCTAGTGTCACCCTGTACTTCTGAGTCCAACCTTATATCGCCAGGGACCGTCTTCCCCCCTCCGACATAGCCTCCAACATACCACCTATTCATGAGTACACGAGGGTACTTTTCATTTCAATCACACAGCCTCCAACATATGAGCCTACGCTCAGGTCACACCACCAATTTCATTCATGGACACCACGAGGACCACATCTGTACCTTGGAGATTAAGGTCCCATACCCTTAACCGTGCAATCAAGGTACAACCAACACACACGTATTCATCACAGGAATCAAATTGATTTGGATCACAGCAAAGATATGAAACCATACTCAATAAGGATTACATTCTGACATCAATGGTGGTCAATACAATTTGCCAACCCAAATAGGTAAGAACAAACCACACACACTTGCTTTTCAACATCAAACTAGCATGCTTAACAAACGGGTAAACCAAACATAGTGTCGTAGAACATACAAGACTCATCATGGTCCAACGAATCACAAAGTTGAACACTTAGCACGATTTAAGACGCAAAATCCTACATGGATTCCTATCATACCGTTCTAGACATACAAAACATCAAGAAGACACTCAAATAGCCCAATAAAACAACATTGGGAGGTCAAAACATCAATTATCGAGTCAAATGAATCACGGGGAACAAATCCCCGACCGACCACAAAGATGTACCCCGCGGGTGGGGCCACGGGTGGACCTCCACCCGTGGTTCCGCCCACGGGTACCAAGGCCCAACTCATGTGTACCCCGCGGGTGGGGCAGCGGGTGGAGCTCTGCCCGCCGTTCCGCGGTACACGATGTACGACAAAATAATCCCTTCGGGGATTTTCAACAACAAGTACAAATTCAAGTCTAAAACACCCAAAATCTCACAAAATACAACAATATGACTTGCATCCAAGAAATAGCCAAGCAATGGCATACAATAACCCTAATAACAAGCTCTAGATATGCATTACCACAAGAGAATGCATCAAAACTCACATTTCATCACAAAAATCAAAAGTAGAAGTCAAGAAATCATCATATAGGTAAGAAAATAGATTTTGTAATGCATGGGTTACCTTTGTAGCCTAACCCTTCACTTCTCACACCCATAAAGGCTTCTCTTAAAACTCTTCTTCAACTCCAACTTCATAAACACACGAAAAGACACAAAGATTCCATCTTTAGAAAAAGACACCTAAAAAGATACTAAAAACACCAAGAGATCATGTGACACCCCAAAATCCAAATCCAATTAAGGGATTAATTGAGTTGGGGACTAATAATTGACTAGTCAACCCCAAAGTCAAAGTTGTACATTGAGCTTTGTAAGGAGTTCCCTTGTTCCTAACACTTCCTTATGTTAGTAAGTGATATGAATCTAATCCAAGATTCAAATAAAGATGGAATATTGTCCCAAGAATGCTCTTAAAGTAAAGATAGAGATGGATCAAAATACCTTAAACCACACGAGAAACCCTTTGTCTTGAATCCTCAAAGACTTGGAAGAATCCCATTGTAGCTTCAAGTACTTCGATGATGCAATCTTAAATCAACTAGAGTCGGATCTAGTTTCCTTCGATTCAAGAACGAGTCCACGAACCTAAATCTAAGGTTGAAGAAAGGAAGATTGATTCGAGTCCACGAATCAATTTGCTAGTCGAGTCCACGACTAGCCACTAATTGAGTCCACAATTAGCCATAAGGTTTCTTACACAAGTGTAAAGAAAAACTTAAGAATTTTATTGAATTGAAGCCTGTCTCAAACTGATATGGATGTGCCCTATTTATAGGTATAGGGCAGCATTGTAATCTAAATACAATGGGAAAAAGAGTCCTAAACCTAATCTAGAAAACAAGTAAATAGAGTTTTATTTAGAAAAGGATTTAAGGAATCCTTTCTAAATACAACTAGTGTTTTCTCTTTTATGCCAAACAATTTAAATTAATAATGACCAAAAATAATAGGGCTGATTTGGGCCTAATTTAATCACCAAAATCAGCACTTAAACAATTATAAAAAGCCTTGAAATCTTCTTCAATGGGCTTGACTTGGATTTCCACCATCTTTGAATATCACCAATGAAGAGTTGTCTTAATCGTTTGGACTTGGGCCTTGTGATTGGCCCAATTGGTACTCTTGATGGATCTTCATTATGTTGGGCTGCATCATCCTCCCCTTCTTGAAAATGATTCGACCTCGAATCTTGTAAGCATTGTCTTCGATCCATGATATCACTTGAAATGGGCCACTATAATATTTTCCTCTATCGAATGGACTTATTATTGGTCTTTGTTGTTTGTTCCACCAATGATGTTTTAAGGTCGTAGTTATGGGCCTTGTGATGAGCCCACTATTTACCCATACTGGATTCCATGTGTACTGGTTCCTATTATTCTCCCATTCTTGAAAAGGATTCGTCCTCGAATCCAAATCTTCAGTGAAAGATAAGGTAGCAAGCTCACTTTCTGTTTTATCACGCTCCTAGAACTTTTTCTTGGGATGCTTGACATGAGTCGCTCCAATCATCATCCTACAATCAACAAGTAAGGCAATTAAGTCTAATGACACATCAGGGAATTTAAACATTCTGGATGGTAATAATTCAACAAAATGAGACATATTAAATTTATGCATCTTGTTTCAATTGTCAACAAGCACAAAATCTTTCCTCCTAGAGCTTAAGGTAAAATCAAACAGAAAATTCATGGAAATATCAAGTAATGATTTAGATGTATTATGGTGGTAAGTAGCACAATTCTGAACATAAGATTCTACATCTTTTTTCTTCTTTGGCCAATGAAAATATTCATGCAAAAGATCATTACTCTTTAGAAAATCAAAATGTCCCTTATGTGAATCAACAATTAAATCATTGCCCAAAACAAAGCAAAAAGTGTCAATCCCATTGACTTTGAACCAAAACCCCTCGTGCAAGTGGTATTTGCCATAAGAAGTTTTCAAATGTGCCTTATAACTTCCAAGTGATTCCTTATCTCTATCAAATAAAGTTTTTGTAAAATCAAAATTAAGGAATCTTGGATGTATTGAGGCAAACAAATTTCTAGCACATCTGGCAAGTAGGTCATTAATAGAAACATGGCAAACAAATCTAGAGAATTTTAATGCATACTTTTGAAATAAAAGTGAGTAAATAGTTACTCCCCTTCTTTTCTCTTGCTTATTATCCTTTTTTGTTAGCAAGCGAGGCTGCACTTTGATAGCTCTGGCTGGTTCTTTCCACTGTACCACTGATAGCGGTTCCTTTGTTTGGCTACAATCTAAGTTAGAGCACTGGAGTGGTGACTCCAATTCTAAACGTGGAGGTTCCAGTTTGCTCTCTTTGATTTCTTCTTTCTTCAAGGCTGGTTTGAGAACTTGCTTCGATCTCAATTGAATTTCTTCTACTTGTTTTGGAAGTAGAGGCTTAAGCACATGTATAAATCTATTATAGGTGACATTGCATGTGTTGTTGAGTGCATTATAATAAAAATGTCTATCATGTTGCCATGACCTTCCAAGTGAAACATGTGCAGTACGCATTGGCACAATATCGCATAGAACCTCATCATAATACTTGCCAATACAAAAAGAAATAAAAACTTGTTTAGTCACTCTCACATCCCCAGAATCAATAAGATTGTATGGTTGGGGGTGATTGATAAGAGGTAACTTAAGGTAGTCCATCATGGCTGCACTAGCTAAATTCATACAACGATCCGAATTGATAACGATAATGCATCCCTTTCCATGAATGTTTCCCCTAGTATAGAGTGGTAGTTGCACTCGCTTAGGGTGTTGCTCTAGATTAGTCATTCGAGTGCTTAAACCTTCCATGGCAAAGGCTAGAGCATCTATTTTATGCTCTAATCTCTTACGTGTGTTTAGAACCTCTTCAGTCATCTGTAGATGAGAAACAAAATCTAAAAACAAGAAGATATGTGAGTATTCATGTTAGTGAAACCAAAAAGTTGGCTCGCTCCCTCTCTATTCTCAGCTCACAGGTAAGAGGTGGATTATATGGCTCGGGGGTGCACTACACACTTTTACAAACACACACTCCACTCGTGTATCGCTCAAGGTGGCAGATACTCTCACAAGCCTTTTTCCAAAAAGGAAAATTCTAGTCCGGAACTCAAGTTGATATGGATTCAACCTCAAAGTTCAAGAAAACGTACCTTGGAAAACTTCACAAGCCTTTGAGAGTAAGGTGTATCGCGAGGTAGGTAATAAAATTGAGAGCAAGAAGCAAAGAAAAAGGACAATACGAGCAAAGAAACTAAATAAGATTTGAAAGAAAAAGGAAACCAAAGAAGGAAGTATGGCAGAAAGATATGCAAGACCAATATCAAAAGATAGAGACAAATAGACTATAAAAGGGGTTCACGTGTACCACAACCAATTAGGAATCTATCAAGAACTCCTTCCAACCTTATACTTTTCCCCTTCCTTGTCCCTCCAAAATTCTCCTACCAGCCAAATTCTTTCCCCAACCTTATTCTTCTTCTTTATTGCTTTCTCTCTTTTTTTTTTCAACTTTCTTGATTTTTTTTTTTGATAGGTAACCTCCAAATAACTACTGTAAATAACAAAAAAAATTTCGGACCAAGAGGAACCACACAACCCCATCAAAACAGAATTAAGAATTTCAAGAATCGCCCAGAAAAACAGAAACAATGTTCTTACTTCGAAGATCAATATCTCAATGACCGTAAGGAATTAGCAAGTTTATAATATATCAATAGAACACCCCAGAAGAGATCTAAAACATATCAAAATTTCAGATAAAACTAACTAGTGGATCTCGAGATATAGGTAATTCTTTGAAACTGGTCACAGCTCGCGGAAATCTGGACAGGGTGTGATTGAGACGTGATTGCGCGTAAATGCGCTTTGGATATTGGTAAGAGTGAGATGGGGTTGTTTTCTTTACAGAATATGTGGTAATATGGTGCTTAGGAGGTGTGAGGTCTCGTTGATATTGGACGAGAAAAAGGAAAAACTCTTTTGGGATTGTTTTTCAAGAAACTGGAGAACATGTATCAAGATTCAAGAACACAATCAAGAATGCAAAGGAAATTTTTTTTAGGGTTTTTTTATGAATAAGACACGAAGAAAAAAAATAGTATGTAAGATAAGAATGAGATAAACATAGGCTCTCTAATTGATATGAATCTAATCCAAGATACAAATAAAGATGGAATATTGTCCCAAGAATGCTCTCAAAGTAAAGATAGAGATGGATCAAAATACCTTAAACCTCACGAGAAACCCTTTGTCTTGAATCCTCAAAGACTTGGAAGAATCCTATTGTAGCTTCAAGTACTTCGATGATGCAATCTTCAATCAACTAGAGTCGGATCTAGTTTCCTTCGATTCAAGAACGAGTCCACGAACCTAAATCTAAGGTTGAAGAAAGGAAGATTGATTCGAGTCCACGAATCAATTTGCTAGTCGAGTCCACGACTAGCCACTAATTGAGTCCACAATTAGCCATAAGGTTTCTTACACAAGTGTAAAGAAAAACTTAAGAATTTTAGTGAATTGAAGCCTGTTTCAAACTGATATGGATGTGCCCTATTTATAGGTATAGGGAAGCATTGTAATCTAAATACAATGGGAAAAAGAGTCCTAAACCTAATCTAGAAAACAAGTAAATAGAGTTTTATTTAGAAAAGGATTTAAGGAATCCTTTCTAAATACAACTAGTGATTTCTCTTTTATGCCAAACAATTTAAATTAATGATGACCAAAAATAATAGGGCTGATTTGGGCCTAATTTAATCACCAAAATCAGCACTTAAACAATTATAAAAAGCCTTGAAATCTTCTTCATCTTTTGCAAATGGGCTTGACTTGGATTTCCACCATCTTTGAATATCACCAATGAAGAGTTGTCTTAATCGTTTGGACTTGGGCCTTGTGATTGGCCCAATTGGTACTCTTGATGGATCTTCATTATGTTGGGCCGCATCAGTAAGGGTATTCTTGACCTTTCACTTGTTGTTGGTAAAGTAACCTAACCTAGTAAGACCACATTCATTCTCTCCTTACACTTTTCTAAAAATCTAACTCCACCCTCTCTCTAAAAGGTGAGTAGCTTTTCTTCAAAGCCAAGTTGGAACCTTGCCAAAACTTCAAGAGTTTCTTCCAAGATTAAACCTTTCCTATATTTGGGCATCTAGGAGGATAAGATCTAAGTTCATCTTGTGTTTTTGGTTTCATTTTAGGTGTTTTTTCTTAAAGGTAGGATCTTTATGATCTTTTGGTTTGTTCTTGAAGTGGGTTTGGAAGGTGAGCCTTGAGAAGAGCTTATTAAAGTGTAAAGTGAAGTCTTTAGTCTACAAGAGGTAACCCATGCTCTACAAAATCTATTTTTCTTAACTATATGTGATTTCTTGGATTCTACATGTGTTTTGCTATGAAATGTGAGTGTTGATGCATGATCTTGTGAAAATGCATATCAAGAGCTTGTGTTTAGGGTTCTTGTGTGCCTTTGCGTGGCATTTCCTTTGAATCAAGTCATTTTGTTGTATTTGGTGAGATTTGGCATGTTTTGGACTTGAATTTGAGTTGGAGATGAAAAATCCGCGAAGTGTGTTTTGTGGTACAGGACATGTACCCGCGGGCGGAACGGCGGGCGGGGCACCATCCGTTGCCCCACCCGCGGGTACAAGGCTCGTGGGAATGTGTTCCCGCGGGCGGAACCACGGACGGGGCACCACCCGTGGGCCCACCCGCGGGTACACTATTGTGGTTGTTGGGAGATTTGTTCCCTGTGATTCTTTTGACTCGGTATTTGGTCTTTTGACTTCCCTTTGTTCTTTTGTGGAACTATTTGAGTGTCTTCTGGATGCTTCGTATGTTTAGAACTATATGGTAGGAATCCATATAGGTTTTGGTGTCTTGAATCGTGCTAAGTGTTCAACGTTGTGTTTCGTTGAACCATGATGAGTCTTGTGTGTTCTTCGGAACTACCTTTGGTTTACCCGTTTGATAAGCATGCTAGTTCGGTGTTTAAATGCTAGCATGTGTGTTGTTTGTACCTTCCGATTGGTTGATGATAACTTGTGTTATTCATCGTTGTTATTGTTGGGATGTGACCCATTCCTTGATTGAGTATGGTTTCATATCTTCGTTGTGATCCGTTGATTGATTCCTGTTGCGGTGTGATGTGTGTGTGGCTTTACCTGGATTGCACGATTAGTGGAATGGGACACTAGTCACCAAGGTATTGCAGCGGTCCTCGTGGTGGCCGTGACGTGATTGTGGAGTTGTGGCCTTTGTGTAAGGTTCACGTGATTCTTGGGTGTCATGTGTTGCCGTGTGTGTGTACGGTACCCTCGTGTACTATGAAATTGGTGGTCTTGTTGGTGGTTTGTTGGTGGGGGACGACGGTCCCAGGAGGGAAAAGGTTGGACTAAGAAGTACAGGGGTCCTGGAGGTAATGGTTGGAAAGAAGATACAAGGTTGGGGGTAGCCATAAGGTTGGAACCGGGCATAAGGAAGGCATATCAACTCGTGATGGGTGATGTCACGAGGGCTTGTGTAGCCGTGGTTATGAGTTCTTCTCTTGTGACGTGTGTAGTCAATAGGCATGTGTTGCCGTTGGGTAAGTCTTATTCCTTTGCGTTGTGCTTGTCGGGTTTTGATCTATTGAGTGATGATAGATCATGCCTTGACTCTTCTTGTGAGCCATGCTGTTCCTTGTGGTCTTGGGATGTGTTCCCGTGTTATTGTTGAGAGTGTTGAGTCTTGTGTTGACTATTACTCGTGGTTTTTGCACTTATATATATGTATTCCGTTTCGAAAATGGCTTTACAACTTATATCTTATCTATGTATGTTATTTCACATGTATTGGTGGGTTACCAGCATTATTCGCTGACCGGGCGTCGTCCCATGTTTTACTGCGTTCTTTCAGGTGTTATCTAGGCGAGTGCGCAGTCTAGTGCCTGTTAGCATAGCTTCTCCCGCTTATTTTATGGCCTGTGTGCCGATTTAGTTGTAGACCTTGAGACTATGGATTAGTTGTAAACAATGCAGATATTGCCGTAGCGTTCATCCTTTTTGGTGAACGTGGCATAACACCCCGTGTTTTGGATTTAAGTTTATCTAGTTATCTTTCAGTCTTCCGCTGTGTTTGTTGTTTAGTTCAGTTATCTGCATGTTTAAGGCTTTTAAATAGCTTGTTTTTAGGGGGTGTTAAAGTTGGTATCTGAGCCTAGGTTTGAGTCTAGGAAGGAGTTAAGTCTAGACTTTCTAAGTGGCTAGGTGTGGTTTGAGACCTTTAAGCGACCTTAAGAATCTAAGTGTTAGGCTTAGGACTTTAGGACGCGCGGTGAGATTGTGAGTTCTTGTGTCATTTTCTGTTGTGTTTTCTGTGCTTTGTTTTCCTTTCAGCTTTGGTTCTCTTTAGTTGAGGCACCAGGTAAGGGTGCGGGCCCTAAGTTTCCTCCTGTTATCGTGCTGTTGCTGTAGAAGTCGAGGATGGAACCATCGAGACGTCGTACAAGGTCTTCAGAAGCCGTCACCAGTGAACAGTTAGCTCAAAGTCTCCTTCATCTCACGCGGATCACCCAGACGCTAAGCAACGCCCTCCTCAACAACCACCCTCTTCAGAATGGGAATCCGATAGAGTGCTTTGCTTGTGGAAAGAAAGGTCACCGGTCCTTTGAGTGCAGGGCTAAGAGGAAGACTTCAACGGACTCAACAACAACCTCGGCAAGGCAAGATCAATAGTTGTGAGACAGATGCAAGTGGGAACCGTGGAAGTAAGTTTTGTACCCTTTTTGTTGCACCTCCCTTCGTCTTTGTGCCCTTCCGTGTGTGTTAGCTTCGAGCGTTAGCTTGTTCGAGAGTTATCCTTGACCCTCGTTAATCTTTTCTTTCCTTTAGACAAACCATATCACCCTATTTGCCAAGTAATCCTTTCTTCCGAACCTTTTTCTTTACCAAACCATCTTGTGCAAGGCGGCGATGTCATCAGCTTATGAAGAAATCTGGCAAGGTCTAAGAGTAAGCCGTGTCTGAGTCGTGGTAGAGAGCCTTCAGTTCGACAAGCTTAGTGTTCAGCGTCAAGCCGAAGTTTTGCCAGAAGTCGTGAACCCTTTTACCTCTTGAAACCGATCTTCATCCCTTGCCCCTTTCCGAGAAATCTTTCCTATCTCTTTGAGCGTCGTTCTCGTTTCCTTCTTAATTTGATTCTATATAAGATGACAACCTCGTTTTCCTAAGTTGTAATCTTGAAAATCTTGATTTCCTCCTTAACCTACGCTATTCTTTAGCCTAAATCTAGTACCCTTCGTTGGGAAATCCTTTCAATTCTTTCAAACCTCGTTCTTGTTCCTCTCTTGATTTGACTCTGTCTAAGGTTACGAACTCATCTTTCCTAAGTTGTGACTTTGAGAGTCTTAATTCCCTTCCTAGTTATCATCCGTGAGGAAATTCTTTTCAACTCCCTAAAACCCCATTTTGATTCCTTACTTCTTAAGTTGTAGTCCTGTTTACCTTTCTTCTCTTCTTAATCAACATGGTCTTCGAATTGTTGAACCTAAACTCTCACCTTGATCTTCCCTTTTGAATCGAACCTCGTTTTTGTATTCCCCGCTTCTAACGATTCTGTGCAAGGTAGCAACCTTATTTCCTAAATTGCAACTTTGATGACTTTGATCCTACTTCTATGTCACGTGGTCCTTGAGTTTCTGAACCCAAACCTTTCGCTCTAATCCTTACCGTTGAACTGCATCTCTTCTTGTGAGCCTTCTTTCCCCTGAGTTACCTTTCTCCTTTGTTACCGTTCTTGTTTTGAACCTTTCATCCGGGCCGAAGTTTTGAAGTTTCAAGCGTTGCTTTGTAGAGATTTGGAAGTGGTGTGCTAATGCAAGTGTTAAGTCGGTAGCCTTCATCGAGTTCACCCTAGATCCGGAAAGATGGACATCCAACTCGTGTTTTGGATCTAGCAGTTGAAGCTTTTGACGGAAGTGGCGGATCAAGTTCAAGCAAATGCTGAGCTCAAGTTAAGTAGTGGGGGTACCTTGTTTCCTTTGGTTGAAGAAGTCAGCAGAGATCGGTCGAAGATGCAACCCTGGTTCTGTGATCCCGAGTGATCTAGTTTAGAGTTCTTGTGGTGTCAGTTTCTGTTTGTGGCTTGTTCCTTAGCTGAGCTGTCTCGTTTTGAGTAGATCGTTGGCTAGTTTTGAGCAGGAGTTTGGCTCGGTGTGAAGTTAGCTTTCCTTCCCGGTAAATCTTTTATCTACCACCTTATCTTTCTTTCTTGTCTTACCTTTTGTAAACCCTCAACCTATCTCTAAGTCTTGTCTCTTGTTTTGTTAACCGACGGATTTGGTGTTGAACTTCGTTGTGACTAAACCTATCTATCTCACCACTTTAATTTGAACCCTTATTTCCTCTAACTTTGGTTAGTGGCGAACACCTTTGTTGCTTAAAACCCCATTTGCAACCCATCTTTTAAGCTTTGTCATCCGTTTCGCAAGTCGACCGTTTTGTTGTGGTAACTCGTTCTTCCCTCGTTTGCTGTTGCCACTCTGTTGTTGTCGCTTTTCGGTTGTGCTTAGTTGTTCTCTCTTGTTTGCCGTGGTTGTTAGCTTGTAGTTCGAGTAGTTGGTTTAGTTGCTTTGCTTTCTTGAAGACGCAGTTTGTTGCCGTGCACCAAAGGTTGGACCAGCTCGAAGTCAGTTCAAGCCACAAAAGAGAAGATGAATAAGAATCTGAGGAGGCCGAGGAGTCAGAGAGTGAGGAGTTCTAGCTTGTGTTGTGGTAATCACGTTGCCTTTTTGATGTGGATCTTTAGGGATGAACTCGAGAGTCGATTCACCAAAGAATCCTTTGATTGCCAGATCTTTTCCTCACCAAAACAGCAGGAACAACAATTATGGTTTGAGGGTGTTGGAGATGGAATTGGTTGATGTAGGGGTTGGTTATGGGATTATTTTTGTGTTTTTCTATAAAGATATTTCCGCCACACCTTGGTCTTAGGTGATAAGGAATGGATGGCACCACAAGATTGGTATTATCTTGATAAGCCTAAAAGAACATCTCTCAAAACACAAGAGAGACAACAAAAATGCCTAAACATTTTCTTTTGATTCAATCTCAAAAATTCTGCCTCAAAGATGATGTTTTAGCCTCCTTTTTATAGAAGACTATTTACAAGGCATTAAAGAACATTCATCTCCCTTGAACTAGTAACATAGAAATAAAGAAAACAAAAGGTCACTAATTAAATTTAACATAAATGCATTTTAATTAACTAAAATAACTACATTTTAATTATATGACTTCATTTCAATGATGATCAAGTTCAATGAGCATTCTAGGACCTTCTTTTTATATTTTTGGACCGACATAGTGATATTTTAATTTACTTGGGCCGTGTCCTCATCATTCCCTCACTCTTCGAGATGATTCGTCCTCGAATCACACTTGCCTCGGTCAAATGGAAATGAGTAATTATCCGACCATATGACTTTAATACCTTCACCAAGGAGAGTGACTGATCCCGCGCTTTGTAGATCATGGCATAACAATACCATTCCTTCCAATTGGTTTTCAACCCTTGTATCACATTCATTAACCTGCAAAGAACTTAAAATAAAGTTTATGGAGTTCTCGAAATCTTCTCCCTCATTCTTTTTCTCACAAAGTTCAAAAGACAATTCTTCTTCCTCACGTTCAGTTTTTTTCTCAATCTCTCCTTTTTCACCCAAATATTTCTCATCTTTGTTGATGAGGACACGGCCCAAGTAAATTAAAATATCACTATGTCGGTCCAAAAATATAAAAAGAAGGTCTTAGAATGCTCATTGAACTTGATCATCATTGAAATGAAGTCATATAATTAAAATGTAGTTATTTTAGTTAATTAAAATGCATTTATGTTAAATTTAATTAGTGACCTTTTGTTTTCTTTATTTCTATGTTACTAGTTCAAGGGAGATGAATGTTCTTTAATGCCTTGTAAATAGCCTTCTATAAAAAGGAGGCTAAAACATCATCTTTGAGGCAGAATTTTTGAGATTGAATCAAAAGAAAATGTTTAGGCATTTTTGTTGTCTCTCTTGTGTTTTGAGAGATGTTCTTTTAGGCTTATCAAGATAATACCAATCTTGTGGTGCCATCCATTCCTTATCACCTAAGACCAAGGTGTGGCGGAAATATCTTTATAGAAAAACACAAAAATAATCCCATAACCAACCCCTACATCAACCAATTCCATCTCCAACACCCTCAAACCATAATTGTTGTTCCTGCTGTTTTGGTGAGGAAAAGATCGGGCAATCAAAGGATTCTTTGGTGAATCGACTCTTGAGTTCATCCCCTAAAGATCCACATCAGTTTGGTATCAGAGCTTTGGGTTCATTCGTCACACAAAAAAGGTTAACACTCTACCAATCAATTCTTGTTTCATTTGTTTCTGCAGTAAATTTTCAGCCCGCGTCTTCTAAAAAAAAAATTCCAAAAAAATACTTCCACATATCCAATTGTGTTGAAATTTTTTCTGGAAGTACCCAACCTACCACTATATTGTTTCATGAAATTTTTGTGCAAAAATCATATTCCAAGAAACACAGAAAAATTGCTGAATTCAACACAACCGTAAGATTCTGCCCAGAAATTTTCTTCCTGTCCAATCCAGAAGAAAAGTTTGGAAAAAAATACTTCCACTTATCTTTTTGCCCTAAAAATTTTTATGGTTGAATAAAACCCATAGTTCTTGCTAACCATAAAAAAATTTGGGTCAAAATATCATCCATAACATTCCAGAAAATTCATCAAAGCCACCCTTAAAATCTGTCCAGATTTGTGTTGTCATCCCTTGTATTTTCTAGTTATTGTTCATTGTTTCACATCATCCATGGAGTCTTTTGAGTTAAATACACTTCAACAAGGATCACTTAGTGTGGAAGAATTCTACAACAAGTTAAGAGATTTGATGATCCGAGATGAGGTGATTGAGCCAACTGCAATTACCAAGAACAGATTTGTGTATGGTGTTAGAAAGGAGATTGCACGAATGCTTCCTCAAGGGTGCAAGTGTTTGTTTACTTTACTATACCATGCCAAAATAATTGAAGAAAAATTGCAGCAGAAAGAGGTCAAGAATTTGACATCTATTTCCTTGTCATATCATGAGGGCTCAAAAGAAATGAGTGACAATGTAAAAATAAGTGAAGAAGAGTGTGAAAACAAATGATGTGGATCTTTAGGGATGAACTCGAGAGTCGATTCACCAAAGAATCCTTTGATTGCCCGATCTTTTCCTCACCAAAACAGCAGGAACAACAATTATGGTTTGAGGGTGTTGGAGATGGAATTGGTTGATGTAGGGGTTGGTTATGGGATTATTTTTGTGTTTTTCTATAAAGATATTTCCGCCACACCTTGGTCTTAGGTGATAAGGAATGGATGGCACCACAAGATTGGTATTATCTTGATAAGCCTAAAAGAACATCTCTCAAAACACAAGAGAGACAACAAAAATGCCTAAACATTTTCTTTTGATTCAATCTCAAAAATTCTCCTCAAAGATGATGTTTTAGCCTCCTTTTTATAGAAGACTATTTACAAGGCATTAAAGAACATTCATCTCCCTTGAACTAGTAACATAGAAATAAAGAAAACAAAAGGTCACTAATTAAATTTAACATAAATGCATTTTAATTAACTAAAATAACTACATTTTAATTATATGACTTCATTTCAATGATGATCAAGTTCAATGAGCATTCTAGGACCTTCTTTTTATATTTTTGGACCGACATAGTGATATTTTAATTTACTTGGGCCGTGTCCTCATCACTTTTCTTTGTTGTTGTCTTCTTCTTAGCCGTTGTGGCCGTTTGTACGTTGTTTGTGTTCGCCTTTGTGCTTGTTTTGCTTGTTGCTTTGTTGTTTAGCTAGTTTAGTAGTTGGTGTTTGGAGTTAGTTGTCTAGTTCTTGGTTATTGTCTAGAAGTCGGTGTTTGTGTTGAGGCTAGAGTTCTTGATGCTCAATCTATCCGTTTGTTAAACTCTTGCCAATCCTTGATTTGAAATGCCTTCTTTCTTGCTTTGGAATACTACATTGCCTTGAAATCTTGTGGAATCTTTTGGAGTCTTTGACCAAAAGAGTTTGTTTTTCAACCTCTTGTCACAATGTTGTTTCTTTTCACCGTTTGCCTTTAATTCGTCGTACCCAATCTCCGGGGACGAAGCTTCTTTGAAGGGGGAGAGGATGTGACACCCCAAAATCCAAATCCAATTAAGGGATTAATTGAGTAATTAATCCTATTTCAATTTGTAATTTAATTCCTTAAATTCCTGAAATTTAATAGTTGGGGACTAATAATTGACTAGTCAACCCCAAAGTCAAAGTTGTACATTGAGCTTTGTAAGGAGTTCCCTTGTTCCTTACACTTCCTTATGTTAGTAAGGGTATTCTTGACCTTTCACTTGTTGTTGGTAATGTAACCTAACCTAGTAAGACCACGTTCATTCTCTCCTTACACTTTTCTAAAAATCTAACTCCACCCTCTCTCTAAAAGGTGAGTAGCTTTTCTTCCAAGCCAAGTTGGAACCTTGCCAAAACTTCAAGAGTTGCTTCCAAGATTCAACCTTTCTTATATTTGGGCATGTTGGAGGGTAAGATCTAAGTTCATCTTGTGTTTTTGGTTTCATTTTAGGTGTTTTTTCTTAAAGGTAGGATCTTTATGATCTTTTGGTTTGTTCTTGAAATGGGTTTGGAAGGTGAGCCTTGAGAAGAGCTTATTAAAGTGTAAAGTGAAGTCTTTAGTCTACAAGAGGTAACCCATGCTCTACAAAATCTATTTTTCTTAACTATATGTGATTTCTTGGATTCTACATGTGTTTTGCTATGAAATGTGAGTGTTGATGCATGATCTTGTGAAAATGCATATCAAGAGCTTGTGTTTAGGGTTCTTGTGTGCCTTTGCGTGGCATTTCCTTTGAATCAAGTCATTTTGTTGTATTTGGTGAGATTTGGCATGTTTTGGACTTGAATTTGAGTTGGAGATGAAAAATCCGCGAAGTGTGTTTTGTGGTACAAGACATGTACCCGTAGGCAGAACGGCGGGCGGGGCACCACCCGTCGCCCTGCCCGCGGGTACAAAGCTTGTGGAAATGTGTTCCCGTGGGCATAACCACGGGCGGGGCACCACCCGTGGGCCCACCCGCGAGTACACTATTGTGGTTGTTGGGGGATTTGTTCCCCGTGATTCTTTTGACTCGGTATTTGGTCTTTTGACTTCCCGTTGTTCTTTTGTGGAACTATTTGAGTGTCTTCTTGATGTTTCGTATGTCTAGAACTATATGGTAGGAATCCATGTAGGTTTTGGTGTCTTGAATCATGCTAAGTGTTCAACATTGTGTTTCGTTGAACCGTGATGAGTCTTGTGTGTTCTTCGGAACTACCTTTGGTTTACCCGTTTGATAAGCATGCTAGTTCGGTGTTTAAATGCTAGCGTGTGTGTTGTTTGTACCTTCTGATTGGTTGATGATAACTTGTGTTATTCATCGTTGTTGTTGTTGGGCTGTGACCCATTCCTTGATTGAGTATGGTTTCATATCTTCGTTGTGATCCATTGATTGATTCCTGTTGCGGTGTGATGTGTGTGTGGCTTTACCTGGATTGCACGATTAGTTGAATGGGACACTAGTCACCAAGGTATTGCAGCGGTCCTCGTGGTGGCCGTGCCGTGATTGTGGAGTTGTGGCCTTTGTGTAAGGTTCACGTGATTCTTGGGTGCCATGTGTTGCCGTGTTTGTGTACGCTACCCTCGTGTACTATCAAATTGGTGGATCTGTTGGTGGTTTGTTGGTGGGGGACGACGGTCCCAGGAGGGAAAAGGTTGGATTAAAAAGTACAGGGGTCCTGGAGGTAATGGTTGGAAAGAAGATACAAGGTTGGGGGTAGCCATAAGGTTGGAACCGGGCATAAGGAAGGCATATCAACTCGTGATGGGTGATGTCAGGAGGGCTTGTGTAGCCGTGGTTATGAGTTCTTCTCTTGTGACGTGTGTAGTCAAAGGCATGTTTTGCCTTGGCATGTGTTGTCGTTGGGTAAGTCTTATTCCTTTGCGTTATGCTTGTCGGGTTTTGATCTATTGAGTGATGATAGATCATGCCTTGACTCTTCTTGTGAGTCATGCTATTCCTTGTGGTTTTGGGATGTGTTCCCGTGTTATTGTTGAGAGTGTTGAGTCTTGTGTTGACTATTACTCGTGGTTTTTGCACTTATATATATGTATTCCGTTTCGAAAATGGCTTTACAACTTATATCTTATCTATGTATGTTATTTCACATGTATTGGTGGGTTACCAGCATTATTCGCTGACCGGGCGTCGTCCCATGTTTTACTGTGTTCTTTCAGGTGATATCTAGGCGAGTGCGCAGTCTAGTGCCTGTTAGCATAGCTTCTGTCGCTTGTTTTATGGCTTGTGTGCCGATTTAGTTGTAGACCTTGAGAGTATGGATTAGTTGTAAACAATGCAGATATTGCCGTAGCGTTCATCCTTTTTGGTGAACGTGGCATAACACCCCGTGTTTTGGATTTAAGTTTATCAAGTTATCTTTCAGTCTTCCACTGTGTTTGTTGTTTAGTTCAGTTATCTGCATGTTTAACGCTTTTAAATAGCTTGTTTTTAGGGGGTGTTACAGATCAAGGATCTTACCCTCCCCTATGCTCAAGGTTAGGAAAGTTTGAATCTTGGAGACCAACTTGTAGGATTTAAGACACCCAAAATTTGACTTGAAGAAGAAGCTAACAATTTTCTAGAGAAAAGGTGGAGCTTTTGTGTTTAGGGTGTTAGTGAATGAAATGAATGGATGATGCTAGGTTAGCTTGGGGCACAAACATAAGGTAGAAAGACTTCTTTGCCCTTACTAAAGTTGGAAGAATAAGGAGACAAGGGAACAACTCATAAGGCATAGAGTACAACTCTTTTACTTGGATTGACTAGTCAATTTCTACTCCTCCGACTATTGAATTTTCAGGACTTTAGGAATAAATTACCAAATAAACTAGGATTAATTATCTAATTAATCATTAAATAGATTTTGGATTTACGGGGTATCGTAGTAATAAATGCTTCAATAGATTTATTATGGGTACAGAAGGTTGAACTAACTTACAATCTTGATGCTTATGAACTCGTAGTCATATATAGTCAGTCTTATTACTGCCCAGATAAAAGAACTAATTTTGCAAACTTAAGTTTTTTGGGGCAATAGTTTAAAAGTCATAGCTTAGTTTTTTTTTTTTTTTTTTTTTTTTTTTTTCATTCTTTCCTAAAATATGCGCTATAGTATAAGAGTCCTAGACTAGACCAGTCAAAATTTTCTTAATGTCTAAATTACTTACTACTACAGTAGTTTCTATACATGTTTTGATTTACTTACATGGTCTGTAAATCAATCATAGAATTGTATGTAGCTATTAAAATTAAAAGTTTAAGATTGTTGCTTTTACTTAACACTATATTTTAATTGGATGGTGGACTGACTTAACAGTGTAAAGAGCAAAAATGAATTTAGGTGGAGGTATGAAGTGTTATTAACTAACAAAATTAAAGCTTAAACAGCAAGCTCAAGGGATTTTGGACAAAATGTAGTGGATATTTGATTTCTTCTTGGCGAGTTGCAATTTTTTCTTATTTGTACTTCCTAATCATCTCTTCCATGGTCACGTAGCATAAAGTCTTGCTGTGATAATCTTGCAATTGGAACCTAATTATTAGGTCTTGGTGCTGCTTGGAAGGTTGCTAATGTTTCTCCAGGATCAAAAGGGTCTTGGAACTGTGGTACTTTCTGTGAGTTCAGTATCCTCTTCATGCCATATTAGTAGTATTTACAGTTTTAACCTTTACTGAACAGTGATAGTTGATGGCGTTCATCCATTAATAGGTTGCCCAGGGTGCTAAACTACGGGGAGCATCTCAAATAATTGGCATGGACACTAATCCACACAAGAGAGACATAGGTATGGCTTATGAGATATCATTCACTGATACTACATACTTTTAGCACGGTGAAAAATATATGCTGTAAAGAATCTCTGGTTTGACTAATGCTTTTTCTCCCGATTTATTTATAGCCAATGATTTTGGAGTAACAGATTTTTTGAACCTAAATGACTCTGATGAACCTATTCAACAGGTATTCTACTTCCATATTGGATTTGATATGTAGCAAAGAAGATCAGTTTAGCGACACTTGTTATGATATAAACTTGGCAAGCTTGTGCAGTCGCCCTTAATTAGTGCAGATTATTCTTGGTGCGTACTTTCTTTTCTTCCTCCAGTAATGAATGCAAGATATTTGTTTCCTTTTCAGGTAATAAAACGTATGATTGATGAAGGGGCAGATTTCTCATTTGAATGTATAGGAGACACAGAAATAGTAACCACTGCTTTGCAGTCTTGTTGTGATGTAAGTTCCAGAATAAATTCAGTTTATGCGCCCTTGATGAGGAATGACAACATTCACAAATAAATACTTTTCCTCCTATTCCTGCTCAAAATTTCTTCCATTTTATCTCTCGTATGGGATGGGGCATGACGGTGACTCTTGGAGTGCCAAAGACAAAGCAGAGATAAGTGGTCACTTTCGATTTTTTCTTACACGTAGAAAATTAACAGGATCTCTTTTTGGTGGCTGGAAACCCAAGTTAGATTCCATCATTAGTTGATAATAGGAACCAGTACACATGGAATCCAGAAAGGGTAAATAGTGGGCTCATCACAAGGCCCATAACGACGACCTTAAAACATCATTGGTGGAAGAAACAACAAAGACCAATAATAAGTCCATTCGATAGAGGAAAATATTATAGTGGCCAATTTCAAGTGATATCATGGATCGAAGACAATGCTTACAAGATTCGAGGTCGAATCATTTTCAAGAAGGAGAGGATGATGCGGCCCAACATATGAAGATCCATTAAGAATACTAATTGGGCCAATCACAAGGCCCAAGTCCAAACAATTAAGGCAAATCTTCATTGGTGATGTTCAAAGATGGTGGAAATCCAAGTCAAGCCCATTTGCAAAATATGAAGAAGAATTCAAGGCTTTTTATAATTGTTTAAGTGCTGATTTTGGTGATTAAATTAGGCCCAAATCAGCCCTATTATTTTTGGTCATCATTAATTTAAATTGTTTGGCATAAAAGAGAAAACACTAGTTGTATTTAGAAAGGATTCCTTAAATCATTTTCTAAATAAAACTCTATTTACTTGTTTTCTAGATTAGGTTTAGGACTCTTTTTTCCATTGCATTTAGAATTATAATGCTGCCCCTATACCTATAAATAGGGCACATCCATATAAGTTTCAGGGAGGCTTTAATTCAATAAAATTCTTAAGTTTTTCTTTACACTTGTGTAAGAAACCTTATGGCTAATTGTGGACTCAATTAGTGGCTAGTCGTGGACTCGACTAGCAAATTGATTCGTGGACGCGAATCAATCTTACTTTCTTCAACCTTAGATTTAGGTTCGTGGACTCGTTCTTGAATCGAAGGAAACTAGATCCGACTCTAGTTGATTGAAGATTGCAACATCGAGGTACTTGAAGCTACATGGGATTCTTCCAAGTCTTTGAGGATTCGAGACAAAGGGTTTCTCGTGAGGTTTAAGGTATTTTGATCCATCTCTATCTTTATTTTGAGAGAATTCTTGGGACAATATTCCATCTTTATTTGAACCTTGGACTAGGTTCATATCAATTTGGTATTCAGAGCCTAGGTTTATCTCATTATCGTTAGAAATTTAATTTTTTTGGTTCCCTAGGTTTATCTCGTTCTTATCTTACATACTACTTTTATTCGTGTCTTATTCATTAAAAACCCCCAAAAAAAATTTCCTTTGCATTCTTGATTGTGTTCTTGAATCTTGATACATGTTGTCTAGTTTCTTGAAAAACAATCCCGAAAAAGTTTTCCTTTTTTACCATCCAATATCAACGAGACCTCACACCTCCTAAGCACCATATTATCACACATTCTGTCAGGAAAACAACCACATATCACCCTTACCTATATCCAAAGCGCATTTACGCGCAATCTAGTCGCAATCACACCCTGTCCAGATTTCCGCGTTCTGTGACCATTTTCAAAGATTGACCTATATCTCGAGATACACTGGTTAGTTTTATCTGAAATTTTGATATGGTTTAGATCTCTTCTTAGGCGTTCTATTGGTATATTATACACATGCTAATTCCTTACTGTCATTGAGATATTGATCTTCGAATTAAGGGATGCGTTTCTGTTTTTCTGGGTGATTCTTGAAATTCTTGGTTCTGTTTTGAAGGGGTTGTGTGGATGCTCTTGGTCCGAAATTTTTGTTGATATTTACAGTAGTTATTTGGAGGTTACTTATCAAAAAAATCAAAAAAAAAAAATCAAGAAAGTTGAAAAAAAAAAAAAGAGAAAGCAAAAGAAGAAGAAGAAGAATAAGGTTGGGGAAAGAATTTGGCTGGTAGGAGAATTTTGGAGGGACAAGGAAGGGGAAAACTATAGGGTTGGAAGGAGTTTTTTAATGATTCCTAATTGGTTGTGGTACACGTGAACCCATTTTATATTCTATTTGTCTCTATCTTTTGATATTGGTCTTGCATATCTTTCTGCCATACTTCCTTCTTTAGTTTCCTTTTTCTTTCAAATCTTATTTAGTTTCTTTGCTCGTATTGTCCTTTTTCTTTGCTTCTTGCTCTCAATTTTATTATCTATCTCACGATACACCCTTACTCTCAAAGGCTTGTGAAGTCTTCCAAGGTACGTTTTCTTGAACTTTGAGGTTGAATCCATATCAACTTGAGTACCGGACTAGAATTTTCCTTTTTGGAAAAAGGCTTGTGAGAGTATCTGCCACCTTGAGCGATACACGAGTGGAGTGTGTGTTTGTAAGAGTGTGTAGTACACCACCAGAGCCATATAATCCACCTCTTACCTGCGAGCTGAGAATAGTGAGGGAGCGAGCCAACTTTTTGGTTTCACTAATGTGATTACTCACACATCTTTTTTTTTTTTTTTTTTTTTTTTTTTTTTTTTTTAGATATTTTTTTTCCTATACAGTTGGCTGATCAAGTTCCAAACTTTCCCCAGACATTAGAACAAAAGATAGACAGGTTACTCAAACGAATGAATAATTTGGAGCAACGCTCACAGCAAGTGCAACCACCACACAATGATGAGCGACACCTGCCACCTGTAGGAAGAGTGGGTCCTATATGTCAAAGGATCCAGCAGCGTAATGCGGAGTTAGGAAACATTAAACATGAAATTCCTAACTTCACCGGTGAGAAAGGACCTACCGAATACATAGAATGGGAGAATGCTGTTGAAACTCTTTTTTATTTAAAGCAATATTCTGATCTTACAAAAATTAGGATAGTTGCTACATCTTTTAAGGGGCATGCATTATCTTGGTGGCGAAAAAGAAATATAGAAAGAGTTGTTAATTTTATTCCCTATGAATCTTGGGTTCAAGTGAGGGAAGATATGCGCCTAACCTTTCGTCCTAAATCTTTTTTCAATGATCTTAAAAGAAAATTGCAGGGAACGGTGCAAGGAAATAAGTCAGTTGATGAGTACTACCAAACTATAAGTATTTTGCTTAAACAGGGAGACATACATGAAGAAGAGACAAAAACTGTTGCTTGTTTCGTACATGGATTGAACTTAGAAATTCGGTGTGGAATGAGTATTCAGAGATATGACACCCTTTATGATGCCCTGTATGCTGCACGTGAATCTGAGGCAAAAATCAAAGAGATGAAAATGTACAAGTCCAAAAATGGTGCATCAAGATGGAACAACACTTGTTCCACCCCTCAAAGGCGTGATGAACATCCTCCTCCAAGAGATGATTCACGAGACAAAGGTAAGGAAAAGGTAAGTGAGGCAGTAAGGCCTCAACATGATAGAGAATTGATTTGTTATAGATGTAATGGGAGAGGCCACATAGCTCGTGATTGCCCTAACAAGAGGGTAGTTAAGATAACAACACAATCTGAAAATTTTACGTCTTGTCTTGAATATAAATCTGAGGATGAGGTTTGTGACCATTTTGAAACCCCCAATGAACATGTTGAGAGAGAACCATTCATACCTTTAGATTCTGATTCTAAATATGTTGATAGTGAGTCTAGTCATATTGTTGTTGTTAAGGAGGTTTTGAATGTTCACCCTTTAAAAGAAGATCAGTCTCAAAGAGAAAATATATTTTGTGCTAAAGGGTCAATTAGAGAGATTGTGTGTGCTATGGTAATAGATTCTAGAAGTTGCACAAATGTGGCTGGTGCAACTATGGTTAAATTTCTTCAGTTACCTTTGCTTAATCATCTAAATCCATATTGTTTGCAATGGTTAACTGATGTAGGAGAAGCTAGAGTAACCAAACAGGCTCTTATTCCTTTATCTATTAACAGTTACTCTGATGAAATCTTGTGTGATAATATCCCAACGCAGGCTGCTCATATCTTGTTAGGTAGACCATGGCAATTTGACAGAAAAATAAGTTATGATGGAATGAGGAACACTTATGTGTTTCACATGAATGGAGTTACATATGTCTTGCCTCGTTTGTATCTTAAACAAGTAGAAGAAATTCAATTGACATTGATGCAAGCTCTCAAACCAGCATCAAAGGAAGAAATCAAAGAGAGAAAAGTGGAACCTCCATGTTTGGAATTGCAATCACCACTCCAATCTTCTATTTCGGTTTGTAGCCAAACAAAGGGACCACAATCAGTGATACAGTGGAAAGGACCAGCCCAAGGTGTCAAAGTGCAACCTCTCTTGGTAACTACAAAGGATATTAAGCAAGAGAAAAGAAGGGGAGTAACTATTTACTCATTTTTATTTCAAAAGCATGCATTAAAATTCTCTAGATTTGTTTGTCATGTTTCTATTAATGAGCTCCTTGCTATATGTGTTAGAAATTTGTTTGCGTCCATACATCCGAGATTCCTTAATTTTGATTTTACTAAAACTTTATTTGATAGAGATAAGGAATCACTGGGAAGTTATAAGGCACATTTGAAAACTTCTTATGTGAAATACTACTTGCTCAAGGGGTTTTCTTTCAAAGTCAATGGGATTGGCACTTTTTGCTTGGATTTGAGCAATGGTTTAATTATTGATTCACATAAGGGACAATTTGTTTTTCCGAAGAGTGATGATGTTTTGCATGGATATTTTCATTGGCCAAAGAAGAAAAAAGATGTAGAATCTTATGTTCATAATTGTGCTACTTACCACCACAATGCATCTAAATCATTACTTGATATTTTCATGGATTTTGTGTTTGGTTTAGCCTTAAGCTCTAGGTGGAAAGATTTTGTGCTTATTGACAATTCAAACAAGATGCATAAATTTAATATGTCTCATTTTGTTGAATTATTACCGTCCAGAATGTTTAAATTCCCTGATGTGTCATTAGACTTAATTGCCTTACTTGTTGATTGTAGGATGATGATTGGAGCGACTCATGTCAAGCATCCCAAGAAAAAGTTCCATGAGCGTGATAAAACAGAAAGTGAGCTTGCTACTTTGTCTTTCACTGAAGATTTGGATTCGAGGACGAATCCTTTTCAAGAATGGGAGAATAATAGGAACCAGTACACATGGAATCCAGAAAGGGTAAATAGTGGGCTCATCACAAGGCCCATAACGACGACCTTAAAACATCATTGGTGGAAGAAACAACAAAGACCAATAATAAGTCCATTCGATAGAGGAAAATATTATAGTGGCCAATTTCAAGTGATATCATGGATCGAAGACAATGCTTACAAGATTCGAGGTCGAATCATTTTCAAGAAGGAGAGGATGATGCGGCCCAACATATGAAGATCCATTAAGAATACTAATTGGGCCAATCACAAGGCCCAAGTCCAAACAATTAAGGCAAATCTTCATTGGTGATGTTCAAAGATGGTGGAAATCCAAGTCAAGCCCATTTGCAAAATATGAAGAAGAATTCAAGGCTTTTTATAATTGTTTAAGTGCTGATTTTGGTGATTAAATTAGGCCCAAATCAGCCCTATTATTTTTGGTCATCATTAATTTAAATTGTTTGGCATAAAAGAGAAAACACTAGTTGTATGTAGAAAGGATTCCTTAAATCATTTTCTAAATAAAACTCTATTTACTTGTTTTCTAGATTAGGTTTAGGACTCTTTTTTCCATTGCATTTAGAATTATAATGCTGCCCCTATACCTATAAATAGGGCACATCCATATAAGTTTCAGGGAGGCTTTAATTCAATAAAATTCTTAAGTTTTTCTTTACACTTGTGTAAGAAACCTTATGGCTAATTGTGGACTCAATTAGTGGCTAGTCGTGGACTCGACTAGCAAATTGATTCGTGGACGCGAATCAATCTTACTTTCTTCAACCTTAGATTTAGGTTCGTGGACTTGTTCTTGAATCGAAGGAAACTAGATCCGACTCTAGTTGATTGAAGATTGCAACATCGAGGTACTTGAAGCTACATGGGATTCTTCCAAGTCTTTGAGGATTCGAGACAAAGGGTTTCTCGTGAGGTTTAAGGTATTTTGATCCATCTCTATCTTTATTTTGAGAGCATTCTTGGGACAGTACTCCATCTTATTTGAATCTTGGACTAGGTTCATATCAGTTGACATGTACATGAACAAGGTTTGATTGATTGCCAGCTTGCTTGCATTCTGAACTTGAACCGCTTCAATTATATGGACGGACTACTTGAAACCCGTTGTTGGCTTTCGGTTGGGTACAATGATAAATTCAAGCTGGTTTCTGAAAATAAATGTTAGAAGAATTATAGAATTCTCACCTGTATCTCTTATTTTGATCTGTGTAAATGGAACTAACATGCATGTGACATTGTTGTTGGAAGCTCTGGTTTACTAGATTGCTCATTGTTGTGTATGAACAAGTAATAATTGGTGAAATTACTAGATTATTTATTTATTTATGTATTTTTGTTTGGTGTCCCTTAGGGCATCCTCAATAGTTGGGGATTTTACCCCTAATTTTTGTGGGCTCCAACCTCCACCTCATCATCCACTATCTCACTCAATCACAAAATCTCTTCTTCCCATTAGTTTTAAGTTTTTTAACAACTTTTTGTGGACCCACCATTTTATCTCCATATTTTAATTATTTATTTATTTATTTCATTTATTTCATTTATAATTTTAGTGATAAACATAAATGTTACCTAAAAATAATATGTAAATTAATATACGTAAAAATTGTAAATAAAAAATGTTAAAAATTGTGAAAAATGTGTTATTTATAGCAAATAAAATCATAATTATTAATTACAAAAATCATATGTAAAAATCATGATTATAACAAAAATCATATTATTAATATATAAAAATCATAAAAATAAAAACAAAAAAAAATAAAATTAAAGGCCGTTGCCAATCCAAAATCAATTTAATCAATTGATTTCAGAGTGGCCGCCAGTTGGCGGCCACTCTGAAACGCCTTGGCGGGCGCGTGTGTTACACGCGCCCGCCAGGCTGAAGGGTGAGACGCACCTGCGCGTCTCACCCTTCTTTTTTCTTTTTTTTTTAAAAAAAATTCTGACAAATTTTTTTTTTTTGCAGGAGAAAAATGTGGTATGTTTTTTTGCTTCCCATTTGTTAAAAAGTTAAACATGGAGATTTTATTGTTCCAAAATTAGGGAAAGAACTCCTATTGGGGATGCCCTTACAGGAAATCCGGATTGATGAGCTGATCACACACAATCTGCCATTGGAAGACATAAACAAAGCTTTTGATTCATGTAAGTTTAATTTATTTTAAGTTTTATATATATATATATAACTTTACATATATTTTGTACTAAATTTCTTACATATTTTAGGAACAAGTTGCATCGCAACGGGAGATGTTGACAGAAAATGGGGAGTAAGTGGATGATAATCAATTATACTATGACGCGGTTGGTGGGCACGACAAGAAAAAAAGAATTTATGGACTCGGTTCATATGGTTGTTCTAGTTGTTAATGGTCCGACTAATGATAATTGTTGTTTATTAAGACTATTACAATGTTGTTTAGACTTTAATTGACTATTATTATGTATTATATGTTGATTGATAATGTATTATTACTTGAACTTAATGTAGAATTATGTTATATTTTATATTTTATTTTAGAATTAATTGTGTTTTTTATATTAATATTTTAAGAACATTCATTACAATTTAAAAAACGCGACGGAATATTTGTTACAAAAAATGCGATGAAATCGGGATGGAAAACATTTCGTCGTTTTTTTTTTGTGACGGAATTGGCAACGGTAAAGATAATATGGCGACGAAATATTTAGTTCATATATGGCGACGGAATTAGCGTCGGAAGCATTTTCGTTGCGAAAATTGCGACCGAATTGCGACGGAAAAAATTCCATTGCAAAATGGCGGCGGCGCCTTATTCCGTCACTAAATTTTGCGACGGAACTATTCTGTCGTCTATCAAAATACGACAAGGCGGTAGACGACGGAATAAATTCCATCGTGAAACAAGATTTGCGACGGAATTTTTCCCAATCGCGACGGAATTTTTTCATCGCGATTCGTAATTTTTCTTGTAGTATTTGTAATGAAAACAGTGTTTGAATTAACTACTTTGAGCTACGTTTTAAATAAATTAAAAAACGGGACTTATTTATTTCTAAAATCCTAATTTTCGGGTACATTGCGTACCAAGTTTTTGATCCAAAAGTCAATCTGAGTGAAACTGGGAGAGACCTAAACTAAGTGATTGTCTAGAAAGTATTTTTGGAAAAATGTATTTTGACCCAAAAATTATTTTAAACTATGATTCTAGACTTTGGTCCATGATACTTGGTGAACCACAAGCTTCCAACCCTTGTCTAAGATATTTGATAATCAAGCCAATTTATTACCATCCCACCATCAACCAATCATTGTAGAATCTCCTAGGGTTTTGCACCCTATATAATCATCCTTATTCCATTGTGTTTCCCTGATCTCCTTCTTTGTCTCCTCACTCTCTAAGTCTGCCAAGAGAAAGAAGAAAACAAAGTAAGGATTTCTAGCTCTCTTCTCCACCATTCATTCATCTTTCATTAAGGTTTCATCTCTTAACCTTCTATCTCTGAGGTTGTCTTAAGCTTAGTATATATCGATGTTTGTTTGAGGAAATAGGTGGTGAAGGTGTTAGCATCTGAGAAAGAAAGGAAAGGGAACCACACAAAGAAGAGGAAGAAGAAGCTGAGGTATAACCCATGGACTCCCCACATCTTTTTATAGACTCTTTGAAGTCAAGATAAATGTTGAAATGTGTAGAAATGCTAGGTTATTGATGTGGTTGAGGATTTGGGAGTGCTGAATTGTCTAAAAACTTGTTACAGGTGAAGAAGAATTTAACACCCCGAAGCTAGCCAATAGCCCTAGGCAGGGACCGTTTGTAACACCCCGAAATTTTTAAAACTTTTCAATCTTATAATATGAAAGCAATTCTATTAATTAATCCCAAATGGAGTATTCTGAACATAAGGGTCTGGGGTGTTATGCCACATCTGAGCTGGAGAACTCAGATGCACATGCTACATTAACTAACTATCCTAAAAAAATTGTCATTACATCATCAAGGCACGCAGGCCGAAAGGAAAAACTAACTATCTACGTCGAGTTCCTCTAGCGCACTCCGGTAGCTAATCCTTTATGCCTGAAAACCAAATATATCTGTTCAGCGAATAATGCTGGTAACCCACTCCAACGCATTAAAATACATTATAGGTATATATATATAAAAGAAAACCACTTTGAAGCAGGAAGATATATACTTAGGAGACTCTAGCTTTAAAAACCAGGAATAGACTCAACAGGTAGGGATAAGCACATTCAACAATTATAATCAAGCATAAAAATATATCTTTTTATATCTTAAGGTCACAATTTAACTTCACTTCATCCATGTCATCTTTCAATCAATCATCTTTATCATATAAGCACACTTTGGTGGCGCCATAGGACCAATCGCATAACCATACATGAGGGTTAGCGCATATAGCGCTAACACGGCCCCGCAGCACCCTACCTCATACCGCAGCATGAAGGGATTGACCGCAGCCAACCGATTAGACCGTTGACGAGCTCAACGGTGGACCACAACCCTACAAACCGCTGACGAGCTCAGTTGGTGGACTGTGATCCTCTTTGTGGACTGCGACCCTACACACCGCTGACGAGCTCAGTCGGTGGATCTCAGCCCCTGTGAGACCGCTGATGAGCTCAGCGGCGGACCATAGTCCTACACACCGCTGACGAGCTCAGTCGGTGGACTATGATCCTCTTTGTGGACTGCAACCCTACACACCGCTGACGAGCTCAGTCGGTGTACTGCAGCCCATGGACCACAGTCCTACACACCGCTGACGAGCTCAGTCGGTAGATGTAGCCCATGTAGACCAATTTGACTGCAGCCAATATTGGGGAGTCATGCACAAATAACACGTAGCAAGCACATGCAATTCATATTAACACATTGGGAGAGGGGAGAAAAACGTATAAAGAAACTTATGCATGGCCATCCACTTACTAGGAAATATCCTAAGGGTCCATGCATCTCTCACCTAGGTCAACGGGGTACCAATTCAACCAACATGCAATACACAAGACTCTTTTATCCTACGAACGGTACCCGAAACATCAAACTAGACTTAGGCACGATAAGCTGAGTCCGTCGGGACACCACAGGGGTCAGGGAACATCAAACGGGGAAGCCAACATCCCAAGGTGGGAAAAATCCAGCGGGTGGAGGACCACCCGCCGGCGGCAAGCCTCCGGGCAGCGGGTGCCCGGCGGGCAGTCGTCTACCCGCAGCCGGTGATGCCAAATTGGGCAGCAGGTAGGTGGTGGGTCCCCCCACCCCCACCTACCCTCCACTGACTCTTTTTCAATATTTTGGTCCCGGGATCTTTCGGGGAACCCGGAACCATGTGTAGACACTTTTAAACACAAACCATGAGACCACGTAGTCAATTAATGGATCAAAACCAAGAATCATATTGAACATATCCTAACATGACTTTTAAACATAAATAACATCCGAACATGTGAAATCCCACCCAATTGTATCCGTAAAATCACAATACGAAATCCCCAATTTAACCTAGGGCTCTAATTATATTCAAATCATCAAAATCACAGTTTTATCTTTAAGATCAAGAACATCAAGATTTATCCTGAACATCACACAATCATCAAGATTATCAAGATCAACACATAAAACCATCTCATCAATCATCAATATCATATCATCATCATCATAAACGATTTATTAAGACACAATCATAGAGAATGAGCCAAAGAAGAAGATTATAGCAAAGAAAATAGGTTTTGTTGAGACATGGGTTACCTCTTAGCCTTAATTAAATTCCATGGCTATTAAGGGTCTTTTTCTAAGATCTCCTCTTCTTGATTTCTCCTATGTTGGTGATAAGAGAATTCTTGGGAATTCTTGTGTGGTGATATCTATTGTGGTGTGCCTTTTAGGTGCCTCTTATGTGCCTATTTATATATCTAATAGTCCTAATTAGGGTCTAAATGGTATGGGTTTGGTAATCATATTTCTTATAGGACTAAGGAATTGGTTTCGGGATAAGGGTCCATGGTTTATGGTGGACTCTCCCTCATTAATTAATGGGATTTAATTCTCTTTTTAGGGTAGGTAATTAAATAATTAGTTTGGGTTAGAGGCCGTAACACGGGGTGTTACACCCTCCCCCTTTCAAGAGGCTTCGTCCCCGAAGCCGGTGTGTGGACCCATTCTTTCACCCCTGGACGTCACGTATTTTGGCCTCCTGGTTAGGAAATGTGGCTCGGACGTGTCATTTTTGCTGGGGTAGATTGGATCTTTGGTGAGGTAGTGTTTGGAAAGTTTGGGTCTACTTTCGTTTCCTGCTCCCGAGCTGGACGCCTCGCGTGTGCCCAACAAGGCCTCAATTGTTGCCACCCTTTGATCTAACGCCCGTGTTCGTGGATTAGGGATGAGAATCCTTCGTCCATAATTTGGTTTTTCCGAGTAAGTTGCGCGAGGATGCGCTCATTGATGGATTCTTTGTTTCGACCTTCTGGGTTTCCTCTTTCTTGTGCGAGCATAGGTGGGTTAGGTTCTCTATCCTCCTCTTGTTCCTCATGTTCCTCCAGTCCTCCACATTCTTGCATTACCCGCCTTAACTTTTTGTTGGAGATATCCAGTTGATCAACCAACTCTCTTCGTTCTTCCATGGGTTTCAGGCAAACCTCCTCGAGGGTGATGTATTGTCCCTCTCCGACATAGTAGATGTCGTTGCGGCGGAGGTGTTGGGCATTGAAAATCATCCCGCTTACGGGTTTGATCTCCGTGTGGCTTAGGTCCACCCCCTTTTTCTCCATGATCAAACTCAGGATCATCCCGTAAGGTAGATGTTGTGGACACGTGAATTGTTGAAAATATTTTAGAATTAGTTATATTTATTTATTAATTAATTAATTAGGATGATTATCGTTAAATTATTTTAGATTTAGTTTGTTAGAATTATATTATTATTTAAGTTTATCCTAGTTTGTTGGTTAGGATTAGTTTATTATATTTTTAATAATTATCACATTTATGATTTATGTGGTTGTAATATGTTTGTTAATGGCTATTTAAGGCCATTGCATGCCAAATAAAATATAGAGTTGAGAATTTTTGAGATAGAAAACTGAGTGTTTTCTAGAACTCGAGAGAGTTCAACCATGATCAAGTCATGGTGATCTTGACTTATCAAGTGTGAAACCTCACTTGTGGCGTCGACTTAAATCCTACGTATCACCTTATAACCCGGTGTGGCCGAGGAATTATCAAAACCCAAAAATTAGCCCTTTTCCAACCTAAATTAAACCTTTTAATTAGATTTCACCTAGCCTAATAAATTGTTCTAAAATATTATTTTAGTCAGAGTGTGAAGAGAAGATCGGGCCAACCAGGATCGCATCAGTAGACTAAGTCGGTTACTAGTCTTGCAAAACTCCATGTGTTTCAGCATAAGGGCCGACAGATTGAACTTGACTTTGTGTTTTAGAAAGTAGGCAAAGGTGTACTCTAGGCTTCCCACATCTTTGATCTTGTTGTTTGTTGGCAACACACTATCAGTTACAATCATGACTAGTATCTTTTGCTTCACGGTTAACCATTTCCTGTTTGGTCGGGTGGCCGAGGTGAAGCCTTCCTCCTTCCCTAATAGGTACCCGAGGTAATCCTTATACCCCGTGCCTTGGGTACCGATCCACCCCTTCCGGTCATAATCTGACACACCCGTGGTGGTTAGTTTTAGGAGTTTGGCCAAGCGGCCTTCGGAGAGTATTATCTCCTTGCCCCGGACTTTGGTGGTGATTTCCAACTTTGCACCCCGTTTGACGGCTACCAAGTGGTGATAGAACTCTTTTACCAATTTGTGGTATGTATCCCCCTTGATGGTGAGATACGTATCCAAGAGCCCTTGAAACTTAAGTATATCGACCAACTCCGGAGAGAATTGGTCGGGTTCGAGGGCTTTACCTTCGATCACGGTGTAATCGGCGTCGCTCAACTCCGGGGTTCGGATCCCGATGGGCTTTTTCGGCATTGTTGAGATTCTTCGGGGGGTATTTTCCGATGGGTTTTCCGGCGAGGGTTTTCCGGTGATGGGAGGGGCGGCGAGGTCTGCCATTTTCCGGTATTGGTGGCGGTGTGCGACGGCTTGGCAGAGTAGCTGGCGGCGGGAGGAGACCGGGCGACGCACGACAGCGGTGGTGATGGGAGCTTCGCGGCAGCGGGGTGCAGCCGGGCGGGTTCCGGGTCTTCGACTGCGGGTCGTCGGTGGTGGGATGGCCTGGGCGGCGGACGGCGGTTGCTGGCGGTGATTCGTTTAGTGGGGCGAGCAGTGGTGTTTGTTTGGGTGGTGGGCGGCGGTACGGAGGGGGGGAGGGGGGGAAGAGGGAGAGAGAGCGGGAGAGAATTTTGTGTGTGGAGGAAGAAGAAGGGTTTTTGATTTGGGTATTTTGTGGGTTTTAGGGATTTGTAGGGGTTTAAGAAGGGAGTGTAACCTTGAGGTTTTAGGAACTACTCATAGTCTAGTGGTTAAGAACTTGGTTTTGTAAGAAGGAGGTTTAGGGTTCAATCCCCATTGATAACATTAGTACTCTTTGCTGTGCACCCTTTGGATTCTTTTGTCTTTTCTTTCCTTTGTCTCCTAGTGGTAGGAAGTTTGACCGATCTTCCTTGCTGGACTTTGGTCTTTTTAGTGGATGTTGACTTTAGTGACTCATGGGCTCTCGAGATTGTCCAATCTTTCATGCTAATTTATTTTGATTTTGCTTCTTTATTTATAATAATTCCGAAGTAGCTAAACTAAACAAGAAATTTTACTACGAGGGTGATTACATGGGGTTTGCTAATCAACCTAAACAAAATTCGTCTTCTTGGTTTCCTCCTGTTTGGTTTGTGGGGCCTTCGTCTTCTTCGTCGAAGTTGCCTTCATTTTCAAGTTCGGCCTGAGTGCGGCTCATGACGAACACTTTTCCAGAAGTACCGTAATTTCTTTGGTTGTTCGAGCCTCCATGCTGGCCCATGACTGTAGGGCGCGAGTTCGGGGGTTGGGGGCAGTGGAAGGACCTGTGGCCTTCCCCTCCGCAGTTGAAACATCGCCAGGGGTTTCCTCTTCAGTCCGTGCCCTTGTGGTCTTTGTTACAATTCTGGCAAAGGGAGGGCTTTGTATTAGATTCGTAGTTCCTTAGAGGCGGCCCTTGGCCGACCGGGTTGCCTGGCCTTGTGTTAGCGTCGTTTCTTGTTCTCTTTACGGGTGGCGTCCCGCCTCCCGTGTTTCTCTTACGAATCTATTCCTAGATCCCATGTTGTAGTAGTTGGATTCGATAGAGGTTGGCGGCACTGGAGTAAGCCTCATTGAGGGTCCGGGGTCCGCTTACGATTAGTGCCTTCCGGGCTTCGAAGTTGAGGCCCGATATAAATTTTTCTATCTTGGTTGTCTCGGTAGGGACCAGTTCTGGTGCGAAACGAGCTAGTTCGAGGAATCGTTTATGGTACTCCATGACGGTGGTCATTCCTTGTTTTAGGTGGAGGAACTCTTCGTACATGGATGCTCTTACGTGTGCTGGGTGGAACCGCTCTCGCAGTCGTGTTTTTAGGTTCTCCCAGTTGAACCCTGGTTCTTGTCTGTAAGTGGGCCCTTCGTGGATCTACCAAAGATCGGCCTCGTGTCCGAAGTAGAACGAGGCTATCTCTACACGACGTTCTTCTGGGCATTCCACTAATCCCAGGATCTTGTCGAAGGTTCAAATCCATTCTTCGAGGATTGCGGAGTCTTCTTCCCCCGAGAAGATGGGTGGTCGATGGTTTGAAACTTGCCGTGTGATTTCCGAGTTTGTGTTTGGTGGTGGCGGTGGTCTGTTGTTATTGCGGAGTGCTACGTTACTTAGTGTTTAGGCGACCTGTGTCAGTTGCTGTAGAGTTTGAGCCAGGGGATCGTGGGTGGAGGGTTCCGGAGTCCTTGATTGTCTTCTGTTTGGTGCCATGTCGTCGGTCTACAGGGCCAATGTTTATTGTAATAATGAGTTAAAGTGTTGCACCCTTACCTTGATGCGATAAGCGAAGGGGGGGGGGGGGGGTTCTTTAAATTAATGAAAGATAAAGTGATGATAGGTGGGCTCACAATCTCACCGCGCGTCCTAAGATTCCTGATCTTATGTTCCTAAATACCTAGAGTTTAAGTCTAATGTCTTAAAGTCTTGTCTTAAGAGTCTTATTCTAGGGTCAAACTTAGGCTCTGATACCATCTGTAACACCCCGAAATTTTTAAAACTTTTCAATCTTATAATATGAAAGCAATTCTATTAATTAATTAATCTCAAATGGAGTATTCTGAACATAAGGGTTTGGGGTGTTATGCCACATCTGAGTTGGAGAACTCAGATGCACAGGCTACATTAACTAACTATCCTCAAACAATTGTCATTACATCATCAAGGCACGCAGGCCGAAAGGAAAGACTAACTATCTAAGCCGAGTTCCTCTAGCGCACTCCTGTAGCTAATCCTTTGTGTGTGAAAGCCAAATATATCTGTTCAGCGAATAATGCTGGTAACCCACTCCAACGCGTTAAAATACATTATAGGTATATATATATATATATATATATATATATATATATATATATATATATATATATATATATATATATATATATATATAAGAAACCACTTTGAAGCAGGAAGATATATACTTAGGAGACTCTAGCTTTAAAAACCAGGAATAGACTCAACAGTTAGGGATAAGCACATTCAACAATTATAATCAAGCATAAAAAGATATCTTTCTATATCTTAAGGTCACAATTTAACTTCACTTCATTGATGTCATCTTTCAATCAATCATCTTTATCATATAAGCACACTTTGGTGGCGCCACAGGACCAATCGCATGCCCATACATGAGGGTTAGCGCATATAGCGCTAACACGGCCCCGCAGCACCCTACCTCATTCCGCAGCATGAAGGGATTGACCGCAGCCAATCGATTAGACCGTTGACGAGCTCAACGGCGGACCACAGCCCTACACACCGCTGACGAGCTCAATCGGTGGACTGTGATCCTGTAACACCCCAGGTTTTCAAGACATTTTAAGCTTATATAATAAAGGTAATATCTAATTACATCCCAAAGTATATCATAAGTGTACGGGGTGCTATGCCACACCTGGGCTAGAGAACCCAGGTGCACAGGCTGTCTAACTAATATCCATTGAAACACAATGCATAATATGGCACGCAGGCCGAAAGGGAAACTACTCTACTTCTACGCTCCAGTTCTAGCGCGCTCCAGTGCTCTAGTCCTCTGTGCCTGAGAGCCAAATATATCTGTTCAGCGAGAGATGCTGGTAACCCACTCCAACGCGTTGAAATATAATACATATAGAGATATATATAGATATACGAAAACCATTTTGAGCATGAAGATATATCCTACGAACTCTAGCTTTAAAACCGGGAATGACTCAACAGATAAGGTCAGACACAAGCAACAGTTATAACGAGCATATGCAGTTCACAACAGATAAGGCAGATAAGGCAAAGCATAAACAATGATCGTAACCCAACATGAACAATCCCCAATATAAACCCCATAGTCACATCCCCCAAGACACTCGTAATCACAACTCGTCCATGTCACAACACATAACACACTTTGTTGGCGCCACAGGACCAATCGCATGCCCATACATGAGGGTCAGAGCATATAGCTCTGACACGGCCCCGCAGCACCCTGCCCCGTATCGCAACACGGAGGGGTCGATCGCAACCGACCGATGAACCGCAGCTCATCATAGTGTTTGATCGCAACCAAACAGTGGACCGCAGCCCAAGAGAATGTCATCTGACCGCAGCCAGGAAAAAGGACGAATCGTAGCTCGTATAGAAACGTTTGATCGCAACCAAACGGTGGACCGCAGCCCAAGAGTATCAATCTGACCGCAGCCAGCTTCTGAACCGCAACTCAGGATAACCAATCCGATCGCAACCGAATTGGGGTAACACACACATAACACATAGCAAGCACATGCAACCCACATTACACATTAGGAAGGGGGAGAAAACGTATAACAAAACCTATGCGTGATCCATCACTTACTAAGAATAGTCCTAAGGGGTTCATACTTCTTCCACCTAGGTCAACGGGATACCAATTCAACTAGCATGCAATATAATAGACTCATAAACCTACGAACGGTACCCGAAACATCAAACTAGACACAGGCACAATAAACGGAGTCCGTTGGGACACCACGGGGATCGAGGGAACATCAAACGGGGAAGCCGGGATCCCAAGTTGGGGGAATTTCCAGCGGGTAGCCGGTGGGTGGGCGGCCACCCGCCGGCTGCCCCCCGGACTAACTGTTCCGGGCAGCAGGTCGCCGGCGGGCAGCTGCCCGCCCGCCGGCTGCCCGCTGCCGGAGACGACTTCTCGGCCGTGGGTTGGTGGCGGGTCCCCTACCCCCCACTGACTCTTATCACACAATTACGCCCCGGGAACCATTGTGGAACCCGAAACCATGCTTAGACACTTTACAACGCAAGTAATAACAACACGTAGACAATTAACGGATCAAATACGAGAAACGAACGGCACATAACCTATCATGCTTTTCTAAGAATCCAAGAATAAGATCATACGATACAACCTAGGGTTCGAATCACTTTTATATCAACAAGTATACGGTTCGTCTTCTAATTGCAAGATTCGGTAAGAATAACACATAAACATCAAGAGCATCACATAATTATCAAGAACAACACATAATCATCAAGAACTCCATATAATTACCAAGAACACCATAATTATCAAGAATCTCCCAATATCAAGATTATCAAGATTCCTCATGGAATCATTATATCAATCATTAATAATAATCATCACCAATCATTAATACACAATAATATGGGGAAACCCTAAGGGGGAATCATAACTATGAAAATAGGTTTTGTTGAGACATGGGTTACCTCTTAGCCTTAATTAATTCCTTGGCTATGAAGGATCTTTCTTTAAGCTTCCTTGCTTTCTTGATTTCTCCTAAGGGGATTCTTGGAGCTCTTTTGGGGTGGTGGGGCGTTATTTTTGTGGGAAGTTCTAGGTGCCTCCTAAGTCCCCTATTTATATATTTAGGAGTCCTAATTAGGAACTAATATTATAGGCTCGCTAATTCTATTCCTTTTGGAACTAAGGATTGGGTTTAGGGGTTGGGTTTATATATGAGGGCCCATGGACTATGGTGGGCCTTTTTCCCTAATTAATCATTATGATTTATTCTTTCTCTTGGGCTATTGATTAATTAATTAAATGGTTTTAGGGTCCGTAACACGGGGTGTTACAGATCCTCTTTGTGGACTACGACCCTACACACCGCTGACGAGCTTAGTCGGTGGATCGCAGCCCCTGTGAGACCGCTGATGAGCTCAGCGGCGGACCATAGTCCTACACACCGCTGACGAGCTCAATCGGTGGACTATGATCCTCTTTGTGGACTGCAGCCCTACACACCGCTGACGAGCTCAGTCGGTGGACTACGGACCATGGACCACAGTCCTACACACCGTGACGAGCTCAGTCGATGGACTGTAGCCCATGTAGACCAATTTGACCGCAACCAATATTGTGGAGTCATGCACATATAACACGTAGCAAGCACATGCCATTCATATTAACACATTGGGAGAGGGGAGAAAAACGTATAAAAAAACTTATGCATGGCCATCCACATACTAGGAAATATCCTAAGGGTCCATGCATCTCTCACCTAGGTCAACGCGGTACCAATTCAACCAGCATGCAATACACAAGACTCTTTTATCCTACGAACGGTACCCGAAATATCAAACTAGACTTAGGCACGATAAACGGAGTCCGTCGGGACACCACGGGGGTCGGGGAACATCAAACGGGGAATCCAACATCCCAAGGTGGGAAAAATCCAGCGGGAGGCCGGCGGGTGGAGGACCACCTACCGGCTGCAAGTCACCGGGCAGCGGGTGCCCGGCGGGCAGACGACTGCCCGTCGGTTGCCCGCTGCAGGCGATGCCAAATTGGGCAGCGGGTAGGTGGCGGGTCCCCCTACCCCCCACTGACTCTTTTTCTATATTTTGGTCCCGGGATCTTTCGTAGAACCCGGAACTATGTTTAGACACTTTTAAACACAAACGATGACACCACGTAGTCAAATATTGGATCAAAACCAAGAATCATATTGAACATATCCTAACATGACTTTTAAACATAAATAACATCCGAACATGCGAAATCCCACCCAATTGTATCAAGAATATCACAATACGAAATCCCCAATTTAACCTAGGGCTCTAATCATATTCAAATCATCAAAATCATAGTTTTATCGTTAAATCAAGAACATCAAGATTTATCAAGAACTTCACACAATCATCAAGATTCTCTTATAATCATCAAGATTATCAAGATCAACACATAAAACCATCTCATCAATCATCAAGATCATATCATCATCATCATAAACGATTTATTAAGACACAATCATAGAGAAGGAGCCAAAGAAGAAGATCATAGCAAAGAAAATAGGTTTTGTTGAGACATGGGTTACCTCTTAGCCTTAATTAAATTCCTTGGCTATTAAGGGTCTTTTTCTAAGATCTCCTCTTCTTGATTTCTCCTATGTTGGTGATAAGAGAATTCTTGGGAATTCTTGTGTGGTGATATCTATTGTGGTGTGCCTTCTAGGTTCCTCTTATGTCCCTATTTATATATCTAAGAGTCCTAATTAGGGTCTAAATGGTATGGGTTTGCTAATCTTATTTCTTATAGGACTAAGGAATTGGTTTTGGGATAACGGTCCATGGTTTATGGTGGACTCTCCCTCATTAATTAAGGGGATTTAATTCTCTTTTTAGGGTAGGTAATTAAATAATTAGTTTGGGTTAGAGGCCGTAACATGGGGTGTTACACCGTTGGCAAGCCCCGTGGAGTAACGGTCCCAGGGGACGGACCATGGAGTGGTCCGCCGCCCAGGACCGCTGCTTGGCGGAGCCAAGTGGTGGGGCTCCTCAAGCATCACCGCAAGCTCCGCCAGGCCAAAACAGTGTAGTGGCCGGGACCTTTGTGGCTCAGCTAAGTGTCCTTCGAACTGGGACTCGCGGGCCCTTGAGGCTCGGACACTTGGGATCGTTACGACGCACTAGTAGAAATTGACTTAGTTGAATTTGGAGTTGAAATGAGTAACTTACAGTAGCTTTTGTGTTGAGAATTGCCATTGAACTGTACTGTGTAGCATTTACAGAGAAGGAAAATGGGAAGTAATTAGACTTAGCTATTTGAATGAAAAGTATGATCATTATTTGATTGTTGTGTTAAAAAGCATGATCATTATTTGCCAAGTTTGCTTGTTTAGCATGTTTAAATAACCATTGTGAGTATTGAGAGTTTTGTCAAGAATATGAGATATTTGGTTATATAGAGCATGAGTCTATTTGTCCGGTAAAGTGAAATATTAGAGCATGATGTCTATTTTGTGTTCAAAGAGCATGAGCAATATTTGCTAAGTGTTTGCTAAGAAGTTTTGCTGAGTATTAAAGTGATAAGCATGAAGTAGCATATTGTTTGCTTGACTTATAGCCAAAGAGAATTTGAGATATTCTTTATAGTAAAGAGCATGCTTAGCATATCATGAACTAAAGTACATAAGTGGCTTAAAGTAAGCCTAAGTATTCTTTCAAAAACCTATATCTATTTTGGAAAGTCATTATCTAGTTGCATTGAGAAGTTGTATGATAATTTGATTTCCAATTTGTGAGAAAGAGAAGTTGTTTGAGATTTATGTGCACGAGCTTTCATAAGTAAAGATTGTTGCATAAGAAAAAAAATTGCATGAGAAAGAAGTTGCATGAGATATATATGTTAACTATCTATTGTGAGGAAAATAGTGTTTTGGAAGACCGTAAGGACTATGTCTTTTCGGAAGAAAAGAGAAACAAGAATGTTTGAAAAAAGAAACGGACATTGCAAGCCGACAGATTTTAGAAGTAACGAGGTCGATATTCCCGAGTTACTATGTTGGATACTACCCGTCGGGCTTGGAATCCTGGTTAGGGGGTGTGTACACTAAAAGTACGATACCTGATTCCACAGAGAAAGCAAGCAAGAAAGAAAGATTAAGAACCAAGAGAGTAGTTCCGTGGGCGAGTTGAGTATTATGCCGGCTAAACTATCGAGCATGTATAGGTCTTTTCACGAGTCGTGAAGGTCCTACCTCCCCCACGAGTTAGAGATTCCGTTGATACGGATGTGGCGGATGCACGAGATTGCACCGTACGCTAGGACTTCGCTACGAAGGAGTACCTGCCTCGCACAAGAAGAGAAACGAGAAGTATGAGAACGATTGAGAAAGAAGAGAAAAGCGAGTCAATGTGACTCAATAGAAAGAAAGAAAGAAAGCGAGTCAATGTGACTTGAGAGAAAGCAAGAAAGAAAGAACAAAGCGAGTCAAGAGACTCAAGTGAAAGAAGAGAAAAGCGAGTCATTGCGACTCTAAGAAACCTCCATAGAAAAGTATTTCTTTTCAAGAGTGAGAGTATATATATATATATATATATATATATATATATATATATATATATATATATATATATATATATAAATATACACTTATACTAAACCATCGTGTTCATCTTATTTCGTGATTAAATGATTTGCACGTGTTGCATGAAAGTAGAATAAGAAGCATGATATTATAGAGTCTTTCTTTCGTTTCACTATAGCATGAGATTTCTTATTGAGTTACATGAAAGCATGAGATTTCTTATTAAGTTGCATGATAGCATGAGATTGCTTATTGAGTTATATGATAGCATGAGATTGCTTATTGAGTTACATGATAGCATGAGATTGCTTATTGAGTTATATGATAACATGTGATAGCTTATTGAGTTATTTGATAGTATGAGATTGCTTATTGAGTTATATGATAGCATGAGATTGCTTATTGAAATATATGATAGCATGAGATTGCTTATTGAGGTATATGATAGCATGAAATTGCTTAATGAGATATTTGATAGCATGAGATTGGTTATTGAGTTATATGATAGCATGAGATTGCTTATTGAGTTATATGATAGCATGAGATTGCTTATTGATCGAGTTATATGATAGCATGAGATTGCTTAATGAAATATTTGATTGCATGAGATTGCAAGTTAATGTTTAAGTATTACCAATTAGTTGAGCATGATTAGTGTATTTCGCAATGATTGTGAAAGCATAAGATTGTTGATGTGTTAAATGAATGAGAAAGTATGCCTATTTGATAATTAGGTTGCAAGCATATAGAAATACTGTTGAGCATGTTTAAATGTTGTTTAAGTGATTAAGAATGCTTGATCTAAGTGTGTGAAACAACTATTTTCCAAAACTATATACTATAGTATTTTACAGGGTTGAGTGGGGTTACACTTAGCTTCGTGCTAACGGGTTGTTTTTTTTTTTTTTTTTTTACTTGTTTGTTTGTTAACCCCTTTTAGGTGGGCTCAGTTTTTGAGAGAGATCGAGTTAGACTATATTAGCTTAGAAAGGTAGAAGTAGTCTAAACTCTTTCCAATTATGTTTATTTTGAGAATTAATTGGTTGTAGACCTATCTAGATGTTTTGATGGTGTTGGACACCGGGGTTTTATTCCCTTAGTTGTTGAAAGATAGTAAAAGCTTGTCTTGTTTAGATGTTTTCCCTGCCTGTGCAATCACCGTGTGTGGTGATTGTGGTGGTGACACCTCTTTAGGTTGATTAGTAAGTTTATTATACTTGTTTAGTATCCCTTTCTAAGTTAAGTATTGTTAACAAGGTTTAAGAAAAGTGGGGTGTTACACGTAGTCCTTGTCATCTACATTCCCCGCCCTTCGATTCGAGAGGGCAAGGTCCGGGAAGGATTGTAGGTGTAACACCGCACATTTCTTAAACTTAATTATCTAACTTAACCATGAAAGGTAAGCTAAGGCAGCGGAATAAACTTACTAAACAACTTACTTAGAGGTGTCACAGGCTAAAGATAACAACTAAATCATAAAAAGTCTTACTAAACATCAATCAGAGTAGGGGATAAACCACGGTGTCCAGCACCATCAAAAGAACATAAGGTAGTCATCTACAAGTCTCAAAAGAGTAATTCAACATCAAGAGTTTTAGACTACACAAGCTAACTAATGCTAGTCTAATCTAACTCGTACTCTTTCACGAACTGGGCCCACCTGAAAGGGGTTAATAAACAACAAGTAGAAAACAAACCCGTTAGCACGAAGCTAAGAGTAACTCCACTCAACCCTGTAAAGTACTACAGTATATACTTTTGGAAAACATTTGTTTCACATACTTATATTAAGCATTCACAATCCCTTAGACATCACTTAAACATGCTCAGCTGGGTTTCTATATGCTTGCAACCTAATCACCAAATAGGCATCGTAACACTCGTAAATTTCAAGATATTTAAAACCTATAAAATAAAGGCCAATCTCTTATTAATTCCCAAACAGAGCATAAACTAGACATAGTAGTCGGGGTGCTATGCCACATCTGAGCGGGAGAGCTCAGATGCACAGGCTAAACTAACTAACAAAGCATAAACCATAACTAATACCCAAATACGAATCAAGGCACGCAGGCCATCTCATCCAGACTAGAACTATCTAAACTAAGTCCATGAATCCACTAGCGCGCTCCGAAGCTACTCATCTGTACCTGAAAGCCAAATAATATCTGTTCAGTGAATAATGCTGGTAACCCACCCCAACGCGTTAAGTACAATTTAGGTAGATATAAGAAACTCATTTTGAAACTGGAATACATATATACTTACGAAACTCTAATTTAAATCCGAGAACAGACTCAATCAAGCAATAGCAAGTACATTCAATACAATTAAACATAAAGATTTTAGCATGCATCCTAAGGTCACAAGACTACACAATACCAACCATATCAATACCCAGTTATCAAAACAATCAACAATAAGACACGTATTGGTGCACACACATATGGTGGTGTCGCAGGACCAATCACATGCCCATACATGAGGGTAAGCACATATTGCTCTGACACGGCCCCGCAGCAGTTTAACTTGTACCGCAGCACAAGGAGATTGATCGCAAGCAATCAATGAACCGCAGCTCATTTGTATCATAAACGTTTGATCACAACCAAACGGTGGACCGCAGCCCTATTATCATATATGTCTGATCGCAACCAGATTATGGACCGCAGCCCTATATATATATATATATATATATATATATATATATATATATATATATATATATAACAGTCGATTGTTCTCAACCAATCCAACTGGCTGTATAGCTGACCGATCGCAACCGGTCGAGTTAATACCTGGCGGTTCTCAACCCACCAGATAGTCATTATAGCCAATTGATCGCAACCAATTGGGTAATTGTAACACCCTAGATTTTCAAGACTTCTAAACTTATATAATAAAGATAGAATCTCATTAAATCCCAAAATACGATACAAAGAGTACGGGGTGCTAGGCCACACCCGAGCTAGAGAACTCAGGTGCACAGGCTAAATTCTAGAACCTCAATCAGTATCAATACTAAATCATGGCACGCAGGCCGAAAGGGAAAACTATCTAAGCTACGCCCCAAGCTTATAGCGCGCTCCAGTGATCTACTCGTCCGTGCTTGAAAGCCAAATATATCTGTTCAGCGAGAGATGCTGGTAACCCACTCCAACGCGTTGAAATACAATACATATAGACATATATATATATATATATATAGATATACGAAAACCATTTTGAAGCATGAAGATATATCCTACGAGACTCTAGCTTTTAAAACAGGGATAGAGTCGACAGATAGAGCTAAGCACAGACAACAGTTATACCAAGCATATACAGTTTACAACAGGCAAGACAGGTAAAGATAAGCACAATTAATAATCATAACCCAACATATACGATTCCCAGTATAAATCCCATAGTCACATCCCCAAGACACTCATAACAACAACTCATCCATATTTCATCACATAGCACACTTTGTTTGCGCCACAGGACCAATCGCATGCCCATACATGAAGGTCAGCGCATATAGCTCTGACACGGCCCCGCAGCACCCTGCCCCGTATCGCAACACGGAGGGGTCGATCGCAACCGACCGATGAACCGCAGCTCATCATAGTTTGATCGCAACCAAACAGTGGACCACAGCCCAAGAGTATGTCATCTGACCGCAGCCAGGAAATATGAACCGCAGCTCATGTAGAAATGTTTGATCGCAACCAAACGGTGGACCGCAGCCCAAGAGTGTAAATCTGACCGCAGCCAGCTTCTGAACCGCAGCTCAGGAATAACCAATCCGATCGCAACCGAATTGGGGTATCATGCACACATAACACATAGCAAGCACATGCAACCCACATTAACACATTGGGAAGGGGGAGAAAACGTATAACAAAACCTATGCGTGATCCTTCACATACTAAGAATAATCCTAAGGGGTTCACACTTCTTTCACCTAGGTCAACGGGATACCAATTCAACTAGCATGCAATATATAAGACTCATACAACCTACGAATGGGACTTGAAATATCAAACTAGACATAGGCATGATAGACGTAGTCCGTTGGGACACCACGGGGATCGGGGGAACATCAAACGGGGAAGCCAAAATCCCAAATTGGGTATTTTTCCAGCGGGTAACCGGTGGGTGAGGGTTCACCCGCCGGCAGCAGCCTTTTCGGGCAGCGGGTGCCCGTCCGCCGGTTGCCCGCTACCGGCGACTCCATCTTTAGCCGCAGGTTGGTGGCGGGTCCCCTACCCCCCACTAACTCTTTCATCACCAAAAACACCCCGGGAACCTTTGTGGAACCCGGAACCATGCTTAGACACTTTTAAACACAATTGACAACAATACGTAGACAATTAACGGATCAAAGCGAGGAACATACGGCACATAACCTATCATGCTTTTCTAAACATAATTAACAACCAAACATGCGATTTCCCACCCAATACACCAAGAATAATATCATACGATACAACCTAGGGTTCTAATCACTTTTAAATCAACAAGGACACAATTCATCTTCTAATATCAAGATTCGGTAAGAATATCACATAAACATCAAGAACATCCTACAATCATCAAGAACATCATATAATCATCAAGAAGGTCATATAATCATCAAGAACACCATAATTATCAAGAACCTCTCATCATCAAGATCACCCATGGAATCATCACACCAATCATCAATAATAATATCACAAATCATCAATACACAATAATATCGGGAAATCCTAAGAGGTGAATCATAGCTATGAAAATAGGTTTTGTTGAGACATGGGTTACCTTTTAGCCTTAATTAATTCCTTGGCTATGAAGGGTCTTTCTTGAAGCTTTCTTCTTTCTTGATTTCTCCTAGGGGAATTCTTGGAACTTCTTGTGTGGTGAGGGATTATTGTAGTGGGGGTTCAAGGTGTCTCTTAAGTCCCCTATTTATATATCTAGGAGTCCTAGTTAGGAACTAATATTATAGGCTTGCTAATTCTATTCCTTTTAGGGCTAGGGGTTGGGTTTTTAGGGGTGAGGGCCCACGGACCATGGTGGGCCTTTTCCCTAATTAATTATTGTAATTTAATTATTTCTTTTGGGCAATTGGTTAAATGATTAATTGGTTTTAGGGGTCGTAACACGGGGTGTTACACTGATGCGGCCCAACATAATGAAGATCCATTAAGATTACAAATTGGGCCAATCACAAGATCCGAGGCCCAAATCAGCTTTATTATTTGTGGTCATCATTTATTTTAAATTGTTTAGAATTAAAGAGAAAACAATAGTTGTATTTAGAAAGGATTCCTTAAATCCTTTTCTAAATAAAACTCTATTTACTTGTTTTCTAGATTAGGTTTAGGACTCTTTTTCCTATTGTATTTAGATTACAATGCTGCCCTATACCTATAAATAGGGCACATCCATATCAGTTTTGAGGAGGCTTTAATTCAATAAAATTCTTAAGTTTTTCTTTACACTTGTGTAAGAAACCTTATGGCTAATTGTGGACTCAATTAGTGGCTAGTCGTGGACTCGACTAGCAAATTGATTCGTGGACTCGAATCAATCTTCTTTTCTTCAGCCTTAGATTTAGGGTCGTGGACTCGTTCTTGAATCGAAGGAAACTAGATCCGACTCTAGTTGATTGAATATTGCATCATCGAGGTACTTGAAGCTACAATGGGATTCTTCCAAGTCTTTGAGGATTCGAGACAAAGGGTTTCTCGTGAGGTTTAAGGTATTTTGATCCATCTCTATCTTGCACTGAGAGTAATCTTGGGACAATATTCCATATTTATTTGAACCTTGGACTAGGTTCATATCACTTTTTCTCCATGATCCAACTTAGGATCATCCCGTAGGGCAGGCTAAGTCGGTTGCTTGACTTGCAAAATTCCATGTGTTTTAGCATGAGGGCCAGCAGGTTGAACTTGATTTTGTGCTTCAAGAGATAGGCAAAGGTGCACTCTAAACTCCCCACGTCCTTGCTCTTATTGTTCATGGGCAAGAGGCTATCGGTTACAATCATAACCAATATCTTTTGCTCCGCCGATAGCCACTTTCTATTCGGTCGTGTGGCCGAGGTGAATCCCTCCTCTTTCCCGAGTAGGTACCCGAGATAGTCTTTGTACCCCGTGTTTTGGGTATCAATCCACCCTTTTCGGTCGTAGTTTGACACACCCGTGGTGGTCAATTTCAAGAGCTTGGCCAAACGGCCTTCGGAGAGTATAATTTCCTTGCCGCGGACCTTGGTGGCGATTTCTAGCTTATCACCCCGTTTGGTGGCTACTAGATGTTGATAGAATTCTTTTACCAATTCGGGGTACGTATCCCTTTGATGGTGAGATACGTATCCAAAAGCCCTTGGTGATTAAGCATATCAACCAATTCCGGAGAAAATTGGTCGGGTTCAAGGGCTTTACCTCCGATTACGGTGTAGCCGGCGTTGCTCCATTCTGGGGTACGGGTCCCGAGGGGTTTCTTCGGAATTTTTGGGGTAGATGACACTTTTCCGGTGGGTCCCCGGCGCGTTTTCCGGCGAGTTTTCCGGCGGGTTTTCTGGCGGGCAGTTTTCTCCATTTGCGAGGGAGGTGACGGCGAGCTGAGTTCCGGCGTCGGCTCGGTGAGGGGGGTGACGGCGTTGTGGTGGCATCGGGTGGTGTGCGGCAGCGGGCGGTGTCCAGGTGGGCAACGGGCGGTGCTGGTGTCGCGGCTTCCTCCGGCGGCAGCGGCGGCGTGCGGCGGTTACGACCTGGGCGGCCGGTCGTGAGTCTCGTGACTTGGTCGCTGGTGGCGGTGGTCTCGGAATTCCGACGTCGAGGAAGGGGGGGGGGGGGGCGGCGCTGTGTTATGGAATGGGAAGGGAAGAAAGTGGGGTAGAGGAAGAAGAAGAAGGGGGTTTTTGATTTGGGGATTTTAGGGGTTTTAGGGATTTGTGGGGGTTTAAGAAGGGAGTGTTAAACCCTTGAGGTTTCAAGAAACACTCTTAGCCTAGTGGTCAAGACCTTAGTCTTGCATGTGGGAGGTTAAGGGTTCAATTCCCATTGGTAACACTAGGCTTTTTTGATGGTGTGGTCCTTGTCTTTTTCCCTCTTTCGTCTTCTAGTGATGGGAGGCTTGGCTTGTTATATAATTTTTGGTTTCATCTTTATAAGCAGGATCGAATTTCGATCGAATCTTTTATTTATAATAATTCCGAAGTAATCGCTAAATAAGTAGTTTTACTATGAAGGTGATTACAAGGAATTGACGGTTTATCCTAGACAGAATTCGTCTTCATGATTTTCTCCCGCGGGGTTTGCGTGGTCCTCGTCTTCTGGGGTTAGGTTCCCCTCCTCGGGGTTGCTCTTGTTCCCGAGGTCGGCTTGAGTGCGGCTCATGACGAATATTTTCCCGGGAGCGCCGTAGTTCCCTTGGTGGGTGGTGCCTCCGTGTTGACCTGTGGTGGTGGGGCGTGGCCTTTGGGGTTGAGTGCACTGGAAGGCCTTGTGCCCTTCTTCTCCGCAGTTGAAGCATCGCCAGGGATTGCCCATGCAATCTTTCCCTCTATGGCTTTTGTTGCATTTTGGGCAAGGGAAACTTCTTGGGTTTGCTTCATTGTTCCCTAGGGACGGTCGTTGGTTGGTCAGGTTGCTTGGTCTTGTGTTGGTGTCGTTCCTTGTTCTTTTTATCGGTGGTGCTCCCCCTCCGGTGTTCCTCTTTCGTATCTGTTCCTGAACCCCGCGCTGGAGTAGTTGGATTCGATAGAGATTGGCGGCACTGGAGTAAGCCTCGTTGAGTGTCCGAGGTCTGCTTACCACTAGTGCTTTTCGGGCTTCGAAGTTGAGGCCCGAGACGAATCTTTCTATTTTGTTTACTTCGGTGGGGACTAGCTCTGGTGCGAAGTGTGCTAGTTCGAGGAATCGCTTGTGGTATTCCATGACGGTGGCTGTCCCTTGTTTTAGGTGGAGGAACTCTTCGTACATGAATGCTTTTACGTGTGTTGGGTAGAATCGTTCTCATAGTCGTGTTTTGAGGTTTTCCCAGTTGAACCCTGGTTCTTGTTAGTAAGCGGGACCCTCGTGGATCCACCAAAGATCGGCCTCGTGTCCGAAGTAGAACGAGGCTATCTCCACGCGACGTTCTTCTGGGCATTCCACTAACCCGAGAATTTTGTCGAGGGTCCGGATCCATTCCTCCAGGATCACGGGGTCCTCTTCTCCTGAGAACGTGGGTGGTCGATGATTTGAAACTTGTCGGGCGACGTCTGAGTTCGTGTTTGATGGAGGAGGAGGCGGGGGCCTGTTGTTGCGAAGAGCTACGCCGCTTAGTGTCTGGGCGACTTGCGTTAGTTGTTGGAGTGTTTGGGTCAGGGGGTCGTGTGTGGCGGGTTCTGGAGTCCTTGATTGTCTTCTGTTTGGCACCATGCTGTCGTCTTTCTGGGTCAATGTTTATAAGAACGTTAGGTTAGAGCTCGGTGCTCTTCTTTCGATGTGATAAGCGGGGGAAAAAGTTCTCTTTAGATAGGGGAGGGATAAAGTGAGGGGAGGTTATGTGTAGGTCTCTCACAATCTCACTGCGCGTCCTAGGATTCCCGAATCCTATGTCCCTAAGTACCTAAAGTTCAAGTCTATGTCCTAAGGTCTGTCTTAATAGTCTTATCATAGGGTCAAACTTAGGCTCTGATACCAACTGTAACACCCCAGATTTTCAAGACTTTTAAAACTTATATAATAAAGATAGAATCTCATTAAATCCCAAAATACGATACAAAGAGTACGGGGTGCTAGGCCACACCCGAGCTAGAGAACTCAGGTGCACAGGCTAAATTCTAGAACCTCAATCAGTATCAATACTAAATCATGGCACGCAGGCCGAAAGGGAAAACTATCTAAGCTACGCCCCAAGCTTCTAGCGCACTCCAGTGATCTACTCGTCCGTGCCTGAAAGCCAAATATATCTGTTCAGCGAGAGATGCTGGTAACCCACTCCAACGCGTTGAAATACAATACATGTAGACATATATATATATAGATATACGAAAACCATTTTGAAGCATGAAGATATATCCTACGACACTCTAGCTTTTAAAACAGGGATAGAGTCGACAGATAGAGCTAAGCACAGACAACAGTTATACCAAGCATATACAGTTTACAACAGGCAAGACAGGTAAAGATAAGCACAATTAATAATCATAACCCAACATATACGATTCCCAGTATAAATCCCATAGTCACATCCCCAAGACACTCATAACAACAACTCATCCATATTTCATCACATAGCACACTTTGTTGGCGCTACAGGACCAATCGCATGCCCATACATGAAGGTCAGCGCATATAGCTCTGACACGACCCCGCAGCACCCTGCCCCGTATCGCAACACGGAGGGGTCGATCGCAACCGACCTATGAACCGCAGCTCATCATAGTTTGATCGCAACCAAACAGTGGACCGCAGCCCAAGAGTATGTCATCTGACCGCAGCCAGGAAATATGAACCGCAGCTCATGTAGAAACGTTTGATCGCAACCAAACGGTGGACCACAGCCCAAGAGTGTAAATCTGACCGCAGCTAGCTTCTGAACCACAGCTCAAGAATAACCAATCTGATCGTAACCGAATTGGGGTATCATGCACACATAACACATAGCAAGCACATGCAACCCACATTAACACATTGGGAAGGGGGAGAAAACGTATAACAAAACCTATGCGTGATCCTTCGCATACTAAGAATAATCCTAAGGGGTTCACACTTCTTTCACCTAGGTCAACGGGATACCAATTCAACTAGCATGCAATATATAAGACTCATACAACCTACGAATGGTACCCGAAATATCAAACTAGACATAGGCACGATAGACGGAGTCCGTTGGGACACCACGGGGATCGGGGGAACATCAAACGGGGAAGCCAACATCCCAAATTGGGTATTTTTCCAGTGGGTAGCCGGTGGCAGCCTTTTCGTGCAGTGGGTGCCCCGCGGGCCGCTGCCCGCCCGCCGGCTGCCCGCTGCCGGCGACGCCATCTTTAGCCGCGGGTAGGTGGCGGGTCCCCTACCCCCCACTGACTCTTTCATCACCAAAAACGCCTCGGGAACTTTTGTGGAACCCGGAACCATGCTTAGACACTTTTAAACACAATTGACAACAATACGTAGACAATTAACGGATCAAAGCGAGGAACATACGGCACATAACCTATCATGCTTTTCTAAACATAATTAACACCCAAACATGCGATTTCCCACCCAATATACCAAGAATAATATCATACGATACAACATAGGGTTCTAATCACTTTTAAATCAATAAGGACACAATTCATCTTCTAATATCAAGATTCGTTAAGAATATCACATAAACATCAAGAACATCCTACAATCATCAAGAACATCATATAATCATCAAGAACGTCACATAATCATCAAGAACACCATAATTATCAAGAACCTCTCATCATCAAGATCACCCATGGAATCATCACACCAATCATCAATAATAATATCACAAATCATCAATACACAATAATATCGGGAAATCCTAAGAGGGGAATCATAGCTATGAAAATAGGTTTTGTTGAGACATGGGTTACCTTTTAGCCTTAATTAATTCCTTGGCTATGAAGGGTCTTTCTTGAAGCTTTCTTCTTTCTTGATTTCTCCTAGGGGAATTCTTGGAACTTCTTGTGTGGTGAGGGATTATTGTAGTGGGGTGTTCTAGGTGTCTCTTAAGTCCCCTATTTATATATCTAGGAGTCCTAGTTAGGAACTAATATTATAGGCTTGCTAATTCTATTCCTTTTAGGGCTAGGGGTTGGGTTTTTAGGGGTGAGGGCCCACGGACCATGGTGGGCCTTTTCCCTAATTAATTATTGTCATTTAACTCTCTCTTTTGGGCAATTAGTTAAATGATTAATTGGTTTTAGGGGTCGTAACACGGGGTGTTACAGTTATCATGCCTAACAACATAGAAGCCAAACAACATGCAATCCACATTAACACATAACGAGGGGGAACCCTCGGGGAACACGTAACCCATCGTAACTCATATGTAATAAACTACATTAACCCACCCATGACACTCCTACGGGATCATACACCTTCCTCCTATGCCAACGGGATACCAATTCATCTAGCACGAAATACACAAGATTCTTTTGTCCTAAGAACGGTACCCGATACATCAAACTAGACTTACACACGACAAACGGGGTACAACGGAACACAATGGGACACGGGGAAATAACAAACGGGGGAAAACATCACCTTGCCAACCAACTTTCCAGCGGGTGGAGGACTTCCCGCCGGCGGCGGCGTCAATCCCAGCGGGTGCCCGGCGGGCAGTCGCATGCCCGCCGACTGCCCGCTGGTAATCAGGCAAGGGCAGCGGGTTGGTGGCGGGCACCCCTGCCCCCACCTATCCCCCACTGACTCATATGTAATACTTGGTCTCGGGATCGTTCGTGGAACCCGAAACCATGTCCAGACACATTCAAATATAAATGACAGCACCACGTATTCAAGTAACGGAATTAAACCAAGAATCACACCAAATACACCCTAACACGACTCCTAAACATGCCAAGACTCAACACCCGATCATGCAAAGTCCCACCCCAAACATACCAAGAATAACATAATACGAAATCCATGTTATTACCATAGGGCTCTAGACATAATCAAAAGAGCAAATTACACTTTTGGTCCTGTGACTATTGGGGGTGTGTTAATTTGAGTACGTGACTTTTAAAACTAACAATTTAGTCCTTTAACTATCATTTTTTTAGCAGATTTGGTCCTCCAGACCAAATTGCCAGTGGAATTTGGCCGGAAAGACGTTCGAATTTTTAAATCAAACGCTATTTTTTTTACAATTAAAAAGACCGAATTACCCCCACTAATATTTGATTTAAAAATTCGAATGTCTTTCCGGCCAAATTCCACCGGCAATTTGGTCTGGAGGACCAAATCTGCTAAAAAAATGATAGTTAAAGGACTAAATTGTTAGTTTTAAAAGTCACGTACACAAATTAACACACCCCCAATAGTCACAGGACCAAAAGTGTAATTTGCTCTAATCAAAATATATAACTTATCATGACATCAAGAACATCAAGATTATCACACAAGCATCAAGATTAACACATAAACATCAAGATTATCACATAAACACAATTTGAACCCTAGGCAAAGCTCTATCACGACTCAAGCACAGAATCATATATCAAAGGAGCCAATGAATAAGATATAGCGAGGAAAATAGGTTTTGTTGAGACATGGGTTACCTCTTAGCCTTAATTAATCCTCCCTTGGCTATTAAGGTTCTTCCCTAAGATTTCCATTCGATTGATCTCCCTAGGCTTGGTGGTGGGGAATCTCTTGGGAATAATTTCGTGTAATATAACTATGGGTGGTAAGGGTTCTAATTGCTTTCTAACCCCCTTATTTATAGAACTAGGAATCCTAATTAGAATCTGAATAGTAAAGGCCTACTTTCTTTATCCCTGATAGGCTTAAGACTCTAGTGCAGGCAAGGGTCCACGGTCCATAGTAGACCACATTAATTAATTAGAGGAAATCCTAACCAAATTAAATCCTATTTAATTATTATTAACGGAATTAATTAAATAATTAATCCGGGATTAAAGGCCGTAACACGTGGTGTTACACCCTCCCCCCCTTATAAAAAGCTTCGTCCCCGAAGCTTAGAAATCATTATGGGGATAACGAGTCAAAACTAGTATGGTGGTTGTAAAAAGAAAGTATTTTACGGGGGACAATATATAATTATATATCTATGTATACAGGGTTTTTTGGGAATGATTGGGTTAAAGGATAAAGAGAGTGGACGGTTCGGTTTTCAAACTTGAGGACAAAGTGAATTTAGGAAATAGGATCAAAGTTTTCAAAGTTGCAAATTAGGAAGTGAGGTTGCCACCTTGTATGGAATCGTTAAAATGGGGAATCAAGAATGAGGTTTGAAGGGTAGAAAGGGTTTTGCAATAAGACGGGGTTCGATTGTCAAAGGGAAGGAAAGGAATTCGGCTCGGATGGGTTAAGGGTTGTCGATCTCAAGTGACTACACCGGTTCGATGCTTTGATCACGACGTATTTGACGAACTAATGATCCTTTTTCTTTGGTGTTGGCACTGCTTGACATTAAGATCTTTGTCAGCTATTGCTTCCCAAGCTAAAGTCTTATCCTTCCTTTCTATCTTGAGGGAATCTCCCGTGATGATTCAACACATACTTCTCTAATGCACCCAAGGTCTTGACCGAGTTTGGTCAACAAAGCCAATATTCTAGGGCGCACTTCCAAATTCTTCCCAAAGTCTCTTGGGAATCAATAAACTTCGGGTTGACTTTCTCTCCTTATTGAATTTCATCTCTTCTTTAGTGAATGAAATTCTTAGCAGGACTTCATGTCCTCCCTGGAGTTCGGCTTGCTGTACCTTCTGTGTTACTTTTAATGTTGAAGGGGCCTTTGCATGCTCCTCTTCTTCTTGAAGTGCAGTTGGTTACCTAATCTCGTTGCGGAATGACTCAGTGACTTTACGAGTCATCTTATTTCCTTGTTGGTCCTTGAAAACCCTTGGGGCCTTGGCACCAATTGTGACACCCCGTAATCCAAATTTAATTAAGGGATTAATTAAGTAATTAATCCTAATCCAATTGATAATTTAATTCCTTAAATTCCTGAAAATTCAATAGTCGGGACTAGTAATTGACTAGTCAACCCCAAAGTCAAGTGTTGTACCTAAAGCTTTGTGAGTAGTTTCCTTGTTCCCTTACACCTCTTCATTTTAGTAAGGTAATAAAGACATTTCACCCTATGTTAGTATTGCAAGCTAACCTAGAGGACACCCTTCATTCTTTCCCTTACACTTTCTAAACTTGAGCTACTCCTTCTCTCTAAAAGTTAGATAGCTTTTCTTCCAAGCCAAGTTGGAGCTTTACCAAATCTTCAAAATTTGTCTTCAAGATTCCACCTTTCCTACCTTTGAGCATCTAGGAGGGTAAGATTTATGTTTATCTTGTGCTTTTAGTGATTTCTAAAGTGTCTTTCCTTAAAGATAGAATCTTTATGATCATTTGGTGTGTTCTTGAAGTGGGTGAGGAAGGTGAACCTTGTTAGGAGCTTGGTGAAGTGTAAAGTGAAGGTTTCTTTTTTTCTACAAGAGGTAACCCATGCTCTACAAAATCTATTTTGCTTACCTATATGATGATTTATTGGATTCTACATGTGATTTTGCTATGAAATGTGAGTGTTGATGCATTGACTTGTGAAAATGCATATCTAGAGTTTGTTATTAGGGTTCATGTATGCTATTGCTTGGCTATTCCTTTGATTCAAGTCATTTTGTTATATTTGGTGAGGTTTGGCATGTTTTGGACTTGAATTTGAGCTTGGAGTTAAAAATCCCCGAAGGGATTAATTTTGGTACAGGAGTGTACCTGCGGGCGGAACGGCAGGCAGTGGCCTACCCGCCGCCCCACCCGCGCGGTACATGGTGATGAGGGTGTGGTACCCGCGGGCGGTACCACGGGTAGTGGTCCACTCGTGGCCCCACCTGCAGGGAACAATGTTGGCTTGGGCGGGGATTTGTTCCCCGTGATTCTTTTGACTCGGTATTTGGTCTTTTAACTTCTCGATATTCTTTTGTGGAACTAGTTGAGTGTCTTCTTGATGTTTCGTATGTCTAGAACTATATGGTAGGAATCCATGTAGGTTTTTGTGTCTTGAATCGTGCTAAGTGTTCAACATCATGATTCGTTGAACCGTGATGGTCTTGTGTGTTCTTCGGAACTATGTTTGGTTTACCCGTTTGATAAGCATGCTAGTTCGGTGTTTAAATGCTAGCGTGTGTGTGGTTTGTCCTTTCCTATTGATTGATGATTACTTGTGTTAATCATCGTTGTTGTCAGATTGTGATCCATTCCTTGATTGAGTATGGTTTCATATCTTCGTTGTGATCCGTTGATTGATTCTTGTTTTGGTGTGGTGAGTGTGGCTATACCTGTATTGCACGATTAATGGTATGGGACATTAGTCACCAAGGTATGGCAGTGGTCCTCGTGGTGGCCATGACGTGATTATGGAGTTTGTGACCTGTGTGTCGGGTTCATGTATTTCTTGGGAGGCATGTGTTACCATGTGTGTGATCGGTACCCTCGTGTACTATGAAATTGCTAGAATTGTTGGCGGTCGTTGGCGGATGGGGACGACGGTCCTCGGAGGGAAAAGGTTGGACTTGGTGTACAGGGGTCCTGGAGGTAATGGTTGAAACTAGACATAAGGTTGGGGGTAGCCATAAGGTTGGAACCGGGCATAAGGAAGGCATCTCAATTCGTGATGGGTGATGTCACGAAGCTTGTGTAGCCATTGTGTGTGATTCTCTATTTGTGACATGTTTTGTCACAAAGACATGTGTTGCCAAGACATGAGTTGCCAATGGTTGTGTCCTTATTCTCTTGTGTTATGCATGTCGGGTGTTAATCTACTGTGTGATGGTAGATTATGCCTTGACCCGTTCTTGTGAGTCGTTATTGCTTCTTGTGGTCTTGGGATGTTTTCCCTTATCCTTATTGTGAGTGCAAAGAGTCTTGTGTTTGACTTCTATCTTGGCTGTTGAAATTGATATATACTATATCCCGTTTCGCAAATGATTTTGTATATATATAAACTATCTACATATGATATTTCACATGTATTGGTCGGTTACCAGCATCATTCGCTGACCGGGCGTCGTCCCATATATCTATGTGTATCTTTCAGGTGTTGAGTAGATGAGAGCTCGGTCTAGAGGCAGTTAGTGTAGATCCCATTCCCCTTGTAATGGTTTGGGCCTGCGTGCCTTTGATTAGACTCTAGACCTTATGTTGTTGACTTTGCTTCTGGATTGATAGATTATGTTGCAGATGTTTACGCCTGTGCGTTCACCGTTGTGTGAGCGTGGCATAACACTCTACGTTTTCCATCTATTTCATGCTTAATTCTTCCGCTGTGTATGCTTTTATGGTTAGTATTATCTGCTTGTTTAAGGTTTAAATTGGTATGGAAATCGGGGGTGTTACACCAATGTGCTCTTTACTCTTTCCTTAGCACCACGAACAACGGCATTCTAGAGTTTACACAACTTGTAGGGAGCCCTCCGATTACTTGAACGATGTCCATGGTTGAAGGAAGCCTGGTCCATCCTTAGCGCTTGACTTTAAGGCCTTTGTAAGTCCTTAGCACGAGCTCCCAACTCGACTCCTTGGTTTGCACAATTCTTCTCGTCAACCATCCTTAGTTGGTTGCATCGTAGAGTCCAACTACAACTCTATCTGTAATGCAATTGATTGTGTCTTTTCGAAGGCGTCCCGCGGGTCAAGGTCTTTTACCGAGGTCACCACTTTTATACAACCCATGATTCCTTACCCAAGACTCGCATTCATCAATCGAGGCAACAAGTGCGCAATGAATCAATAAAACGAGGAGTTAAGAAATCAACACATCATACCAATGAGCGCAAGGTGGGAGGTCGTTCGCCTGCCAAGGTCCCGTCGGGGTCCCACCAAGGTCCCGTCAAGGTCCCGCTGGTACACTCTTGCGAAGGGGAAATTCACTTCGGAAAAAGTCCAAGAACGCACAGGTTCAAGTCCCAACAACCCCATGCTCACGTGAACAACAAAAGGGGTTTGAATACATAGAATGACTCATCAAACAACGTTATTGAACCCTAAACACGAGTTCTAGATGAGTCAAGACTCTCGCATGTCCTTCATTGTTTCTTAGTAGGTCGGGTCTGGTTTCCAATTAGCAACCTCGTAACCTATGCTCTGTACCAAATGAGATTTTTTCTCTATGTTCTGTCAAGCTTAATTGCTCTATTCGATCCCTTTTATGGATTCGAATTTTCTGCTCTCTTGTTCGTGAGTTTTCTCAACTGCTCTATTGCTCTTCACACTTCCGTTGTCTTCATATCTTCATCATTTTATAGCTGGTAATGAGAATCTGTCCGTTGGAAAGAGACGCTCTCATTTTTGAAATCTTGTATCTTTTTGTCAGAGATCTTATCTTATCTTCTGCAAAGATGTCAGAAAGGATAAGCTAGCCGTTGTTAGAGCTTCATCTCCATATAAATGGGTTCCCAAACTCCATCTGATATTTCCTCTGGTTTTACGTTGAGTGGGAGTATCTGGGTGTAGAACGGCTTCTCTGATTAGCTCTGAAGTGGTCTTTGTATCTTTGGGATTTAAAAATATTCATTAATTTAATCTCATACTAGTTAAAACTAGTATTTTTCCTTGTGAGAATATTTTCACTGTAAGTTCATCTTCATCTTCTTCATTCTCACGTCTGGGTGTTCTCAGACTTCAAACTGGCTTTGAACTTCCACCCAATTTGAATTTCTCCTTTGTAATTGACACCCAATTTCAATTGGCTTGTAATTGGCACCCAATTTGAATTTTTCTCCTTTGTAATTGACACCCAATTTCAATTGGCTGGATTGTTGACTTTGACTTCGAAATTGGCTCCCAGACTTCTCCTGGTATTGAATTTCATCTCAATTCAATTTAATCCCAATTTCCCCAACTTTGAAATTGCATCCCATACTACAACCTCAATTGCATCCCATACTACAACCTCAATTGGCTCCCAATTTCAACTACAACCTCAATTGGCTCCCAATTTCAATTCTACATGAAATTGCATCCCATACTACAACCTCAATTGGCTCCCAATTTCAACTACAACCTCAATTGGCTCCCAATTTCAATTCTACATTGGCTCCCATCTTGAATTGATTCCCAACTTTGAAATTGCATCCCATACTACAACCTCAATTGGCTCCCAATTTCAACTACAACCTCAATTGGGTCCCAATTTCAATTCTTTGGCTCCCATCTTGAATTGATTCCCATGTGAAACTTGCTCCAAATTTCAATTGGTTTCAATTTCTCTGAAACTGGCTCCCAAGTGAAATTGCTTCCCAATTTCCACTTGTAATCGGCGCCCAAAGCTTAAACTAGCGCCCAACTCCACAAATTTTACCTTGTAAAATTGTTGATAGTGAGTTTTGAACTTGAGTCATTTCGCATAATATATCAAGCATCATCCACTTCATCTGTACAACTTTTGATTAAATTTCCAATCACATTTGATGTATTCCTTTCTTTTCATAGATGCTTGATCTCCAAGTCAATTTCATGCATTCTTCCAATACTAATTTTCTTCACAAAAATTCTTCTGGGATATCTTCTTTGAGTAGCATTGACGTGATTTCATATCATTCATCTTCTTCTTCAATTTGTCATTTTCTCCAGATAAATTCTTGATTTTAGGCTTTATATCTTCTTCTTCTATTTTCATGCGTCTTCCTCTGTTTTTCTCTTTTCCAATTTAAATAATTTCCCGATCATGGTCTAAGACTCTACTAGACCGATAAAAACAAAATTGGGGGATCTACAAATACAAATTTGGCATATCAAAACCATTACACTTTATTCCTAACAATTTCCCCCCTTTTGATAATGCCAAAACCTATACTCAGTCATTGGCTTTAAGTCTTTGAAAAATAATCTTTTTGCTCAATTTTATTTGACAAAGTCAAGATGAGTTTAACAAATGGTTTTCTAGACACAATCAAAATAAACTTGTGAATTAAATTTTTAGACAAGCTCCTAAACGCATCTTGAATTATTTTTGTTTTGATCATCATCAATTTTTAATTTTGTCGTGAGTTTGACATATTTCTTGTCTTTTAATTCACGAAAGTCTAATTACATTAAACAAATAGAATTAAAGACTCAAAATAGACCATGGGAAATTATTATTGATATATTTTGAATTTATAGAGAAAAACGCAACAGAGGTTCGAAAATAGAAAATATCAGCTTAAGAGAATTTTCAGATTACCTTCTGGGTTTCTTCACACCAGAGTCTTTCTTCAAAATTTCCTTGACATGTTCTCTGAGCTTGAAGAAATCATCTTTGAACTTTGCATTCTGAAATTTCTTTGTAAGCTGTCCGGCCATATAGTGTCCATAAGCTTCTTTGATATTGTTGCCCGGAAGAACTCCGTTTTCCCACCATAAGACACATTCTTCGAAGCTTCTTTCTTCTCCAAGATTCATGCCCATATTTCCGGTGAAATCTCTTAGTTCATACCACATCTCGGTTCTTTTCCTTTTGCCTTCTTCTTCTTTATTCTTTTTCGAGATCCATTGGGCTTGATCGGCTACAGGGCGTTTCTTGATCATGCTTGGTAGATTTTCCTTAGTCCATATTGTTGTCTGAGTGGCGGTACCCTTAGAGCATTCGAACCAGCCACGCTGTTCAGCAACCTTTGATGTACTCGTACCAAGACTAGGATTCGCGAACTGAGCAAAACCAATCTGAGATGGTCCTTGTGAGGATTGTCCGCGGCTTCGGCCTTTACCTTGAGTAGACATTACTGGCTTTTGTTGGCTTCCAAGAATAAATTCTTGTTGTTGCAAAGCCAAGTGACTGAGAATTTCTTCCCCCCTTTTGGCGTTATCAACCAAAAATGCAAGGGTCTTAAAATCTCGGTCTTGGTTTGCCTTCATAGTTTCAACACTGTTGTGTGTTTCAATGGAAACGGTTTGCACGTTGCCAAGCTTGTTTGTTGTAACTGCGAGTTCAGCTTCAAGTTTGTTGATTCGGCTTTCTTGGTCTTGAATTGCTTTGATCTGTCTCAAGTGACGTTCGTTGTTAATCTTTTCAGCTGCTTCACGTTCCTTCTTCATGAGCTGAATCACTTCAAGTAAGCCTTTTGTCAATTCTCTTTTCAAAATTCTTTCTGCTTTGTCAATCTGGGTCTTCAAAATATTTTGATGCTCCATTAATTCCTTCAGATTGACTCGTGTATCCGTGTGTTGTTGATCCATCTTTTGATTTTGTTCAACCAACTTTTCTCCAATTGTTTGACAAACAACATCACTGGATTCGACTACTTTGGCAAATAAGGATGAAAATATGTCATCATCTTCATCATTCATCTGCACAAAGTTTTGAGGTGATCCGAAATGGACTTCTATTCGGATCTGTGAAAACAACTGTATCAATAAGTTGCATTCCTTCTTCTTCAGGTGATTCGGCTTCTTGATTGAGATCACCAACTTGTTCTTCTAGGACTTCTGTTCTCGTGTAATTGTCTGCAAATAATTCTTCATTTTCTAGAACAGGGTCCATGGTAGGCATGGTAGACTCGGTATGGTGTACCGGCAATACACTGGATAAATCCTCTGTGATTTGCAGTCTACTCTCAGTAGCAACTTCTACTGCAACTTCCACTGGTATATCTCTTCTTCTTTCTTCTGACACTTGTTCTCTTATTTCTTCTCACACTGACACTTCGGCTTCATTGGATCCCACAAGTTGTTCATTGCACTCCAGATTCACATTAGTTGTTGTGGGGGTCAGATCAGATATTAATAAAGAAGCATCATGGACTTTCACAGGTATGTCCATATGATTTTCAATGCTCATGATTGGTACATCAATGAGTGCCGTCCCTTCAGTTCTTTCATCAAAAATTTCATTATCCACAAGAGATGTGTTACCTGGATAATGATGTGTGTCATAAACTGACCTTTGCAGAGCTAACTGAAGTGAAATTTCATTCTATCGTTCTTGTTCGGCTAAACGGTCTTGAGCCGTACTGCCTCCCTTTATTGGTGCTTTTCCTTTTTGTCTAGTGCCTTCTCGTGTAGCTTCATGTGATAAACTTGATTTAAATCCATGTTGAGTGCATCTAGCATCACGTTCGTTCCGCACCATTCCAAGGAAAAATCTTCACTCCGTATCAAATCTGGGGTGATTTTTGACATGAAAGAATGATATCTTTCAAGTTTCCATTCTCTCCAAGTTTGCACCATTATCAATTCTTTCAACAGTTCCGGATCATCTTGAATGAGAGCTGAGTCAAAAACTATAGGTCCTGCACTTCCTTCGGCTGCAGATTGACTCGAGAGTCTTCTTTGTAGATCATTCGAAATTTGCACATCAACTCCAGCAAATTTCATTCTTGTAGTATCATCAACTCCTTCGGCCAACAAGTTTGGTTCGGCATATTTGATCGGAACAACTGCCATAGCCGTACTGATGGCTTCTTGATCTCTTCCTGATCGATTGCTTGATCCCATTTGATTACTTGAGGTTGAGATTGCTTTGCTGTTTCTCGGTCTAGAACTCTGAGGTGTTTTTGAACTTGTAGAACTCCCACCTTCTTGTCCTCTTCTCTGGCTTGACCTTTTTCCAAAATTAGTACTGAATTTTCTGAAGAGAGCTCTGTAAATTCCAATATTTTTGTGTTTTCTCATTGGAATTGTCTTCTTCCTTAGCAGTTCTCCAATGATGAGACCATATCCAACATTTTGATAGAATCGGTCCACTACAGCAGGTTTCTTCATTGGTTTGGCAGCATGAACAAAAATAACCATCTTCCTGTAGATAAATTTTGCCCATTTGAATTTTATTCCTTTCATGATTCCGTCCATCAGGCACACTGTTGATGCGGTCAAATCTTCAGTACTTCCCAGTTTGTGTTCAAGAATCTTGTAAATCATGTCCACTAACATCTCATATTCAAACTTCAATACATTCTTATGAGCGGATACATCAGAGAAAATTGGAGCCGTAGGACCACGAATCTCGTTCCAAAATTTTTGAACAACATAGTTGTGAGATTCTGGCATTATCTGAGATTCAGGAAAGTTGAAGCACTTGTGTATGTCACTTCAGTGATCGAAACTTCTGATCCTCCAACTTTAGATTTAATCAAGTCCTTTTCAACGACTGCATGTAGATAAAATTCGGCTACATCTTCTTCAAAGGTTCCAAAGTAGTTGTAGGTGAAGAAATCAAACAGTCCACAGTCTTTTAAAGCTTGAAGAATTTTCTCGGTCGTGTCCTTATTGGTAGAACCTAGTCTGAAAAACTCAGGATTGAGTACCATCCCATTCGTCACTTGTTGCGAGAGGGCAAAAATAGGATCAATTTGCTTTCTTCCAGATTGGGCCATGATGATCAGATCGATTGATCGAAGAGAGATAATTTGAGAGAGAGTTTTCTGATATTCTGAAGGTCTTGAAAGAGTTTTTGAGGTATAAGAGAGGGGTTTATATGAGGAGGATGACTCAAAGGGGTTTTTCGAATTTAAGAGAGAGAGATGGGACTTCTCAATTGTACCCTTTGGTTGAGGTGTGTCGATTGGGTGAGTTTAGGGTAGATGAGTCATCTGATAGAGAGTGTTACGAGGAAAGAGAAAATGTCATCATGAGCAGACAAGAGCATTTAATGCTCACACCTCTTTTAAAAATACCCAATGCACGTAAGGTGTAGCGGGTGGAGATTTGAAGAGACACTTAGGAAGGATTTGGGTTCTGATCTCCTTGAGATTTGTTTGTGGGGATCGATTAAGAGAGTAGATTTCTGACAGGCGAGATGGGGGTGTCGATTGAGAGAGAGAGAGAATATCAGTTTGGAAAGATTTGATCTAGGAGAGGATTATGGGGGGAGGTTTAGGTTGGGTGGAGGTTTAGAAAGGGTAGGAGTTTATGGGAGGAGGTTTGATGTCCAATTAAACTCTAATTTTCCTCCTTTATCTCCTGATTTCCTTCTCAAATTCGTGTACCACAAACATAATAACACTCAAACATCTCGTTAGTAGCAAAAATTACTCCACAAATAATTAATCACACATACCAATTATATTAAACTCATACACGGTAATTTCCAATCAAAAATTAAACACATTTTGGAAACTAACAAAATTAACACACATATTCCTAAATTATAATTAGAAACAACTTTATATAAAAAAGCACATTAAACAGATTCCAAAATATTTTAGAAACTAACAAAAATATTAACTTCTAGATTTCTAAAACATTTTATTGCAAATTATATCACATATACTGCATATATACGAAACGCATATACAATTAACACTTTAAATCACATTTTGCACATAACACACATATATTTTTAAACAAACACGGTAAATTATTTTTAGAGCAAATTGTTCATGCAAACAAGTTAGTTAATTTACAGAAACATGAACACATACTCAAAAACTGATTAACACATTAAAACATACAATTTTAAACAAAACATCAAATAAATCACGAATTGCACATTTCATCAAATTAATTTGCATGGCATATGATCTCATGTTAAATAACACATGCAAATACACAATTAAGATCCTAACACATATTGCAATTTTATCATATAAAAATTTCGAATAAAAACATACATGCAAATATGTAAAACAATTTATTCACATAAAACAATTTATTTTGAGCACAAGTATCAATTTAAATAGAGAGATTAAGTCCAGTGATACTTAGCTCATTTCGATCATTCCCAACTCGTGCCTTAAGGTAGAAAATCTCGTTTCGCATAAAGGCTTCGTGAGAATATCAGCAACTTGGTTTTCCGTAGGGATATATTCAATCTTCAGATTTTTCTTTTCAACGTGATCCCTTATAAGATGATGTCGAATGTCGATGTGTTTGGTTCTTGAGTGAAGCACTGGATTGTGAGTGATAGCGATTGCACTAGTATTATCACAATAAATACTAACGTCATCACAATTAACTCCGTAATCCTTCAATTGTTGCTTCATCCATAAAATTTGCGCACAACAACTTCCTGCAGCAATATATTCGGCCTCGGCGGTACTAGTTGCGATGGAATTTTGCTTCTTGCTGAACCAAGAAACAAGCCTTCCCCCCAAGAACTGGCATGTCCCGGAAGTGCTTTTTCTGTCTATTTTGCAACCTGCAAAATCCGCATCTGAAAAACCCGTTAGAGTAAAATCTGTACCTTTTGGATACATAATCCGACATTAATTGTGCCTTTCAAATATCGTATGATCTTCTTTGTTGCGGTGATGTGGCTTTCTTTTGGATTTTCTTGGAATCTTGCACACACGCCCACAGCATAAGAAATGTCCGGCCTGCTTGCAGTAAGATATAGAAGTGAACCAATCATTCCTCTATATTTTGTTTGATCGACATCCTTTCCACCTTCATCTTTGTCTAGCCTTATTGATGTGCTCATTGGAATTTTGATCGATGATTTTCCATCAAGGCCAAACTTCTTTATCAAGTCGCGGGTGTATTTTGCTTGATTGATGAATACTCCTTCTTTCAGTTGTTTGACTTGTAAGCCCAAGAAGTAATTCAATTCACCCATCATGCTCATTTCGAATTTATTCTGCATAAGCTTCGAAAATTTCTCACACAAAGAATTCGAAAATTACCTCAAAACTTGGGGGTTGTTCGACATAAACTTCTTCTTCGAGTAGACCATTCAAGAATGCGTTTTTCACGTCCATTTGATAAACGGTGAAATCTTTGTGTCCGGCGTAGGCTAGGAAAATTCTGATTGCTTCAAGTCGAGCCACCGGTGCAAAAGTTTCATCAAAATCTATTCCTTCTTCTTGAGAGTATCCTTTTGCAACGAGCCTTGTTTATTCCTAACAATCACGCCTTCTTCGTTTGCTTTGTTCCGGAAGACCCATTTGGTTCCTACAACATTGTGGTTCGCCGGTCTTGGAACAAGTTCCCAAACATCATTTCTTTTGAATTGATCGAGCTCCTCTTGCATAGCATTTATCCAATCCGGATCATTGAGAGCTTCGTCAATTTCTTTTGGTTCAATTTGAGATAGATAACACGTGAACAATGTTTCCATGGTAGATGATCTTGTTTTCACGCCTTCATGAATATTTCCAATAATTAATTCTGGAGGGTGATTTTTGAGCCATCTTAAATCTGGTTCAAATGGGTGCATGGTACTGGGTGGATCCATTTGTTGTGTACTGGAAGAGTTGGTTCGAATTTCCACATTTAATTCATTTTGTAATTGACCACCAACTTCACCAGTAACTTGATCACTAATTGGAACCCGTACTGCATCCTCATAATCACGTGAGGCATCACTCCCAAAATTATTATTAAAAGAATTTCCAACTTCTTCTAGATGAGGGATGGGATTTTCTAGAGAATTAATTTCCAACTCATCCATTCCCTGCAAAACATCATCTTCACACGTATCATTAGTATCACAAAAATCAATATGACACTTGTTACCATTTTGTGCAATTTCTTCGTCCAGTGCATCATTCTTGATCTGTGATTTTTCATCAAATACCACGTGTATGGATTCTTCAACCACCATTGATCTTTTATTCAAAACTCTGAATGCCTTGCTGGTAGCTGAATATCCTAGAAAAATTCCTTCATCTGCACGCTCATCAAAAGCTTTTAGATGCAATTTATCATTAATATGAATAAAACATTTGCATCCAAAAATATGAAAGTAACCAATATTTGGTTTTCTCCCTTTATATAGCTCATATGGCGTCTTCTTGTACTGCTTATGGATCATGCTTCGATTTGGCGTGTAACAAGAAGTGTTGATAGCTTCCGCCCAATATCGTTTCGGGAGACCGGCAGCACTAATCATCACTCGTGCGGCTTCTTTGAGCGTCCGGTTTCTTCTTTCGGCAACACCGTTTTGTTGCGGTGTTCTTACGGCAGATAATTGATGAGAAATTCCATGTGAATTGCAAAAAGCTTGTATAACTCCATTCATGAACTCGGTTCCGCGATCCGTTCGTATTTTTGATATTTGCAATTCTTTCTCATTTTGTAGTTGCTTCAACAGCTTCGGTAGAACTTGCTCAACTTCATTTTTCTTCTTGAGAAACACGGTCCAAGTGTACCTGGAAAAATCATCAACAACAACGAGAGTATATTTCTTACCACTTACACTTATTGGATCAACCGGTCCAAATAAGTCCATATGTAGTTAGCTTAGCGGTCTTGACGTTGACTCGTGTGTCTTTGATTTGAATGATGATTTGATTTGCTTTCCGCGTTGGCATGCATCACACACTTGGTCCTTCTTGAAGATAATATCTGGCAAGCCTTCTACTAGATTTTTCTTTGCAAGTTGATTGATGGTCTTGAAGTTTAAGTGGTTGAGCTTTCTGTGTCATTCCCAATTAGCTTCATTTGAATTTCTGGCCATTAAGCACACTGAATCTTTGCTTGTGCTCCAATCAACAACATACATATTCTTTTGTCTTTTTCCAGAAAGAACAATCTCATTTGTGAGCTCATTTTTGATTAGGCAATTATCTTTAGAAAATTCTACAAGATAGCCCTTATCACAAAATTGACTAGTGCTCAACAAATTAAATTTTAATCCTTCAACAAAAGAAACATCTTCAATCTTCAAACCATTTCTCTTGATCGTGCCAACTCCTTTTGTAATTCCATAATTTTGATTTCCTCCGAATATAACTTTTGGTCCATTGATTTCTTTGAAATTCACTAGATATGATTTATTTCTAGTCATGTGGCGTGAGCAACCACTATCGATGTACCAAACATCCTGCAAAAAAGATTAATTAACTTTAGGTACCCATACTTGCTTGGGTCCTTTACTGTTAGTGATTTTTGGTAACCAAACCCACCTTGATCTTATTGAGTTAAGATGAGGCGATTTGTAACCATTAGAGACACGATAATCATAACTCACTTTAGAAAATATTTTTGGCGCCGGGTTTTGAAAATTATTTTTATATTTTGGCACCTGGGAAGAGAATGGTTGCTTTGGTCTATAAAAAGTATTACATCTATTGCACAACCAATCTTTTTGAGTGGGATGAAATTTCCCAACTTTATCTCTAGAAAAGTTTCTCTCTTTTCTATGAAACTTTTTGCACTTGACTCTTTGGCATATCTTTGCTTGATGAATTTTTGTTGTTTTGCCGTATCATAGAATTGTTTCGGCCTTTTAACTTTCAACTTTGCATTTGTTTGATAGCCAAGTCCTTGTCTCATCGTGCTATTCTGACTTTTAACAAATTTTACCATTTGAACTTTATTATTTGAAGTAGTAGTAGAATTAGTCAGATTTTGAGGGGTTTGAGAACATGTGGAGTCATAACCAATTCCGGTTCTATCTCCTGATGGCTTTTGCATGCTCACCATTTTATCTATTATTTTAGACGAATTAGTGAACGTAGCAATAGTAGCTCTAAGATTATGTTCTCTAACCTCTCTAGCTTTACACTCTTCTTGAAGATGAATATTTTCATTCTTCAATTTACTCACTTCAAGTAAAGCATCTTGCAATTTTTTATTCATTTCTTCTTTTTCAAGAATTAGAATATTATTGCGCTCCTTGAGTTGAGGATGAGTGAGCATAATCTCTTGACATTCTCGCATTAGATTGTCAATAGATTCATGAGAAAAAGAAGAATTAACAGAATTGAAAGAATTAGATGTTACCTCTTCTTCCTCTGCGTCAAGAGCCATAAGACAATCTTCACTTGTACTCAACTCAATTGACTTGCATACTAGCGCCGTATCATCATCCGAACATGAACTTTCATCGCTTGATGATGAATCCTCCGAATCATCATTTTCGTTTGGTTCGTTGCTAACGAGAGCTTTTCTTTTGTCGCGCTTGAACCTTTTGCTTTCGGATTTGTTCGGCGTAGATTCAACATTTTTGCCTTGATACTTGCTAACGATCGAATATGGACAATTTATTTTAAAATGTCCGGGTTTGCGGCAATTGTAGCACAAATCCTTATTTTCTTCGACTTTTTCTTCTTGTGTTATGCGAGAGATGAATTTTCCACGAGCAGAATTTTTGTTGTCTCCTTTTCGCATAAACCTTTTAAATCTTTTCACAAAAAGAGCAAATTGTTCGTCAGTCATAAAATCAACATTATTTTCTACTGACCTGGAGGTTGACGGTTGTTCGGCCATTAGAGCAGCATTTCGAGCTTCATGAACATCATCATCTTTGGCCTTCATTTCGAACTCATATGCTTTTAGATCACTAAATAATTTGTCTGTTGACAACATTCTTAGATCTCGGTGATCGCGCATAGCCGTAACCTTCATATCCCATGCAGATGGTAAGCCTCGTAGGATTTTGAGATTAATTTCTTTTTGGCTAATATTTTTGCCAAGATCACTAATCTCTCCAAGAACTTTGATCATTCGATCTTCCATATCTGCAACACTTTCATTTGAGAGCATTTTGAAATCTTCAAACTTCTTCATGGCAATTGTGAGCTTATTGTCTTTTTCTTGTTCATCTCCTTCGCCAATCTTGATGAGAGTTTCCCATATTTCTTTAGCAGTGGCACACTTTCGGATCTTCGGAAATATTGTATCATCTACGGCTTTGAATAGAATATCCTTGGCAATATTGTCAAGATTATTCCGCGTTCTATCGTCCGATGTCGATTCCGATTTTGGCTTTTGTACGTACTGTGGAGCATCCGGGGATATAACAAACGCCGTATTGAGTTTTAATATTTCTATAGGGCCAGTGGAAATAACTTCCCACATTTCATCGTGTAAGGCCGATAAGTGTACCTGCATACGAACTTTCCAATCATCAAATTTATCAAGTGAGAATAATAGATTTTGAGCTAAATCTTTCTTCATCATCATCACGAGAGATATGAAAGATTAATCCAATTCACACAGTTTGTAGAATGGATCTGTCTAGCAGTCAGAAACGGTTGACCCAGTTAGGCACGTGCTTAGATAGCAATTTGGCCTAAATAGACAGCCTGCTCTGATACCAATTGTTGGTATCAGTTAGAGACAAATTCTGACTCGGATAGGCACCCGCTCTGATACCAATTGTTGGTCCCAAAAGAGGTAAGGTGAAAGTCTAGAGGGGGGGGGGGGGGGGGGTGAATAGACTTTCAAAATTTTTCGCACAGCACAACAATTGCTAAGCCAGAGATAAACCAAAACTCTTAACTAGATTGTTAGAGTATGGTGCACAGCGGAAATATATAAACATAAAGTGTGTGTGAGATTGTTTGAGCAGTATATCTCGTGTAGAGCGAATATGTAAAGAGTGGTAAGTAAAGAAAGCAGTAAAGAACACAAGACAATTATAGTGGTTCGCGAGGTGGTGTAATCCTCCTACTCCACTTGCTCTTATCTCCAAGAGCAATTCACTATATCTACCACTTCTTGGTTCCAAGATACAATGAATTTCCGTGATCTAGTGCTTTGATCACAAAGCCTGCACTAATCACGCCCAGTGGCACCACACTGCTGCTTCGGGTTTCACGTCGCCGCGCTACTATCCCAGGATTTCACGACTCCGCGTTACTTTCCCCCATCTTCCACACTCCGGTAGAAACGTATCCCGTGATCTGGTGTTTTGATCACCAAGCCCACACCAATCACGCCCAGTGCCTCCGACACTGCTGCTTCGGATCTCACAGCTCCGTGTGACAATCCAGGATTTCACAGCTCCGTGCTACTTTCCTCCCTTCTCTTGTTTTGCTCCAAAACAAGTGTTGTCTTGCTTCCAACTTCTGAGACTCTGTAGATGATCTTCAATGATGCGCAGGTCTCTTTGATGAAGATAAACACTCTGGAATGATTTCTCTTGATAGCTCTGAGTGTTTCCTCTCTTTGAATATATCAAGTAAAGCACTTGATATTTTTGCTCTGCTTTGCTCTGTTTAAGAACTCTCAGAATATTTCTCTTTTGAAGCTCTCTGAGTTCTTTTTCTTTTCTCACTTCTCACTTGAAGATTTTTGGTATGCTCTGTACCAAATGAGATTTTTGCTCTATGCTCTTTCAAGCTTGATTGCTCTATTCGATCCCTTTTATGGATTCGAATTTTCTGCTCTCTTGTTCGTGAGTTTTCTCAACTGCTCTATTGCTCTTCAGACTTCCGTTGTCTTCATATCTTCATCATTTTATAGCTGGTAATGAGAATCTGTCCGTTGGAAAGAGACGCTCTCATTTTTGAAATCTTGTATCTTTTTGTCAGAGATCTTATCTTATCTTCTGCAAAGATGTCAGAAAGGATAAGCTAGCCGTTGTTAGAGCTTCATCTCCATGTAAATGGGTTCCCAAACTCCATCTGATATTTCCTCTGGTTTTACGTTGAGTGGGAGTATCTTGGTGTAGAACGGCTTCTCTGATTAGCTCTGAAGTGGTCTTTGTATCTTTGGGATTTAAAAATATTCATTAATTTAATCCCATACTAGTTAAAACTAGTATTTTTCCTTGTGAGAATATTTTCACTGTAAGTTCATCTTCATCTTCTTCATTCTCACGTCTGGGTGTTCTCAGACTTCAAACTGGCTTTGAACTTCCACCCAATTTGAATTTCTCCTTTGTAATTGACACCCAATTACAATTGTCTTGTAATTGGCACCCAATTTGAATTTGTAATTGGTGCTTTCTCCATGTCTTCTTTGAATCGGTCCCCAACTTTGAAATTGCATCCCATACTACAACCTCAATATCTTGAATTGATTCCCATGTGAAACTTGCTCCCAATTTCAATTGGTTTCAATTTCTCTGAAACTGGCTCCCAATTTCAATTGCTATGAAATCGGCTCCCAATTCAAATTCCTTTGAATTGGCTCCCTGCAATTGCATCTCAATTGCCACCCACAATTTCAATTGGTTTCAATTTCTCTGAAACGGGCTCCCAATTTCAATTGCTTGGTTTCAATTTCTCTGAAACGGGCTCCCAATTTCAATTGCTATGAAATCGGCTCCCAATTCCTTTGAATTGGATCCCTAGCTTAAACTAGGGCCCAACTCCATCAGATTAATTTAATTTGGCTTCTCAAATTTTACCTTGTAAAATTATTGATGGTGAGTTTTGAACTTGAGCCATTTCGCATAATATATCAAGCATCATCCACTTCGTTTGTATAGCTTTTATTTAAATCTCCAATCACATTTGATGTATTCCTTTCTTTTCATAGATGCTTGATCTCCAAGTCAATTTCATGCATTCTTCCAATACTAATTTTCTTCACGAAAATTCTTCTGGGATATCTTCTTTGAGTAGCATTGACGTGATTTCATATCATTCATCTTCTTCTTCAATTTGTCATTTTCTCCAGACAAATTCTTGATTTTAGGCTTTATATCTTCTTCTTCTATTTTCATGAATCTTCCTCTATTTTTTTCTCTTTTCCAATTTAAATAATTTCCCGATCATGGTCTAAGACTCTACTAGACCTATAAAAACAAAATTGGGGGATCTACAAATACAAATTTGGCATATCAAAACCATTACACTTTATTCCTAACACACTACTTCACTTCCTTGCATTTAATTGGCGTTCTAGTTCTCTTTACAAGTGGTCTCCCACTTCCGTTACTCCTTTTTCCGGGTCTGTTCCTGAATTCCCCGCTGTAGAAATTGGATTCAGTGAAGGTCAGCGATGATAGCGTAAGCCTCGTTTAGGGTTCTAGTTTTACTTATGGTTAAAGCCTTTCGAGTTTCGAAGTTGAGACCTGCTACAAACTTCTCTACTTTAGTCGCCTCTATGGGCACCAATTCAGGTGCGAAATGAGCTAGCTCGAAGAACCGTTTGTGGTATTCCACCACTATAGTTATCCATGTTTCAGGCGGAGGAATTCCGCGTACATGGCTGTCCTTACATGCGCGGGGTAGAAACGTCCCCGTAACCGAGCCTTCAGGGTTTCCTAGTTGAATCCCGGTTCTTGCCTACAGGTAGGTCCCTCGTGAACCCACCAGAGATCAGCCTTATGTCCGAAGTTGGACGAGGCTAGTTCCACACAGCATCCTTTCGGGCATTCCACTACTTCAAAGATTTTGTCGAACGTTCGGACCCATTCCTCGAGGGTCGTAGGATCTTCTTCCCCTGTGAAGATAGGTGGGCGATGGCTCGAGACTTGGCGAGCCACGTCTGGGTTCCCGTTCGATGGTGGTCGGTTGTTGTTATTAAGGATGGCGTTGCTTAACGTCTGGGCGCCCTGAGTCAACTGTTGTAGGTTTTAGGTTAACGAATTTTGGGTAGGAGGCTCGGGGGTTCTTGACTAGTTCCTAGTTGGTGTAATTTCGGTGTTTACAGGATCAGCACTGATAGTAATGCTAAGTTAGGGGTTCGCATCCTTACCTTGATGCGATAATTATGGGGGACTCTTAAGCTAAGCACCGAATGGAGTAAGGAGAAGTTAAGCACACAATGATGGATAAACTCACAGTCTCACCGTGCGTCCTATGATTCCTAAATCCTATGTACTTAAATACCTAGAGTTTAAGAATGTACTAAAGTCTTGTCTTAAGGGTCTCGTCCTAGGGTTGAACTTAGGCTCTGATACTAACTGTAACACCCCTAAATTTCAAGATAATTAAAACCTATAAATAAAGGCCAATCTCTTATTAATTCCCAAACAGAGCATAAACTAGACATAGTAGTCGGGGTGCTATGCCACATCTGAGCTAGAGAACTCAGATGCACAGACTAAACTAACTAACAAAGCATAAACCATAACTAATACCCAAATACGAATCAAGGCACGCAGGCCATCTCATCCAGACTAGAACTATCTAAACTAAGTCCACGAATCCACTAGCGTGCTCCGAAGCTACTCATCTATACCTGAAAGCCAAATAATATCTGTTCAGCGAATAATGCTGGTAACCCACTCTAACGCGTTAAGTACAATACAGATAGGTATAAGAAACTCCTTTTGAAACTGGAATACATATATACTTACGAAACTCTAATTTAAATCCGAGACAGACTCAATCAAGCAATAGCAGGTACATTCAATACAATTAAACATAAAGATTCTAGCATGCATCCTAAGGTCACAAGACTACGCAATACCAAACATATCAATACCTAGTTATCAAAACAATCAACAATAAGACATGTATTGGTGCACACACATATGGTGGTGCCGCAGGACCAATCACATGCCCATACATGAGGGTCAGCGCATATATGTAACACCCCGAAATTTTAAAACTTTTGAAGCTTATGTAATAAAGGTAGAATCTCATTAAATCCCAAAACACAATACAAAGAGTACGGGGTGCTATGCCACACCTAAGCTGGAGAACTCAGGTGCACAGGCTAACTAGCTAATATCTTTAATAAAGAGAATGCATAACATGGCACGCAGGCCAGAAAGGAAACTATCTACTTCTATGCTCCGGGGTTCTAGCGCGCTCCCGTGCTTACTCTTCTGTGCCTGAAAGCCAAATATATCTGTTCAGCGAGAGATGCTGGTAACCCACTCCAACGCGTTGAAATACAATACATATAGATATATACATAGATATACTAATGCAACCCAAACTACTGAAGATCCATTAAGAGTACCAGTTGGGCCAATCACAAGGTCTAAGTCCAAACAATTAAGACAACTCTTTATTGGTTATGTTCAAAAATGGTGGAAATCCAATTCAAGCCCAATTGCAAATGATGGCGAAGAACTCAAGGCTTTTTATAATTGTTTAAGTGCTGATTTTGGTGATTAAATTAGGCCCAAATCAGCCCTATTATTTTTTGTCATCATTAATTTAAATTGTTTGGCATAAAAGAGAAAACACTAGTTGTATTTAGAAAGGATTCCTTAAATCGTTTTCTAAATAAAACTCTATTTATTTGTTTTCTAGATTAGGTTTAGGACTCTTTTTCCCATTGTATTTAGATTACAATGCTGCCCTATACCTTTAAATAGGGCACATCCATATCAGTTTTGAACAGGCTTGAATTCAATAAAATTCTTAAGTTTTTCTTTACACTTGTGTAAGAAACCTTATGGCTAATTGTGGACTCAATTAGTGGCTAGTCATGGACTCGACTAGCAAATTGATTCGTGGACTCGAATCAATCTTACTTTCTTCAACCTTAGATTTAGGTTCGTGGACTCGTTCTTGAATCGAAGGAAACTAGATCCAACTCTAGTTGATTGAAGATTGCATCATCGAGGTACTTGAAGCTACAATGGGATTCTTCCAAGTCTTTGAGGATTCGAGACAAAGGGTTTCTCATGAGGTTTAAGGTATTTTGATCCATCTCTATCTTCACATTGAGAGCATTCTTGGGACAATACTCCATTTATTTGAATCTTGGATTAGGTTCATATCAATTTGGTTTTCAGAGCCTAGGTTTATCACATTATCATTAGAAATTTGGTTTCTTTGGTTCTCTAGGTTTATCTCGTTCTTATCTTACATACTACTTTTATTCGTGTCTTATTCATTAAAAACCCCCCAAAAAATGTTCCTTTGTATTCTTAATTGTGTTCTTGAATCTTGATACAAGTTCTCCAGTTTCTTGAAAAACAATCGCGAAAGAGTTTTCCTTTTTTCCCGTCCAATATCAACGAGACCTCACACCTCCTAAGAGCCATATTACCACAAATTCTGTTCGGAAAATAACCCCATCTCACCCTTACCTATATCCAAATCGCATTTACGCGCAATTACGTCTCAATCACACCCTGTCCAGATTTCCGCGTTCTGTGACCAGTTTCAAAGAATGAATTATATCTCGAGATCGACTGGTTAGTTTTATTTGAAATTTTGATATGTTGTAGATCTCTTCTGGGGCGTTCTTTTGATATATTATACACGTTCTAATTCCTTACGGTCATTGAGATATTCATCTTCGAAGTAAGGGCAGCGTTTCTGTTTTTCTGGGTCATTCTTGAAATTCTTGATTCTGTTTTGACGGTGTTGTGTGGATCCTCTTGGTCCGAAATTTTTCTTGATATTTACAGTAGTTATTTGGAGGTTACTTATCAAAAAAATCAAAAAAAAAATCAAGAAATTTGAAAAAGAAAAAAAAAAACAAAAAAGAGAAAGCAATAAAGAGGAAGAAGAATAAGGTTGGGAAAAGAATCTGGTTGGTATGAGAAATTTGGAGGGATAAGGAAGGGGAAAAGTATAAGGTTGGAAGGAGTTCTTGATATATTCTTATTTGGTTGTGGTACACTTGTACCCCTATTACATTCTATTTGTGTCTATCTACTGATATTGGTCTTGCATATCTTTCTGCCATACTTCATTCTTTGCCTCCCTTTTTCTTTCAAATCGTGGTTAGTTTCTTTGCTAGTATTGTCCTTTTTCTTTGCTTCTTGCTCTCAATTTTAGTACCTATCTCACGATACACCCTTACTCTCAAAGGCTTGTGAAGTTTTCCAAGGTACGTTTTCTTGAACTTTGAGGTTGAATCCAAATCAACTTGAGTTCTAGACTAGAATTTTCCTTTTTGGAAAAAAGGCTTGTGAGAGTATCTGCCACTTGGAGTGATACACGAGTGGAGTGTGTGTTTGTAAGAGTGTGTAGTGCACCCCCAGAGCTATATAATCCACCTCTTACCTGCGAGCTGAGAATAGTGAGGGAGCGAGCCAACTTTTTGGTTTCACTAACGTGTCTACTCACACATCTTTTTGTTTAGAATTTTTTTTTCCTCTACAGATGGATGAACAAGTTCCAAACCCACCCCAGACATTGGAAGAAAAAATAGATGCTCTAACCTTCGCCATGGACGGGTTACTCACACGAATGACTAATCTGGAGCAACGCTCACAGCAAGTGCAACCACCACACAATGATGAGCGACACCTGCCACCAGCAGGGAGAGTGGATCCTAGATGTCAAAGGATCCAACAGCCTAATGAGGAGTTAGGAAACATTAAACTTGAAATTCCTAACTTCTCTGGTGAGAAGGGACCAACAGAGTATATAGAATGGGAGAATGCTGTTGAAACACTTTTTGATTTAAAGCACTTTTCTGATGTTACAAAAATTAGGCTAGTTGCTACATCTTTTAAGGGGTATGCAGTATCTTGGTGGAGAAAAAGAAATAGGGAGAGAGTTGCGGATTTTATTCCCTATGAATCTTGGGTTCAAGTAAGGGAAGATATGCGCCTAACCTTTCGCCCTAAATCTTTTTTCTATGATCTTGAAAGAAAATTGCAGGGAACTGTTCAGGGATCAATGTCGGTTGATGACTATCACCGAACAATCAATATTTTGCTTGAGCAAGGGGACATACATGAAGAAGAGGCAAGAACTATTGCTCGTTTCTTACATGGATTGAACAAAGAAATCCGGTGGGGAATGAGTACACAAAGATATGACACCCTTGATGAAGCCTTGTATGCTGCACGCGAATCTGAAGTAAAAATCAAAGAGATGAAGATGTACAAGCCCAATAATGGTGCATCAAGATGGAACAACACTCGTTTTACCCCTCAAAGGCGTGATGAACGCCCTCTTCCAAAAGATGATTCACGAGACAAAGGTAAGGAAAAGGTAAGTGAGGCAGTGAGGCCTCAACGTGATAGAGAATTGATTTGTTATAGATGTAATGGAAGAGGCCATATGGCTCGTGATTGTCCTAACAAGAGGGTAGTTAAGATAACAAAACAATGTGAAAAGTTTGCCTCTTGTCTTGAATATGAGTTGAGGATGAGGTTAGTGACCATTTGGAAACCCCCAATGAGCATGTTGAGGAGGAACCACCTTTACCTTTAGATTTTGATTATGAATATGCTGATAGTGAGTCTATTCATACTCTTGTTGTTAAGAAGGTTTTGAATGTTCATCCTTTAAAAGAAGATGAGTCTCAAAGAGAAAATATATTTTATGCTAAAGGGTCAATTAGAGGGAATGCTTGTACTGTGATAATAGATTCTGGAAATTGCACAAATGTGGCTAGTGCAGCTATGGTTAAATTTCTTCAATTACCTTTGCTTGATCACCCAAATCCATATCGTTTGCAATGGTTAACCGATGCAGGAGAAGTTAGAGTAACAAAGCAGGCTCTTATTCCTTTATCTATTAACAGTTACTCTGATGAAATTTTGTGTGATATTGTCCCAATGCAGGCTGCTCATGTGCTGTTAGGTAGACCGTGGCAATTTGATAGAAAAATCACTTTTGATGGAATGATGAACACTTATGTGTTTCACATGGATGGAGTTAGATATGTCTTGTCTCCTTTGACTCCTAAACAGGTGGAAGAAATACTATTGAAATCAAGGAAGGCATCAAAAGAGGCGAAATCAGTTCCATATTCCCCCTATCCAAAATCAAAGCCTCCACCTCCTCCAATATCCCTTTCCACGCCATTTTCATCTCAAAACCCAGCAAAGGAATCACCACATCGGCCCTCTCTTCTTGCAACAAAAAATGACATTAAGAAGGCAATAAGAAGGGGAGACACGTTTAACTTACTTGTCATTCATAAGCTTACCACTGATCTTGATTCTTCTCTAGTGTTACACTCTGAATCTTGTTTTCGTAATGCCTCTATTGATGAATTGCTTGCTGATTTTTCAGATTTATTCCCTAAAGAGATGCCAAAAGGATTGCCACCACTTAGAGGGATTGAGCATCAAATCGACTTTGTCCCTGGATCTACCTTGCCAAACCGACCAGCCTACAAAACCAATCCCGTGGAAGCAAAGGAAATCCAGAAACAGGTTGAAGAGCTTCTTGAAATTGGACATATTCGAGAAAGCTTGAGTCCGTGTGCCGTTCCAGTGCTCATTGTCCCAAAAAAAGACGGTACATGGAGAATGTGTGTTGATTGTCGTGCAATCAACAATATAACTATTAAGTATAGATTTCCTATTCCTTGACTTGATGATATGCTTGATGAACTTTATGGAGCTAAGTACTTTAGCAAGGTGGATTTGAAACGAGGATATCATCAAATCAGGATGAAAGAAGGTGATGAGTGGAAAACAGCCTTTAAAACAAAGCATGGTTTATATGAGTGGTTAGTCATGCCTTTTGGCTTAACTAATGCCCCTAGCACATTCATGAGGCTTATGAACCATGTTTTGAGGAAATTTATTGGTAATTTTGTTGTTGTTTGCTTTGATGATATTCTGATTTATAGCAAGTCACAAGAAAAACATTTGAAACACCTTCGATTAGTTTTTCTTGAACTTAGGGCTGCACAATTGTATGTCAATCTTGAGAAGTGTTCTTTAATGTCTGAGAGTGTTGAGTTTTTAGGATTTCATGTTAGTATAGAAGGTGTGACCATGGATTCAAAAATGGTTGAAGCTATCACAAGTTGGCCAACACCAACAAATGTATCTAACTTGCGTAGTTTTCTTGGACTGGCAGGTTTCTACAGAAAGTTTGTTCATGATTTCAGCTCCATAGCAGCCCCTATGCATGAGTTGATTAAGAAAGACACCATCTTCAAATGGGGGCCTAAACAGGAACAAGCTTTTGCTACATTGAAAGAGAAACCCACCACCGCTCCTGTTCTAGTTGTGCCTTGTTTTGATAAAACTTTTGAACTAGAATGTGATGCTTCTGGCATTGGAATTGGTGCTGTACTGATGCAGGATAAACGCCCCATTGCCTATTTTAGTGAGAAGTTGGGTGGCGCAACACTCAACTATCTCACATGATAAAGAACTTTATGCCATTATAAGAGCCTTGGAAACTTGGCAACATTATTTATGGTTTAAAGACTTTATTTTACACACTGATCATGAAGCCCTAAAACATTTGAAAGGCCAAGGTAAGTTGAATAAGAGACATGCTAAATGGCTTGAGTTCATTGAAGCTTTTCCTTATAAAATTGCCTACAAGAAAGGTACGGAAAACAAAGTGGCTGATGCTTTATCTAGGAGATATACTTTACTTGCTACTTTACATGCTAAGTTTCTTGGTTTTGATTTCATTAAGTCTCTCTATGCTAGTGATTCAGTGTTTGGCGAGATCTACACCTCTTGTGTACGATCTCCTTTGGGAAAGTTTTACTTGTCAGATGGGTTTTTGTTTAAGGAAAATAAAGTGTGCATTTCTAATTGTTCCTTGCGTGTGAGTTTGATCACTGAATCACATGGAAGTGTTCTTATGGGACACTTCGGTATTTCTAAAACCTATGATGTGTTGCATGAACACTTCTATTGGCCTAGAATGAAAAAAGACGTTGAGACTTTTGTGAATAATTGTACTACATGTCACCATGCTAAGTCCAAATCACTTCCCCAAGGGCTTTACACACCACTTTCTGTTCCTAGCGGCCCGTGGCTTGATATTTCTATGGATTTTGTTCTAGGGTTACCTATGAGTTCTAAGAAAAAAGATTCTATTTTTGTTGTAGTTGATCGTTTTAGTAAGATGGCTAGATTTATTGCTTGCACCAAAACTGATGATGCAACTCATATTGCTAATCTTTTCTTTGCTGAGATTGTTAAATTGCATGGCATCCCTAAGACTATTGTTTCTGATAGAGATTCTAAATTTCTTAGCCACTTTTGGCGTGTTCTGTGGGCTAAAATTGGGACTAAGTTGCTATTTTCTACTACTTGTCATCCTCAAACTGATGGACAAACAGAAGTAGTTAATAGAACCTTATCCCAATTACTTAGAAGTGTGATCTCTAAAAATCTAAAATCATGGGAAGAATGTTTGCCTCATGTTGAATTCGCTTATAATCGTGCAATACATTCAACCACTAACATGTCTCGTTTTGAAGTTGTGTATGGTTTCAATCCGTTATCTCCCATAGACTTACTTGCTTTGCCTTACAATCTGCAGGATAGCTTAGATGGAGAAGAACGTGCCAAGAAGATCAAGGAGATGCATGTTAAAGTCAAAGAACAAATTGAGAAAAGGAACGAACAAATGGCTGCTCGAGTGAACAAGACAAGGAAAAAGATCACATTCGAGCCTGGAGATTGGGTGTGGATTCACTTGCGCAAAGACCGTTTTCCCCGCGAAAGAAAGTCAAAGCTGAACCAACGTGGAGATGGCCCATTTCAAGTTATATCACGGATTGGAGATAATGCATATAAGGTTGATCTTAGAGGAGAATACAATGTCTCTTCTACTTTCAATGTTTCATACTTGTCTCCATATCATTGCACAGATTCGAGGACGAATCATTTTCAAGAAGGGGAGGATAATGCAACCCAAACTACTAAAGATCCATTAAGAGTACCAGTTGGGCTAATCACAAGGTCTAAGTCCAAACAATTAAGACAAATCTTTATTGGTTATGTTCAAAAATGGTGGAAATCCAATTCAAGCCCAATTGCATATGATGGCGAAGAACTCAAGGCTTTTTATAATTGTTTAAGTGCTGATTTTGGTGATTAAATTAGACCCAAATCAGCCCTATTATTTTTGGTCATCATTAATTTAAATTGTTTGGCATAAAAGAGAAAACACTAGTTGTATTTAGAAAGGATTCCTTAAATCCTTTTCTAAATAAAACTCTATTTACTTGTTTTCTAGATTAGGTTTAGGACTCTTTTTCCCATTGTATTTAGATTACAATGCTGCCCTATACCTATAAATAGGGCACATCCATATCAGTTTTGAACAGGCTTGAATTCAATAAAATTCTTAAGTTTTTCTTTACACTTGTGTAAGAAACCTTATGGCTAATTGTGGACTCAATTAGTGGCTAGTCGTGGACTCGACTAGCAAATTGATTCGTGGACTCGAATCAATCTTACTTTCTTCAACCTTAGATTTAGGTTCATGGACTCGTTCTTGAATCGAAGGAAACTAGATCCGACTCTAGTTGATTGAAGATTGCATCATCGAGGTACTTGAAGCTACAATGGGATTCTTCCAAGTCTTTGAGGATTCGAGACAAAGGGTTTCTCATGAGGTTTAAGGTATTTTGATCCATCTCTATCTTCACATTGAGAGCATTCTTGGGACAATACTCCATTTATTTGAATCTTGGATTAGGTTCATATCATATACGAAAAGTCATTTCGAAGCATGAAGATATATCCTAAGATACTCTAGCTTTCAAATCAGGGAACCGACTCGACAAATAGGGGTACACACAATCAACGGTCATAATCAAGCATATACAGTTCTCAACATAGGGCACAGTTATAGATGAGCACAACCAACAATCAAGATTAAGCATGTATATTTACAAGCAAGAGTCTTATGGTCACGTTTCCATAACAGTCATAACATCAATCCTTCTCATCTCACACATAGCACACTTTGTTGGCGCCACAGAACCAATCGCATGCCCATACATGAGGGTCAGCGCATATAGCTCTGACACGGCCCCGCATGTGACACCCCAAAAATCCACACTCCAAACCATGAATTAATTGAGTAATTAATTCTATTTCTTTTGAGGAGTTGATTCCTAAAATCCTGATTTTTTATACTCAAGGACTAGTATTTGACTAGTCAATCTTTAAGTGGTGTTGTACCTTGTGCTTTGAGTGGAGTTCCCTTGTTCCTTACACTTTCTAAGAGTTAGTAAGGGTATCCTTGTCTTTTCACCAAGAGCTAGTTTTGTAACCTAAACCTAGAAGACTTCTTCATTTCATTCCCTTACATTTCCTAGAAAATATCTCTACCTTCTCTCTAGAAAACAAAAGTAGCTTGTTCTTCAAGCCAAAAGAAGCCTTTGTCAAGATTCCAAGTTTTGCTTCCAAGATTCAATCTTTCCTCTATTTTGGCATCTAGAAGGGTAAGATCTAAGCTTGTCTAGTCTTTTTGGTTCCATCTTAGTTGTCTTTTTCTTAAAGGTTGGATCTTTATGATCTTTTGGTTTGATCTTGAAGTGGGTTTGGCTAGTGAGCTTAGTGGAGAGCTTGTTGTGGTGTAAGAAGAGTCTTTTTGTCTTCAAGAGGTAACCCATGCTCTACAAAACCTATTTTGCTTACCTATATATGATTTCTTGGCTTCTACATGTGTTTTGCTATGAAATGTGAGTGTTTATGCATTCATCTTGTGATATTGCATATCTAGAGCTTGTGTTTAGGTTTCCTTTGTGCCATTGCTTGGCATTTTCCTTGGTTCAAGTCATTTTGTTGTGCTTGGTGAGATTTGGCATGTTTTGGACTTGAATTTGTGTTTGAAGGAGAAAATCCCCGAAGGGATTGTTTGACACAGGAGCGTGTACCTGCGGGCGGAACGGCGGGGAGAGCCCTACCCGCCGCCCACCCGCCGGTACACGGGAATGTGGGTGTTGTACCCGCGGGCAGAACCACGGGTAGGGGCCTACCCGTGGGTCCACCCGCGGGGAACACGTTGGAGTTGAGATGGGATTTGTTCCCCGTGTTTTGTTTGTCTCGGTCTTTGATCTTTTGGCCTCCCGTTGTTCTTTTGTGGAACTATTTGAGCGTCTTCTTGATGTTTCGTAGGTCTAGAGCTTTATGGTAGGTATCCATGTAGGATCTTTGGTGTTGTGAATCGTGCTAAGTGTTCAACATTGTGTTTCGTTGAACCGTGTGGTGTCTTGTGTGTTACTCGGAACTATCTTGAGTTTCCTCGTTGTTGAGCTTGCTAGTTATTATCCTAATGCTAGCGTCGTTGTTGTCGATGGGTGGTGACCTATCTCTTGTTTGAGTATGTTTCGTACCTCTTTTGCAATTTGTTGCTTGTTTCGTGTGAGTGGTGGTGCGTGTGTGGCTTTACCTAGATTGCACGATTAGTGGTATGGGACGCTAGTCACCAAGGTATTGCAGCGGTCCTCGTGGTGGCCGTGACGTGATTTCATGGAGTTGTGGCTGAGTCCACGTGTTTGGGGGATAACATTGTGTTATCCGGGCATGTGTTGCCGTGAATTGGTGGGTTTTCGTTGGTGGTTATAGGTGGGGGACGACGGTCCCGGAGGAATAAGGTTGGACTAGGCTGTACAGGGGCTTTCTGGAGGTAATGGTTGGCACCGAAGGTACAAGGTTGGGGGTAGCCATAAGGTTGGAACAGGGCATAAGGAAGGCATATCAACTCGTGATGTGTGATGTCACGAGGGCTTGTGAAGTCGTTGTTGTGATGAGTTCTCTTCTCTCGTGACGTGTGTAGTCACGGAGGCTTGTGGTGTGGTGTTTTGGCATGTGTTGCCGTTGGGTGAGTCTTTATCCTTGTGTGTGGTTAATCTTTGTGGTTGGGACGTGTTCCCGGTGTTATCCTTGTTAGTGGTGAGTCTTGCGTTGTCTTTTGATCTTGGCTTTTGACATATATATATGTATTCCGTTTCGAAAATGGTTTTCATATTATATATCTACCTATTTATGATACTTAACGGTATTGGTGGGTTACCAGCATCTCTCGCTGACCGGGCGTCGCCCCGATGTTTATCTTTGTATCTTTCAGGTGATGCGTAGTCGAGCGCGATGTCTAGAGCCGGTAGCTTAGCACCTGTGTCTTTAGACAGTGTTGTTGAGGCCTGTGTGCCAATGTCTCTAGATTGTTTTAGTTTGTTGTTTTTGGGATAGTGTTACACTTGCAGATTGTCGCCGTAGCGTATACCTAATGTGGTATACGTGGCATAACACCCCGTTTGGATTCCTTGTATCCAGTTATCTTTTTATATTCCGCTGTGCTAGTGTTTGTTGTTAATCTGCATGTGTTAAGACTCGTTTTAGTCTTGTTGTTTTGGGGGGGTGTTACAGTTGGTATCAGAGCCTAGGTTTGAACCTTGGTTTAGAGCCTAGGAAGAGTTGAGTCTAGACTTTCTAAGTGTTTAAGTGTGTTTTGAGACCTCTAAGCGACCTTAAGGAGCTACGTGTTTGGCTTAGGACTCTAGGTTGCGCGGTGAGTTGTGTGTTGCTTTCTGTCTTGCTTGCTTTCTTGCTCTTTTGGTAACCTTGTTGTTGTAGCAGAAGTCTGTGATGCCTCCTCGCCAGCGAATCGCAGTGTTTGAAGATGTGAGTGAAGTGGTTAAGAGATCTCGGTTGGCCGAATCTAGCAGTGCTTCTGGGGTAGTTGAACGGTGGATCCGGAGTGGTACGTCCACAAGAGTAAGTTCTAGTGCAGCTTCTGTGCCGGTACTCCGTGATGTAAGAGAGTATGGAAGGATAGAGGTTCATCATCCGACGGTAGGGTCATCTCAAGAGAGGGTGCTCACCTTAAATGAAGTCCGAACAAGTGACAGTGGCGTAGTAGTGGGAACCTTCCTCGTGCAATCTGTGCCAGCAACAGTCTTGTTTGATTTAGGGGCATCTAACTCGTTTATATCACCCGGCCTCGTGAAGAAGTTGGGCTTATCTGGGGGCGCGGGAGTGAGGTTTAATGTGAAGGTAGCGTCAGGAGAAGTTAGGGTGTGTGACCGTCTTTTTGAGGGCATCAAGATTTGTATCAAAGGAGAAGAGTTTCTGAGCGATCTAATCCAGTACGACTTGGACGGGATGGATGTGGTCCTAGGTATGGACTGGTTGGGGCAGTTTAGAGCCCAAATCTTGTGCAAAGATCAGAAGATAGTGCTACGAGGACCCAGCGAGAAGAGAGTGTCATACCGTGGAAAGATGGAAGAACCCGGAATTAAGTTGGTGTCTATGGTAAAGATGAAGAGGTACAAGGACAAGGGCAATGATGTGTACTAGTGTTCCGTCGAGAACTTGGAGGCAAAGGAGGAAGTGGCTCATACGATACCTGTAGTCCGTGAATTTCTTGATGTTTTTCCCGAAGAAATACCGGGTATGCCGCCTGCCAGGGAAGTGGAGTTTTCAGTGGATCTCGTGCCGGGCACTGCACCCATCTCTAAAGCCCCATATCGTTTGGCTACGCCAGAAATGCAAGAATTGAAGGCTCAGTTGCAAGAACTCCTTGACAAGGGTTATATCCAGCCAAGTGCATCGCCTTGGGGAGCTCCGGTGTTGTTTGTAAAGAAGAAGGACGGGAGTATGAGGTTGTGTATCGATTACCGGGAGCTTAATCAAGTTACCATTAAGAATAAATCCCCTCTTCCAAGAATAGATGACTTGTTTGATCAATTACGTGGCGCGGGAGTGTTCTCCAAAGTTGACTTGAGGTCAGGGTACCATCAGATAAGAGTAGCAGACAAGGATATCCCTAAGACTGCGTTTCGGACTCGGTACGGTCACTACGAATTTACGGTTATGCCTTTCGGTTTGACTAATGCCCCTGCAGTTTTCATGGACCTGATAAACAGAGTATTCAAATCTCACCTTGATGATTTTGTGATCGTGTTCATCGACGATATCTTGGTTTATTCAAAAGATAGGGAGGAACATGTTGGACACCTTCGGACGGTACTTCAAATCTTGCGGGAAAAGCAGTTGTATGCCAAGTTTTCTAAGTGCGAGTTTTGGAAAGACAGTGTGACGTTTCTAGGCCATGTGATTGATAGTAGAGGGATTTCTGTGGATCCAGACAAGATACGGGCAATAAAGGAATGGGCTGCACCCTCATCGGTGTCGGAAGTAAGAAGTTTTCTTGGGTTAGCAAGTTATTATCGGAGGTTTGTTTTGGATTTTGCCAAGGTGGCTCAACCGTTGACTAAGTTGTTAAGAAAAGAAGTGCCTTTCGTTTGGGATCAAGCTTGTGAATCAGCATTCCGGGAGTTGAAGGAGAGACTCACGTCTGCACCAGTTTTAATTCTGCCAGGGGAACGGGAGGTTTTGAGGTATACAGCGATGCGTCCAAGAAGGGACTAGGTTGTGTGTTGATGCAGAACGGGAGAGTGATTGCTTACGCCTCACGTCAGCTTAAGGTTCATGAAGAGAACTACCCTACACATGATTTGGAATTGGCCGCTGTGGTGTTTGCTTTGAAAATTTGGAGGCATTATCTCTATGGGGTGCGTTGCAAGATATTCACGGACCACAAGAACTCATCAAGGACTATGAGTTAGATATTCAGTATCACGAAGGAAAAGCTAATGTAGTGGCGGACGCCCTAAGTCGGAAATCGAAGCATACCGCTAGCTCTATTTGGGTGGTGGCGATGAGCTTTGCAAGGAGCTTCAACGGATGAGTTTGGAAGTGGTGGAACAAGGAGATGTGGAGGCAGAAGTTCGTTGTTATAACTTAAGGATTGTACCTACGTTTCTGGGAGAGATCAAGGAAGAGCAGCAAAAGGATGTGTCCTTGACCAAGGTAAGGGATGACCTAGCTAGAGGAAAAGGGGGACGGTTTGAGTTACCCGCGGATGGAGTGTTGAGGTACAAAAGCCGTGTGTGCATACCCGCGTCATGTGATCAGTGGAAGCGACGGATTTTGGAAGAAGGTCATAACACACCCTATTCGGTTCACCCCGGAGGAGACAAGTTATACAAGGACGTGAAGGGTTTCTTCTGGTGGCCTAATATGAAGAAGGAAGTTGTAGAGTTTGTTGGGAAATGCCTTAATTGCCAAAAGGTTAAAGCGGAACGTTGTAAGGTTAAGGGGTTGGTACAACCGTTAGAAATTCCATAAGGGAAATGGGATTCTATATCTATGGATTTCGTGGGAGGATTACCGACGACCCGTTCGGGTAAGGACAAAATCTGGGTGATAGTTGATCGTTTGACGAAGACCGCCCGCCTCATCGCAATGAAGGAGACCTGGACAATGACACAGTTGTCTCAAGCTTATGTCAACCAGGTGGTAAAGTATTATGGAGTTCCGAGGGATATTGTCTCCGATAGGGATTCAAGGTTCTTGTCTCAATATTGGAAATCTTTGCAAGCAGCTCTTGGAACTAAGTTAAGTCTCAGTACAGCTTTCCACCCAGCCACCGATGGACAAACAGAAAGGACTATACAGACTATCAAGGATTTGTTGAGAGCTTGTATGTTAGATTTTCAAGGATCTTGGGAGGACCATTTGGATTTGATAGAGTTTTCTTACAACAACAGTTATCATTCGAGTATTCGCATGGCACCTTATGAGGCTCTCTATGGACAGAAGTGTCGCAGTCCGCTTTGTTGGGAGGATCTTGTTAATCCGATAGTGTTGGGGCCACAATACTTGTTGGACACATCCGAGAAAGTTAAACAGATTCAAGAAAGGATGAAAGCGGCTCAGAATCGTCAAAAGTCTTATGCTGACTTGGCTAGAAGACAGGTGGAGTTTTCAGTTGGGGATAAGGTTTGGTTGAAAGTATCTCCCACCCGGGGAGTAATGCGGTTTGGGAAGAAAGGGAAGTTGAGCCCTAGATTTATAGGTCCGTACGAGATCTTGGAGAGAATTGGGAGTTTGGCTTACCGTTTGGCGTTGCCCTTGGAGTTGGACAGAGTGCATAATGTGTTCCATGTATCACAGCTCAAAAGATATGTTCATGATCCAACTCATGTTTTATCACCGGAAGTGTTACCGATAGATGAAGATTTGTCTTATGAAGAAAGGCCGCTCAGAATTTTGGACTTCAAGACTCGGGACACTCGCAGTAAATCTGTTAGGATGGTAAAGGTTTGGTGGCCTCATCATGGGGTTGAAGAAGCTACTTGGGAGCTGGAGGCATCGATGCGAGAGCGGTACCTTGAGTTGTTTGTGGAAGGTATCTCGTCTTTTTAGGTTGTTGTGTGCTTTGTGTGCTTGCTTGCTTTGTTTGTTGCCTTGCTGTTTAGCTAGTGTGTTAGATGGTGTTTGGGTTAGTTGTTGGGTTCTTGGTTGTTGTCTAGAAGTTGGTCGTTGTGTTGAGGTTAGAGTTCTTGATGCCAATCTATCCGTTTGTTGACCTCTTGCCTATCCTTGAAATCGTAATGTCTTTCTCTTTGCCTTGGAACCTTGTGAGAACTTTTGGAGTTTTTGACCAAAAGGGATATTCTTGGACTTCTTGTCACAATTTTGTTTCCTTGTTACCTTTCGTTCTTAATTCGTAATAACCAAGTTTCGGGGACGAAACTTCATTCGTAATAAGGTTGGACTTGGCTGTACAGGGGCTTTCTGGAGGTAATGGTTGGCACCGAAGGTACAAGGTTGGGGGTAGCCACAAGGTTGGAACAGGGCATAAGGAAGGCATATCAACTCGTGATGTGTGATGTCACGAGGGCTTGTGAAGCCGTTGTAGTGATGAGTTCTCTTCTCTCGTGACGTGTGTAGTCACGGAGGCTTGTGGTGTGGTGTTTTGGCATGTGTTGCCGTTGGGTGAGTCTTTATCCTTGTGTGTGGTTAATCTTTGTGGTTGGGACGTGTTCCCGGTGTTATCCTTGTTAGTGGTGAGTCTTGTGTTGTCTTTTGATCTTGGCTTTTGACATATATATATATATATATATATATATATATATATATATATATATATATATATATATATATATATATATATATATATATATATGTATGTATTCCGTTTCGAAAATGGTTTTCATATTATATATCTACCTATTTATGATACTTAACGGTATTGGTGGGTTACCAGCATCTCTCGCTGACCGGGCGTCGCCCCGATGTTTATCTTTGTATCTTTCAGGTGATGCGTAGTCGAGCGCGATGTCTAGAGCCAGTAGCTTAGCACCTGTGTGCCAATGTCTCTAGATTGTTTTAGTTTATTGTTTTTGGGATAGTGTTACACTTGCAGATTGTCGCCGTAGCGTATACCTAGTGTGGTATACGTGGCATAACACCCCGTTTGGATTCCTTTTGTCCAGTTATCTTTTTATCTTCCGCTGTGCTAGTGTTTGTTGTTAATCTGCATGTGTTAAGACTCGTTTTAAGTCTTGTTGTTTTGGGGGGGTGTTACACCGCAGCACCCTGCCCCGTCTCACAATACGGAGGGGTCGATCGCAACCGACCGATGAACCGCAGCTCATCATAGTTTGATCGCAACCAAACAGTGGACCGCAGCCCAAGAGTATGTCATTGACCGCAGCCAGGAAATATGAACCGCAGCTCATGTAGAAACGTTTGATCGCAACCAAACGGTGGACCGCAGCCCTATATAATATTTATATACCTGACCGTTCACAACCGGCCTTGTTAACAGTTAGGATGGTTCTCAACCCATCCAACTGCCCGTATAACCAATTTGATTGCAACCAAATTGGGGTAACCATGCACACATAACACATAGCAAGTACAGGCAGCCCACATTAGCATACTGGGAAGGGGGAGAAATCGTATAACGAAATCTATGCGTGGTCATCCACACTAAGAATAGTCCTAAGGGGTTCATACTTCTTATGCCTAGGCCAACGGGATACCCATTCATCTAGCATGCAACATACAAGACTCTTTCAACCTACGAATGGTGTCCGAACATCAAACTAGACATAGGCACAATGGGAGGGGTCCGTTAGGACACCACGGGGGACGAGGGGACATCAAACGGGGAAGCCAAATTCCCGGGTTGGGGTATTTTCCAGCGGGTAGCCGGTGGGTGAGGGTTCACCCGCCGGCGTTACTGTTCCGGGCAGCGGGTGCAGCTAACCATGCTTAGACACTTTCGAACGCAATTGACAATAATACGAAGACAATTAACGGATCATAATCAAGAAACATGCGGCACATATCCTATCATGCTTTCCTAAACATAATTAACACCCAAACATGTGAATTCCCGCCCAATACACCAAGGATAATACCACACGAATTTCACGGTACAACCTAGGGTTCTAATCCGTTTTTAAATCAACAAGAACACAATTCATCTTTTAATATCAAGATTCGGTGAGAATATCAAGAACATCCTACAATTATCAAGAACATCATATAATCATCAAGAACGCCACATACTCATCAAGAACACCATAATTATCACCTATCATCGTCAAGATCATCAAGAACATCAATGGAATCATAACACCAATTATCAATATAACGAATCATCAACACACAATAATATGGGAAATCCTAATGGGGAATCATAGCTATAAAAATAGGTTTTGTTGAGACATGGATTACCTCTTAGCCTTAATTGATTCCTTCTCTATGAAGGGTCTTTCTTTAAGCTTTCTTCTTTCTTGATTTCTCCTAGGGAAATTCTTGGAATTCTTGGTGTGGTGAGAGATTATTGTGGTGGGAGTTCTAGGTGCCTCCTTATGTTCCCTATTTATATATCTAAGAGTCTTTCTTAGGGCCTAATTTCTATAGGTTTGCTAACTCTATTCCTTTTAGGACTAAGGATTGGGTTTAGGGACAAGGGCCCATGGACTATGGTGGGCCTCTCCTAATTAATTATTGTGATTTAATTCTTTCTTTTGGGTAATTGGTTAAATGATTAATTGGTTTTAGGGGTCGTAACACGGGGTGTTACAATATAGCTCTGACACGGCGCCGCAACACTTTAACTTGTACCGCAGCACAAGGAGATTGATCGCAAGCAATCAATGAACCGCAGCTCATTTGTATCATAAACGTTTGATCGCAACCAAACGATGGACCGCAACCCTATTATCATATATGTATATATACATACATACCCAAACCAACTTCATACACAAACCAAAAGACAACAAAGATTCTATCTTTAGAAAAAGACACCTAAAAGGGGGTTAAAAACACCAAAAAATCAAGGATCTTACCCTCCCCTATGCTCAAGATGAAGAAAGTAGGAATCTTGGAAAACAACTTGCAAGATTTGGGATGCCCAAATTCTAGCTTGGAGAAGAAGTTACACCTTTCTAGAGAGAAGTTAGAGATTTTTGTGTTTGGATTGTAGGGTGAAAGAATGAAGGGGCGTTGCTAGGTTAGCTTGAACCACAAACTTTAGGTAGAAAGACATCCCTACCCTTACTAAAGTTGGAATGACATGGGAACAAGGGCACAACCCAAGAAACACAAGGTACAACCCTTTGACTTTAAGTGACTAATCAAAATCTAGTCCCTCGACTATTGAACTTCAGGATTTTTAAGAATAAATTAACAAAGAGACTATGATTACTTTCCTAATTAATCCTTGATTAGAGTTTGGATTTACGGGGTGTCACAGGTTCCTTAGAGTCACAATGACTCATTTTCTTTCTCTTGAGTCTTTTGACTCGATTGCTTTCTCTTGAGTCTCTTGACTCGATTACTTTCTTAATCATAGGCGAGGTAGGACTTCACCATAAGGTGGATAGACCTATCTGGGCTCGACATCTAGCCGGCCTAATACTCATCTCACCCGTAAAACCACTCTCTTGGTTCTTTTCTCAAACTCTGTGGAATCAGGTATCGAACTATCAGCGTGCACACCCCCTGACCAGGATTCCAAGCCTGGCAGGCAGTTTCCAACCTAGTTACTCGAGAATATCTACCTTGTTACTTCATATCGGATCGCAATGTCCGTTTCTTGCTTTGCTTTCTTTCTTTCACTGTTGCCGGTTTTAACCGATCTTTCTCTTTTCTTCTGAAAGGACATAGTCCTAATGGGCCTCCAAAATACTATTTGTCTCACAATAGGTAGCATATATATATATATATGTATATATATATATATATATATATATATATATATATATATATATATATATATATATATATATATATAAATATATATCTCATGCAACTTCTTTACTTATGCACATAACATCTCAACAATTCCTCAATGCAACAAGAAAATGACTTTCTAAAATAGATATGAGTCTTTGAAAATAATACTTAGGCTCACTTTGGCCATTTATGCATTTTAAAACATGATATGCTCAAATATGCACTTTACTGTAGAATAAACTTCAATTATCTTCTCACTGTGAATTCTCAATAATTCTATAAACATGCTAAGAAATCATAATTTAGCAAATCTTCATTGACAAACACTTAGCAAGTATTCAACTTGCTCTTGAACTCAAAATACTCAACATATTCTTAATACATCACTTTACTGGGCAATTAGATTCATGCTCTCTACAATCAAACAATTTCACATTCTTGGCAAAGCTTCTCAAATACTCACAATGAATACTTAGGCATGCTAATCCAGCAAACTTGACAAATATTGATAATATTTCATTATCTAACACTCATAAAGCAGGTTATCACGGGAAGGCTATTTAAGACATTTTTAGTTTCATTTTTAGGGGAGCTAGTTAGAATTTCAGATTTGGAGAGAGTAGTTTAGAGAGAGAAACATCAAAACACTCTTAGATTGTAGATTGTTCTCTATCCTTGTGGAGATCAATTGAAGAAGGAGATTGACAACATCCTAATCAAGAGATTTTAGCAAAGCTTCATCAAATTGTAATCTACATTGGTATATTTCTATTTCTTACATTTCAATTGATTAATTAAGTTTTGATTCTATGTTTCCAATGTTGATTTCAATGGCTTTGTTTGGCTAGATTATTTAATCAAGTACTAAAGTACTAAAGTCTATCCTTGGCACACAGGCCATAACAATAAAACAAAGGGAACTACTCTAGCAGGTTCTAGACCGCGCTCACGTCTACACATCACCTGAAAGAACACATAAAAGATGGGACGACGCCCAGTCAGCGAATAATGCTGGTAACCCACCAATACCTGTTAAGTATCATACATAGATAGGATATATATATATACAAAATCATTTGCGAAACGGGATATATATATATATATATATATATATATATATATATATATATATATATATATATATAAGTTCAAAACCAAGAGCGGAAGTCAACACAAGACTCTAAGCACTCATAACAAGATAAGGGAACACATCCCAAGACCACACGAGATACAACGACTCACAAGAACGGCTCAAAGTATAATCTACTATCACAGTCGATTAACACCCGACATGCATAACTCAAGAGAATAAGGACACAACCAATGGCAACACATGCCTTTGTGACTACACACGTCACAAGAAGAGAAACACAAAACAACGGCTACACAAGCCTTTGTGACAACACATGTCACAAATTGATATGCCTTCCTTATGCCCGGTTCCAACCTTTTGGCTACCCCCAACCTTATGTTTAGTTCCAACCTTTACCTCCAGGACCCCTGTACACCAAGTCCAACCCTATTCCTCCGAGGACCGTCGTCCCCTATCCGACAAACCACCAACGAAATTCCACCAATTCATAGTACACGAGGGTACCGATCACACGCACGGCGACACACGCCTCGGCGAACACACGCCTCTCCAAAACACGTGAACCCGACACACAGGTCACAAACTCCATAATCACGTCATGGCCACCACGAGGACCACTGCCGTACCTTGGTGACTAGTGTCCCATACCACTAGTCGTGCAATCCAGGTACAACCACACACACCACACCACAACAGGAATCAATCAACGGATCACAACGAAGATATGAAACCATACTCAATCAAGGAATGGATCACAGTCCAACAACAACGATGAATAACACAAGTTATCATCAACCAATAAGAAGGTACAAACAACACAAACGCTAGCATTTAAACACCGAATTAGCATGCTTATCAAACGGGTAAACCAAATGTAGTTCCGAAGAACACACAAGACTCATCACGGTTCAATGTTGAACACTTAGTAATAAGAACCATTACACATGGAATCCAAAAAGGGTCTATAGTGGGCTCATCACAAGGCCCATAACTACATCCATAAAGAATCATTGGTGGAAGAAACAAGAAGGTCCAATAATAATTCCATACGATAGAGGAAAGTATTATAGTGGCACATTTCAAATGATATCATGGATCGAAGACAATGCTTACAAGATTCAAGGTCGAATCATTTTCAAGAAGGGGAGGATGATGCGGCACAACATAATGAAGATCCATCAAGAATACCAATTGGGCCAATCACACGGCCCAAGTCCAAACAATTAAGACAACTCTTCATTGGTGATATTCAAAGATAGTGGAAATCCAAGTCAAGCCCATTTGCAAAAGATGAAGAAGAATTCAAGGATTTTTATAATTGTTTAAGTGCTGATTTTGGAGATTAAATTAGGCCCAAATAAACCTTATTATTTTTAGTCATCATTATTTTAATTGTTTGGCATTAATTAGAAAACACTAGTTTGTATTTAGAAATGATTCCTTAAATCCTTTTCTAATAGAACTATTTTTACTTGCTTTCTAGATTAGGTTTAGGACTCTTATTCCCATTGTATTTAGGATTACAATGCTGCCCTATACCTATAAATAGGGCACATCCATATCAGTTTTAAACAGGCTTTAATTCAATAAAATTCTTAAATTTGTCTTTACAATTGTGTAAGAAACCTTATGGCTAATTGTGGACTCAATTAGTGGCTAGTCGTGGACTCGACTAGCAAATTGATTCGTGGACTCGAATCAATCTTACTTTCTTCAACTTTAGATTTAGGTTCGTGGACTCGTTCTTGAATCAAAGGAAACTAGATCGGACTGTAGTTGATTGAAGATTGCAACATCATGGTACTTGAAGCTACATGGGATTCTTCCAAGTCTTTGAGGATTCGAGACAAAGGGTTTCTCGTGAGGTTTAAGGTATTTTGATACATCTCTATCTTTACTTTGAGAGCATTCTTGGGACAATATTCCATCTTTATTTGAACCTTGGACTAGGTTCATATGAATTTGGTATTCAGAGCCTAGGGCAGTGTTTCTGTTTTTCTGGGTGATTCTTGAAATTCTTGATTTTGTTTTGAAGGTGTTGTGTGGATCCTCTTGGTCCGAAATTTTTGTTGATATTTACAGTAGTTATTTGGAGGTTACTTATCAGAAAAACAAAAAAAAATCAAGAAATTTGAAAAAAAAAAAAACAAAAAAGAGAAAGCAATAAAGAAGAAGAATAAGGTTGGGAAAAGAATCTGGTTGGTAGGAGAAATTTGGATGGATAAGGAAGGGGAAAAGTATAAGGTTGGAAGGAGTTCTTGATATACTCTTATTTGGTTGTGGTACACTTGCACCCCTATTACATTCTATTTGTGTCTATCTACTGATATTGTTCCTGCGTATCTTTCTGCCATACTTCTTTCTTTGCTTCCCTTTTTCTTCCAAATCTTGCTTAGTTTCTTTGCTTGTATTGTCCTTTTTCTTTCCTTCTTGCTCTCAATTTTATTACCTACCTCGTAATACACCTGATGCGGCCCAACATAATGAAGATCCATTAAGATTACAAATTGGGTCAATCACAAGATCCGAGGCCCAAATCAGCTTTATTATTTGTGGTCATCATTTATTTTAAATTGTTTAGAATTAAAGAGAAAACACTAGTTTGTATTTAGAAAGGATTCCTTAAATCCCTTTCTAAATGAAACTCTCTTTACTTGTTTTCTAGATTAGGTTTAGGACTCTTTTTCCCATTGTATTTAGAATTATAATGCTGCCCTATACCTATAAATAGGGCACATCCATATCAGTTTCGGAGGCTTTAAATCAATAAAATTCTTAAGTTTTTCTTTACACTTGTGTAAGAAGTCTTATGGCTAATTGTGGACTCAATTAGTGGCTAGTCGTGGACTCGACTAGCAAATTGATTTGTGGATTCGAATCAATCTTACTTTCTTCAACCTTAGATTTAGGTTCGTGGACTCGTTCTTGAATCGAAAGAAACTAGATCGGACTGTAGTTGATTGAAGATTGCAACATCAAGGTACTTGAAGCTACATGGGATTCTTCCAAGCCTTTGAGGATTCGAGACAAAGGGTTTCTCGTGAGGTTTAAGGTATTTTGATCCATCTCTATCATTACTTTGAGAGCATTCTTGGGACAATATTCCATCTTTATTTGAACCTTGGACTAGGTTCATATCAATTTGGTATTCAGAGCCTAGGTTTATCCTCTTATTATCATTAGAAATTTGGTTTCTTTGGTTTCCTAAGTTTATCTCATTTTTATCTTACATACTACTTTTTTTTTTCGTCTCTTATTCATAAAAAAACCCTAAAAAAATTTCCTTTACATTCTTGATTTTGTTCTTGAATCTTGATACATGTTCTCCAGTTTCTTGAAAAACAATCCCGAAAGAGTTGTCCCTTTTTCCCGTCCAATATCAACGAGACCTCACACCTCCTAAGCACCATATAACCATATATTCTGTCAAGAAAACAACCCCATCTCACTCTTACCTATATCCAAAGCGCATTTACGCGCAATCACGTCGCAATCACACCCTGTCCAGATTTTCGCATTCTGTGACCAGTTTCAAAGAATGACTTATATTTCGAGATCCACCAATTAGTTTTATCTGAAATTTTTATATGTTGTAGATCTCTTTTGGGGCGTTCTTTTGTTATATTATACACGTGCTAATTCCTTACGGTCATTGAGATATTCATCTTTGAAGTAAGGGAAGCGTTTCTGTTTTTCTAGGTGATTCTTGAAATTCTTGATTTTGTTTTGAAGGTGTTGTGTGGATCCTCTTGGTCCAAAATTTTTGTTGATATTTACAGTAATTATTTGGAGGTTATTTATCAAAATACTGGGATTTATCGTTAATCCGGGAAACTACTTGAAAAGGCCCATCTCCTCGTGGCATCAGCTTGCTCCGCCTTTGAACTGGAAACCGATTCTTCCTCAAATGCACCCAAACCCAATCTCCAGGGTTGAACACAACCTTCTGACGTCCTTTGTTGACTCGTCGAGCCACTTTTTCATTCCGTCTTGCTATATTTTGGCTCACTTTCGCATGGATATCTTTCACCCATTTTGCCTTCCTTGCGGCATCCATGTTTTCAAAATCAGAAACAGAAAGAGGTGTTAAGTCTAATGGAGTAATAGGATTAAATCCATAAACGATCTCAAAAGGCGAAAATCCAGTAGCACAATGGATATGCCTATTATATGCAAACTCAACATGTTGAATATGACTTTCCCAAGACTTAAGATTTTTCTTCACAAAAACTCTAAGCGAAGTGACTAAAGTACGATTCACTACTTCAGTTTGCCCATCCGTTTGTGGATGACACGTAGTATAAAAAAGTAGCTTAGTGCCCAATTTACCCCATAGAGTCTTCCAAAAATAACTTAAAAATTTTACATCCCTGTCGGACACAATAGACTTAGGCATTCCATGAAGCCTAACAATCTCCCTGAAAAACAAATTGGCGACATTACTAGCATCGTCAGTCTTATGGCATGGAATAAAATGCGCCAGTTTTGAGAACCTGTCAACAATAACAAAAATGGAGTTATGTCCCCGAACAGTTCTTGGCAATCCCAACACAAAATCCATTGACAGATCTTCCCATGGATGAGAGGCTACAGGAAAAGGAGTATACAACCCATGAGGTTTTACCTTGGACTTAGCCTGTTTGCAGGTAACACAACTATCACAGACTCTATGCACGTCACGTTTCATTTTGGGCCAATAAAAATGGTCCTTCAATATCTCGAGAGTTTTCAAGACCCCAAAATAACCCATGAGTCCACCACCATGAGCTTCTTTAAAAATCAGCTGTCTCATGGAACACGAAGGAATACATAACCTGCCTTTCCTGAACAGAAAACCGTCATTCAAAGAGTACTCACCAAATTTTCCATCTAAACATGCATTAAAACTTGCTCCAAAATCAATGTCAGAGTTATAAAGTTCTTTCAAATGCTCAAAGCCTAAAACCCTAGCATGTAGAGACGTGAGTAAAGCACATCTCCTAGACAAAGCATCAGCAACAACATTATCCTTCCCATGTTTATATTTTAAGGAATATGCAAAAGACTCAATAAATTCAACCCATTTCGCGTGTCGCTTATTAAGTTTACCCTGACCTCTTAGATACTTCAATGATTCATGGTCAGTATGTATAACAAACTCTTTTGGATGCAAGTAATGCTCCCAATGCTCTAAAGCACGCACTAAAGCAAAGAACTCTTTGTCATAAGTAGGATAATTTAGGGAAGCCCCACTTAACTTCTCGCTAAAGTATGCTACGGGCTTACCCCCTTGCATTAGTACAGCCCCTATTCCTACTCAGGAAGCATCACAATCTATCTCAAAAACATCATCAAAATTAGGCAAAGCAAGAATAGGTGCCTTACACAATCTTTCTTTTAACTCATTAAAGGCATTCTCTTGCTTTTCACCCCACTCAAAGCCAACGTTCTTTTTAATCACCTCAGTTAGCGATGCAGCAATTGAGCTAAAATCTTTCACAAAACGGCGATAAAAGCTCGCTAATCCGTGAAAGCTTCTTACCTCGCTAACCGTTTTCGGTGTAGGCCATTGCTAGACAGCCTCAATTTTAGCACTATCAGCCTCAATCCCGTTGGCATTGACAATATAGCCAAGGAAATGTACCGACGAAGTGCAAAACTCACATTTTTTTAGATTAGCATACAGTTTATATTTCCTCAAAGAAGAAAACACTTCCCTAAGATGTCTAACATGCTCATTAAGACTCTTGCTATAAATAAGTATGTCATCAAAATAAACAACAACACTTTTCCCAATGAAATCTCGTAAAACTTCGTTCATGAGTCTCATAAAGGTACTAGGTGCGTTAGTCAGGCCGAACGGCATAACAAGCCATTCATATAGACCTTGTTTAGTCTTGAAGGCTGTTTTCCATTCGTCCCCTTCCTTAATTCTTATTTGATGATACCCAGAACGCAAATCAATCTTACAAAAATAACAAGAACCAAATAATTCATCAAGCATATCATCTAAACGGGGTATAGGTAAACGATATTTGACAGTTATTTTGTTAATTGCGCGACAATCAACGCACATTCACCATAACCCATCTTTTTTGGGTACTAGCAAAACAGGAACGACACACGGGCTTAGGCTTTCCCGGATTTGCCCTTTGGCCAAGAGTTCATTAACTTGCTTTTGGATTTCCTTAGTCTCCTCCGGGTTACATCGGTAGGCAGGCCTATTCGATAATGGCATTCCCGGCACCTAGTCAATTTGGTGTTCAATCCCCCTCAACGGTGGTAAACCGGCAAGAAGTTCCTCCGGACAAACATCTTTGAATTCCTGCATTAAAGAAGTCATTGCCTTGGGCAAATGACTAGGATTAGTAGTACGCTCGTTGGGTCCTTTATACAACAAAAGAAAAACTTGCCTCCCCGCTCTTATTGCTTTTTCAATATCTCTCTTTTTTCCAATGAAATTTTTCTTTGTTTTTTCTTTGTCCCACTTTTATTTTTCTCTCTTTTCCTTCCACTCTCTTTTTCAACACTATGTTCACTATTTTTTTCAATTCTTTTCTCATTTTTCTCTCTTTCCCTCATTTTCTGAAGGTCAGCGTGAATTTGTCGCGGAGTCATTGGGGTTAAGGTGATATTCTTGCCTCGGTGCTCGAACATGTACTTGTTATAATAACCATCATGGAACACCTTCATATCAAACTGCCACGGCCTCCCTAGAAGAATGTGAGCAGCGTCCATGGGCACTATGTCACAAAGGATCTCATCTTCATAATGTCCAAACTTGATCGGAATCAAAACTTGTTGATTCACCTTGATATCCCCCACCTTGTTTAACCACTGCAACGCATATGGTGTAGGATGGATTTGTGTGCTCAAGCCTAGCTTCTCCACCATTTTTGTACTAGCAACATTAGTACAGCTCCCGCCATCAATTATTAAACTACATACCTTCCCATGAACAAAACACCTTGAGTGAAAGATGTTTTCACGTTGACTTTCATCCCCGGTGGCTTGGATGTTGAGCATGCGCCTTACCATCAAGGCATCTCCCTCAACTGGTCCCTCCAAAACTTCTTCATTATCAGTTTCAAGTAGTTCCTCCTCACGTGAATCAGATTCCTCTTCGGTCTCCTCCTTGGAATCACTTTGCTCGGAATCAGTAACAATCCTCCCTTTCTTGATTGTCATATTTACCTTGTTTGGACAAACTTTTGCAATATGGCCTCTTCCTTGACATTTGAAACACTTGATGTTACGTGTCTTAGAGTTTCCTTCGGCAAAGTCCTTACCTTTTTGGTCTCTAGACTCCTTGGGTTTACCATTGCCATTCCTTGACTGGAATCTCTCCTTGGAACCCTCCTTACTCTTCCAAGAGGAAGAACTCATGTGGAACCAGTTTTTCTTTCTTTGCAAAGACTGCTCCACCTTCATGGCTATTTGTACTAGCTCATCATACTCCACATAATGTTGCCTATCAACTTCTTCTCGAATTTCTACATTCAAGCCTCTAAGGAACCGGGCCATGGACCTCTCGGTCTTTTCATCTATGTTAAGCCTGATCATGAGCTTCTCCATCTCTTGATTGTTGTCAGCAACACTTCTAGCACCCTGCAAAAGATATTCAAGTCGCTGATACATTTCACGTTGGTACCAACTTGGTACAAATCGCCTCCTCATTAAAATTCTCAACTCCCTCCAAGACTCTATAGTGATATGAACCAAGTCCAAGGTTCAAATAAGATGGAGTATTGTCCCAAGAATGCTCTCAAAGTAAAGATAGAGATGGATCAAAATACCTTAAACCTCACGAGAAACCCTTTGTCTCGAATCCTCAAAGACTTGGAAGAATCCCATGTAGCTTCAAGTACCTTGATATTGCAATCTTCAATCAACTAGAGTCGGATCTAGTTTCCTTCGATTCAAGAACGAGTCCACGAACCTAAATCTAAGGTTGAAGAAAGTAAGATTAATTCGAGTCCACGAATCAATTTGCTAGTCGAGTCCACGACTAGTCACTAATTGAGTCCACAATTAGCCATAAGGTTTCTTACACAAGTGTAAAGAAAAACTTAAGAGTTTTATTGAATTAAAGTCTCCTTCAAACTGGTATGGATGTGCCCTATTTATAGGTATAGGGCAGCATTGTAATCTAAATACAATGGGATAAAGAGTCCTAAACCTAATCTAGAAAACAAGTAAATAGAGTTTTATTTAGAAAAGGATTTAAGGAATCCTTTCTAAATACAACTAATGTTTTCTCTTTTATTCCAAACAATTTAAATTAATGATGACCAAAAATAATAGGGCTGATTTGGGCCTAATTTAATCACCAAAATCAGCACTTAAACAATTATAAAAAGCCTTGAAATCTTCTTCATCTTTTGCAAATGGGCTTGACTTGGATTTCCACCTTCTATGAATATTACCAATGAAGAGTTGTCTTAATCGTTTGGACTTGGGCCTTGTGATTGGCCCAATTGGTACTCTTGATGGATCTTCAATATGTTGGGCCGCATCATCCTCACCTTCTTGAAAATGATTCGACCTCGAATCTTGTAAGCATTGTCTTCGATCCATGATATCACTTGAAATGGGCCACTATAATACTTTCCTCTATCGAATGGAATTATTATTGGGCCTTCTTGTTTCTCCCACCAATGATTCTTTAAGGATGTAGTTATGGGCCTTGTGATGAGCGAACTATAGACCCTTATTGGATTCCATGTGTACTGGTTCTCATTATTCTCTCCTTCTTGAAAAGGATTCGTCCTCGAATCCAAATCTTCAATGAAAGACAAAGTAGGAAGCTCACTTTCTGTTTTATCACGCTCATGGAACTCATTGAACTTCTTCTTGGGATGCTTGACACGAGTTGCTCCAATCTTCATCCTACAATAAACAAGTAAGGCGATTAAGTTTAATGACACAACATAAAATTTAAACATTCTGAATGGTAATAGTTCAACAAAATTAGACATATTAAATTTAGCCATTTTGTTTGAATTATCAACAAGCACAACATCTTTCCTCCTAGAGCTTAAGGCTAAACCAAACACAAAATCAATGGAAATATCAAGTAATGATTTAGATGCATTGTGGTGGTAAGTAGCACAATTATGAACATAAGATTCTACATCTTTTTTCTTCTTTGGCCAATGAAAATATCCATGCAAAACATCATCATTCTTTGGAAAACCAAATTGTCCCTTATGTGAATCAATAATTAAACCATTGCTCAAATCCAAGCAAAAAGTGTCAATCCCATTGACTTTGAACCAAAACTCCTTGAGCAAGTAGTATTTGCCATAAGATGTTTTCAAATGTGCCTTATAACTTTCCAGTGATTCCTTATCTCTATCAAATAAAGTTTTAGTAAAATCAAAGTGAAGGAATCTCGGATGTATGGATGCAAACAAATTTCTAACACATCTAGCAAGTAGATCATTAATAGAAACATGGCAAACAAATCTAGAGAATTTTAATGCATGCTTTTGAAATAAAAGTGAGTAAATAGTTACTCCCCTTCTTTTCTCTTGCTTAATATCTTTTGTAGTGACCAAGAGAGGTTGCACTTTGACACCTTGGGCTGGTCCTTTCCACTGTATCACTGATTGTGGTCCCTTTGTTTGGCTACAAACTGAGTTAGAGGATTGGAGTAGTGATTGCAATTCCAAACATGGAGGTTCCACTTTTCTCTCTTTGATTTCTTCCTTCTTTGAGGCTGGTTTGAGAGCTTGCATCAATGTCAATTGAATTTCTTCTACTTGTTTAGGATACAAACGAGGCAAGACATATGTAACTCCATTCATGTGAAACACATAAGTGTTCCTCATTCCATCATAACTTATTTTTCTGTCAAATTGCCATGGTCTACCTAACAAGATATGAGCAGCCTGCATTGGGATATTATCACACAAGATTTCATCAGAGTAACTGTTAATAGATAAAGGAATAAGATCTTGTTTGGTTACTCTAGCTTCTCCTGCATCAGTTAACCATTGCAAACAATAAGCATTTGGATGATTAAGCAAAGGTAACTGGAGAAATTTACCCATAACTGCACTAGCCATATTTGTGCAACTTCTAGAATCTATTACCATAGCACAAGCATTCTCTCTAATTGACCCTTTAGTACAAAATATATTTTCTCTTTGAGACTCATCTTCTTTTAAAGGGTGAACATTCAAAACCTCCTTAACAACAACAGTATGACTAGACTCACTAGCAACATATTTAGAATCAGAATCTAAAGGTATGAATGGTTCTCCCTCAACATGTTAGTTGAGAGTTTCAAAATGGTCACATACCTCATCCTTAGACTTATATTCAAGACAAGAAGCAAAATTTTCAGATTGTTTTGTTATCTTAACTACCCTCTTGTTAGGGCAATCACGAGCTATGTGGCATCTCCCATTACATCTATAACAAATCAATTCTCTATCATGTTGAGGCCTCACTGCCTCACTTACATTTTCCTTACCTTTGTCTCGTGAATCATCTCTTGGAGGGGGATGTTCATCACGCCTTTTAGGGGTGGAACTTGTGCTGTTCCATCTTGATGCACCATTGTTGGACTTGTACAATTTCATCTCTTTGATTTTTGCCTCAGATTCACGTGCAGCATACAAGGCATCATAAAGGGTGTCATATCTCTGAATACTCATTCCACATCGAATTTCTAAGTTCAATCCATATACGAAACGAGCAACCGTTTTTGTCTCTTCTTCATGTATGTCTCCTTGTTTAAGCAAAATATTTGTAGTTTGGTAGTACTCATCAACTGACTTTTTTCCTTGCACCGTTCCCAGCAATTTTCTTTCAAGATCATAGAAAAAAGATTTAGGACAAAAGGTTAGGCGCATATCTTCCCTCACTTGAACCCAAGATTCATAGGGAATAAAATTAGCAACTCTCTCTCTATTTCTTTTTCGCCACCAAGATAATGCATACCCCTTAAAAGATGTAGCAACTAGCCTAATTTTTGTAAGATCAGAATATTGATTTAAATAAAAAAGAGTTTCAACAGAATTCTCTCATTCTATGTATTCGGTAGGTCCTTTCTCACCAGTGAAGTTAGGAATTTCATGTTTAATGTTTCCTAACTCCGCATTACGCTGCTGGATCCTTTGCCATCGAGGATCTACTCTTCCTGCTGGTTGCATGTATCGCTCATCATTGTGTGGTGGTTGCACTTGCTGTGAGCGTTGCTCCAAATTATTCATTCGTTTGAGTAACCTGTCTATCTTTTGTTCTAATGTCTGGGTAAGTTTGGAACTTGTTCATCCATCTGTAGAGGAAAAAAATATCTAAAAAAAAACAAGAAGATGTGTAAGTAGTCACGTTAGTGAAACCAAAAAGTTGGGTCGCTCCCTCTCTATTCTCAGCTCACGGGTAAGAGGTGGATTATATAGCTCTGGGGGTACACTACACTCTTACAAACACACACTCCACTCGTGTATCACTCCAAGTGGCAGATACTCTCACAAGCCTTTTTCCGAAAAGGAAAATTCTAGTCCGGAACTCAAGTTGGTATGGATTCAACCTCAAAGTTCAAGAAATCAAACCTTGGAAAACTTCACAAGCCTTTGAGAGTAAGGGTGTATCGCGAGATAGGTAATAAAATTTAGAGAAAGAAGCAAAGAAAAAGGACAATACGAGCAAAGAAACTAAATAAGATTTGAAAGAAAAAGGAAACTAAAGAAGGAAGTATGGCAAAAAGATATGCAAGACCAATATCAAAAGATAGAGACAAATAGAATATAAAATGGGTTCACGTGTACCACAACCAATTAGGAATCATTAAAGAACTCCTTCCAACCTTATACTTTTCCCCTTCCTTGTCCCTCCAAAATTCTCCTACCAGCCAAATTCTTTCCCCAACCTTATTCTTCTTCTTTATTGCTTTCTCTTTTTTGCTTTTTTTTTTTCAACTTTCTTGATTTTTTTTTTGATTTTTTTTTGATAAATAACCTCCAAATAATTACTGTAAATATCACCAAAAATTTTGGACCAAGAGAATCCACACAACCCCTTCAAAACAGAATCAAGAATTTCAAGAATCGCCTTGAAAAACAGAAACAATTCCCTGACTTTGAAGATCAATATCTCACTAACCAGAAGGAATTAGACAGTGTATAATATATCAAAAGAACGACCCAGAAAAGATCTACAACATATCCAAATTTCAGATAAAACTAACTAGTGGATCTCGAGATATAGGTAATTCTTTGAAACTGGTCACAGCTCGCGGAAATCTGGACAGGGTGTGATTGAGATGTGATTGCGCGTAAATGCGCTTTGGATATAGGTAAGGGTGAGATTGGGTTGTTTCCTTGACAGAATATATGGTAATATGGTGCTTAGGAGGTGTGAGGTCTCGTTGATATTGGACGGGAAAAAGGGAAAACTCTTTCGTGATTGTTTTTCAAAAAACTGGAGAACATGTATCAAGATTCAAGAACACAACCAAGAATGCAAAATAAAATTTTTTTGGGGTTTTTTTTAATGAAAAAGACACGAAAAAAGTAGTATGTATGATAAGAACGAGATAAACCTAGGGAACCAAAGAAACCAAATTTCCAATGATAATGAGACAAACCTAGGCTCTGAATACCAAATCGATATGAACCTAGTCCAAGGTTCAAATAAGATGGAGTATTGTCCCAAGAATGCTCTCAAAGTAAAGATAGAGATGGATCAAAATACCTTAAACCTCACGAGAAACCCTTTGTCTCGAATCCTCAAAGACTTGGAAGAATCCCATGTAGCTTCAAGTACCTTGATATTGCAATCTTCAATCAACTAGAGTCGGATCTAGTTTCCTTCGATTCAAGAACGAGTCCACGAACCTAAATCTAAGGTTGAAGAAAGTAAGATTAATTCGAGTCCACGAATCAATTTGCTAGTCGAGTCCACGACTAGTCACTAATTGAGTCCACAATTAGCCATAAGGATTCTTACACAAGTGTAAAGAAAAACTTAAGAGTTTTATTGAATTAAAGTCTCCTTCAAACTGGTATGGATGTGCCCTATTTATAGGTATAGGACAGCATTGTAATCTAAATACAATTGGAAAAAGAGTCCTAAACCTAATCTAGAAAACAAGTAAATAGAGTTTTATTTAGAAAAGGATTTAAGGAATCCTTTCTAAATACAACTAATGTTTTCTCTTTTATTCCAAACAATTTAAATTAATGATGACCAAAAATAATAGGGCTGATTTGGGCCTAATTTAATCACCAAAATCAGCACTTAAACAATTATAAAAAGCCTTGAAATCTTCTTCATCTTTTGCAAATGGGCTTGACTTGGATTTCCACCTTCTATTAATATTACCAATGAAGAGTTGTCTTAATCGTTTGGACTTGGGCCTTGTGATTGGCCCAATTGGTACTCTTAATGGATCTTCAATATGTTGGGCCGCATCATCTGGTATCAGAGCCAAATTGATATGAACCTAGTCCATGGTTCAAATAAGATGGAGTATTGTCCCAAGATTACTCTCAATGCAAAGATAGAGATGGATCAAAATACCTTAAACCTCACGAGAAACCCTTTGTCTCGAATCCTCAAAGACTTAGAAGAATCCCATGTAGCTTCAAGTACCTCAATGTTGCAATCTTCAATCAACTAGAGTCGGATCTAGTTTCCTTCGATTCAAGAACGAGTCCACGAACCTAAATCTAAGGTTGAAGAAAGTAAGATTGATTCGAGTCTACGAATCAATTTGCTAGTCGAGTCCACGACTAGCCACTAATTGATTGAGTCCACAATTAGCCATAAGGTTTCTTACACAAGTGTAAAGAAAAACATAAGAATTTTATTGAATTAAAGTCTCCTTCAAACTGGTGTGGATGTGCCCTATTTATAGGTATAGGGCAGCATTGTAATCTAAATACAATTGGAAAAAGAGTCCTAAACCTAATCTAGAAAGCAAGTAAATAGAGTTTTATTTAGAAAATGATTTAAGGAATCCTTTCTAAATACAACTAATGTTTTCTCTTTTATTCCAAACAATTTAAATTAATGATGACCAAAAATAATAGGGCTGATTTGGGCCTAATTTAATCACCAAAATCAGCACTTAAACAATTATAAAAAGCCTTGAAATCTTCTTCATCTTTTGCAAATGGGCTTGACTTGGATTTCCACCTTCTATGAATATTACCAATGAAGAGTTGTCTTAATCGTTTGGACTTGGGCCTTGTGATTGGCCCAATTGGTACTCTTGTTGGATCTTCAATATGTTGGGCCGCATCATCCTCACCTTCTTGAAAATGATTCGACCTCGAATCTTGTAAGCATTGTCTTCGATCCATGATATCACTTGAAATGGGCCACTATAATATTTTCCTCTATCGAATGGAATTATTATTGGGCCTTCTTGTTTCTCCCACCAATGATTCTTTAAGGATGTAGTTATGGGCCTTGTGATGAGCCAAATATAGACCCTTATTGGATTCCATGTGTACTGGTTCTTATTATATAGGATCCTCTCCATACTTCCTTCTCTCAGCTATAATCTTATCCCACCAGCTAGAAGCATAGTCTGTAAACTCTAGGACTACCAGTCTTAACTTCTTCCTCTCTGAATACCTATGACATTCAAATGACCTCACCACCCTACTTTCCCAATCTAGATAAGCTTCCGGGTCATTTTTCCCTTGAAACTTAGGGATCATTGGCCGAACATCACTCATGTCATCATCCACTTCTTCCCAACGATTTCTACCCCTTATGTTTCTTTCCCATCTAAATTCTCTATTCTCATCTATTTCTTCACTCTCCTCTCCACTACTGATATGAACCTAGTCCAAGGTTCACATAAAGATGGAATATTGTCCCAAGAATGCTCTCAAAACTAAAGATAGAGATGGATCAAAATACCTTAAACCTCACGAGAAAACCCTTTGTCTCGAATCCTCAAAGACTTGGAAGAATCCCATTGTAGCTTCAAGTACCTCGATGATGCAATCTTCAATCAACTAGAGTCGGATCTAGTTTCCTTCGATTCAAGAACGAGTCCACGAACCTAAATCTAAGGTTGAAGAAAGTAAGATTGATTCGAGTCCACGAATCAATTTGCTAGTCGAGTCCACGACTAGTCACTAATTGAGTCCACAATTAGCTATAAGGTTTCTTACACAAGTGTAAAGAAAAACTTAAGAATTTTATTGAATTAAAGTCCTCCCAAAACTGATATGGATGTGCCCTATTTATAGGTATAGGGCAGCATTGTAATCTAAATACAATGGGAAAAAGAGTCCTAAACCTAATCTAGAAAACAAGTAAAAAGAGTTTTATTTAGAAAAGGATTTAAGGAATCCTTTCTAAATACAACTAGTGTTTTCTCTTTTATTCCAAACAATTTAAATTAATGATGACCAGAAATAATAGGGCTGATTTGGCCATAATTTAATCACCAAAATCAGCACTTAAACAATTATTAAAAAGCCTTGAGTTATTCTTCATATTTTGCAAATGGGCTTGACTTGGATTTCCACCATCTTTGAACATCACCAATGAAGAGTTACCTTAATTGTTTGGACTTGGGCCTTGTGATTAGCCCAATTAGTACTCTTAATGGATCTTCATATGTTGGGCCGCATCATCCTCCCCTTCTTGAAAATGATTCGACCTTGAATCTTGTAAGCATTGTCTTCGATCCATGATATCACTTGAAATTGGCCACTATAATATTTTCCTCTATCGAATGGACTTATTATTGGTCTTTGTTGTTTCTTCCACCAATGATGTTTTAAGGTCGTCGTTATGGGCCTTGTGATGAGCCCACTATTTACCCTTTCTGGATTCCATGTGTACTGGTTCCTATTAACTACTATTACTCATTTGTTCCCTCTCATTTTGTCTTCTATTTCTCTCCCTTTCTCTGTTCTGTTCCCTAATTTGCACCCCATTTCTCCCTCTATTTTCATCTTGTATCCTTTCCCCCCTCTGGTTTCTCTCCATCTCAACCATTCTACCATCCATCTCCTCAAACCTTCTATTTAACCTGTCAAATTCTCCCCTCATCGCGTCCACCATGAACCTAACATCTGGATTTTGGGTTTCCCTTCGCTCGCTAGTCTCCCCACCCTCCGCCATTAAAACAGCAAAGCTAAAATATGTATATATATAATATAAATAAGGCCCTTACTTCACTCCCTCACACACTCTCAGTTTTAGGGTGAGTCACTCTTCTTTTACCGCTCGTGTATTAAAATAAAACACTCTAATGGTCTCACAAAAACACACAAATAGCAAAGAACAAGACCCTTTTCTACGAGTTCTTGACGGACTTTCCAACAATCTAAGGAATACTTCTTCCACAAGGCGTGGGTGATAGGATAAAAGGTTATTGGGTGTTTGGCTTGAAAGAAAATTGGTACAATACTCAAACTAATTACAAATAAGTGAACAACCTTCTCAGCATACAGAATGGTATATTTTTTTTTGATTTTTTTTTTTGAATTTTTTTTTCTTTCCTCTTTTGATTCTTTTCTTTTTTTTTTTCTTTCCCTTTTTTTTTTGAATGAAAAAATAAAGGCTAAAATAGATTTAGCACAAATGAAACACACCAAAAAAGAAACAGTTTGGCAGAAAGTTACAGAATCTGGGTGTAACTTCACAGAATTTCTGGGAACAATTGACAAATTGTTTAGGACTGAAATTTTCAGGTTTTCAAGTACTATGAGTATACTACTTTCACAAAAAAATTCAGAACAAAATACGATACATAAGTATTTTTTTGGAATTTTTCAATCTAACTGCACAAATCTGGGAAATTTTCGGCAGTGAGTATTGATCAATCAATTGGGGCTATATGACAAGGAATTAATTGATGAAATTTAATTTAGAGACAGTAGACTCATTAAGGATCACGAAAAAAATTATGCACTTTGCTTTTGGGACTAGTTTTGGTAGCTAAAAAGATAACACAAAAGGAAGAAAACTGGCAGCAATTGAATAGAGGATAGACGGTAAGAAAATATATAAATTAGGTTGTGATTTGTAACCTCTAAGACGTGAATAAGCCAACCTGGCTCTGATACCAAAGATGATGTGATCCTCGGGCTGGAGACGAAGTTTGGAAATCTTGCGTTCTCGTTTGGTCCTCGGGCTTTTTCACGTCTCTAGTAGAACAGAGCTGGCATTGTCTCGGTTGGTTTGTGATGTGGTTCTGTTAGACGGATTTGGGTTGAGTTGCGGGAAGGGTTATGGTGTTTTCTAAGATTGGGATTCGCCCACACCTGGTTTGAAGGTGATACGAAGAAAGAGACGCCACAAGGAAGAAAATAGTCCTTGATAAGTCGGGAAGTCTTGAAGAACTCAAGAACAAGGCAAGGCACAAGTAGTGCTCTTGTTTGCTATTTCTCAAAATCTTATGTGTGTCCTTTACAAAGAGATTAGGAGTGTTATATATAGCTCCCTAGCGTGCCTCTTGCCTAAAGACTAGGACATGGATAGTTTGAATTCAAATATAGCACTAAAGTCTAACTAAAAACAAATAACTAGACTACTTATTATAAAAGAAATAATATGCTACTCATTATTTGAATACTAATGGATAGTCCAATAAATTTATTTACTATCCATGTAATCAGCATAGCCCAATTCAATTAATTTCCCTCCAACTGGACCCCAATTAGATTAACCGGCCGCTCCTTGTCCTCATCAAATTGATCCATATCCCATTGAGCGCTAATCAGCCCTCCAACGGCATCTTGTAATTGTTTAGCCTTTGCCCTTGTCATTGGACCATCTACTAGGACTCGTAATAGATCATCGTTGTCCTCAACAATCCTCAACAAGGTAAATGCATAACCGTGGCACGCAGGCCGAAAGGGAAACTATCTACTTCTATGCTCCACGATTCTAGCGCGCTCCAGTGTCTACTCTTCTGTGCCTGAAAGCCAAATATATCTGTTCAGCGGGAGATGCTGGTAACCCACTCCAATGCGTTGAAATATAATACATATAGAGATATATATAGATATACGAAAACCATTTTGAACATGAAGATATATCCTACGAACTCTAGCTTTTAAAACAGGGATAGACTCGACACATAGAGCTAAGCACAAACGGCAGTTATAGCAAGCATATATAGTTCGCAACAGGCAAGGTAGATAAGGCTGAGCATAATCAATAATCATAACCCAACATAAACAATCCCCAACGTAAATCCCGTAGTCACATCCCCAAGATACTCATAATCACAACTCATCCATATCTCATCACATAAGCACACTTTGTTGGCGCCACATGACCAATCGCATGCCCATACATGAGGGTCAGCGCATATAGCTCTGACACGGCCCCGCAGCACCCTGCCCCGTCTCACAATACGGAGGGGGCGATCGCAACCGACCAATGAACCGCAGCTCATCATAGTTTGATCGCAACCAAACAGTGGACCGCAGCCCAAGAGTATGTCATCTGACCGCAGCCAGGAAAATGAACCGCAGCTCATGTAGAACGGTGGACCGCAGCCCTATATAATATTTATATACCTGACCGATCGCAATCGACCTGGTTAACAGTCAGTATGGTTCTCAACCCATCCGACTGCCCGTATAATCCATTTGATCGCAACCAAACGGTGGACCGTAGCCCTATATAATGTTTATATACCTGACCGATCACAACCGGCCTGGTTAACAGTCGGTATGGTTCTCAACCCATCCGACTGCCCGTATAACCAATTTGATCACAACCAAATTGGGGTATCATGCACACATAACACATAGCAAGCACATGCAACCCACATTAACACATTGGGGAAGGGGGAGAAAACGTATAACAAAACCTATGCGTGATCCTTCACATACTAAGAATAATCCTAAGGGGTTCATACTTCTTTCACCTAGGTCAACGGGATACCAATTCAACTAGCATGCAATATATAAGACTCATACAACTTACGAACGGTACCCGAAATATCAAACTAGACATAGGCACGATAGACGGAGTCCGTTGGGACACCACGGGTGTCGGGGGAACATCAAACAAGGAAGCCAAAATCCCAAATTGCGGTGCAAACCAGCGGGTAGCCGGTGGGTGAGGGTTCACCCGCCGGCGGCAACTATTCCGGGCAGCGGGTGTCCGGCGGGCAGCTGCCCGCTGCCGGCGATGCCACTTTTAGCCGCGGGTAGGTGGCGGGTCCCCTACCCCCCACTGACTCTTCTTCACAAATAAACGCCCCGGGAACCACCGTGGAACCCGAAACCATGCTTAGACACTTTCAAACGCAATTGATAACACACGTAGACAATTAACGGATCAAAATCAAGAAACATACGGCACATAACCTATCATGCTTTTCTAAACATAATCGACACCCAAGCATACAAATTCCCACCCAATCTACCATGAATAATACCATACGAATTCCACGATATAACCTAGGGTTCTAATTATTTTTAAATCAACAAGAACACAATTCATCTTCTAATATCAATATTCGGTAGGAATATCATATAAACATCAAGAATGTCATATAATCATCAAGAACTAATCATCAAGAACCTCTTATCATCAAGATTACCCATGGAATCATAACACCAATTATCAAGATCATTATAACGAATCATCAACACACAAGAATATGGGGGAAATCCTAAGAGGGGAATCATAGCTATGAACATAGGTTTTGTTGAGACATGGGTTACCTTTTAGCCTTAATTAATTCCTTGGCTATGAAGGGTCTTTCTTGGAGCTTTCTTCTTTCTTGATTTCTCCTAGGGGAATTCTTGGAATTTCTTGTGTGGTGAGGGATTATACTGGTGGGTGGTTCTAGGTGCCTCTTAAGTCCCCTAGTTATATATTTAGGAGTCCTAATTAGGAACTAATATTATAGGCTTGCTAATTCTATTCCTTTTAGGGCTAGGGGTTGGGTTTTAGGGGTGATGGCCCACGGACCATGGTGGGCCTTTTCCCTAATTAATTACTGTAATTTAATTCTTTCTTTCGATAATTGGTTAAATGATTAATTGGTTTTAGGGGTCGTAACACGGGGTGTTACAACTTGTTCCACCCTTCAAAGGTGTGATGAAAACCCTCCTCCAAGAGATGATTCACGAGACAACGGTAAGGAAAAGGTGATGATGCGGCCCAACATATGAAGATCCATTAAGAGTACTTATTGGGCCAATCACAAGGCCCAAGTCCAAACAATTAAGGTGGAAATCCAAGTCAAGCCCATTTGCAAAATATGAAGAATAACTCAAGGCTTTTTTATAATTGTTAAGTGCTGATTTTGGTGATTAAATTAGGCCCAAATTAGCCCTATTATTTCTGGTCATCATTAATTTAAATTGTTTGGCATAAAAGAGAAAACACTAGTTGTATTTAGAAAGGATTCCTTAAATCCTTTTCTAAATAAAACTCTATTTACTTGTTTTCTAGATTAGGTTTAGGACTCTTTTTCCCATTGTATTTAGATTACAATGCTGCCCTATACCTATAAATAGGGCACATCCATATCAGTTTTGAGGAGGCTTTAATTCAATAAAATTCTTAAGTTTTTCTTTACACTTGTGTAAGAAACCTTATGGCTAATTGTGGACTCAATTAGTTGCTAGTCGTGGACTCGACTAGCAAATTGATTCGTGGACTCGAATGAATCTTCCTTTCTTCAACCTTAGATTTAGGTTCGTGGACTCGTTCTTGAATCGAAGGAAACTAGATTCGACTCTAGTTGATTGAGGATTGCATCATCGAGGTACATGAATCTATAATGGGATTCTTCTAAGTCTTTGAGGATTCGAGACAAAGGGTTTCTCGTGAGGTTTAAGGTATTTTGATCCATCTCTATCTTTGCATTGAGTGTAATCTTGGGACAATACTCCATCTTATTTGAATCTTGGATTAGATTCATATCAATTTGGTATCAGAGCCTAGGTTTATCTCATTATCATTAGAAATTTGGTTTCTTTGGTTCCCTAGGTTTATCTTGTTCTTATCTTACATACTACTTTTATTCGTGTCTTATTCATTAAAAAATCCCAAAAAATTTTCTTTTGCATTCTAGATTATTTTCTTGAATCTTGATACATGTTCTTTAGTTTCTAGAAAACCTATCCCGTAAGTGTTTTCCCTTTTTCCTATTCAATATCAACGAGACCTCACACCTCCTAAATACCATATTACGCGCAATCACGTCGCAATCACACCCTGTCCAGATTTCAGCATTCTGTGACCAGTTTCAAAGAATGACCTATATCTCGATATCCACCTGTTAGTTTTATCTGAAATTTGGATATGTTTTAGATCTCTTCAGGGGCGTTCTATTGATATATTATACACTTGCTAATTTCCTACGGTCATTGAGATATTGATCTTCGAAGTAAGGGCAGCGTTTCTGTTTTTCTTGGTGATTCTTGAAATTCTTGATTCTGTTTTGAAGTGCTTGTGTGGAACCACTTGGTCTGAAATTTTTGTTGATATTTACAGTAATTATTTGGAGGTTATTTATTAAAAAAATAAAAAAAAAAATCAAGAAAGTTGAAAAAAAAAAAAGCAATAAAGAAGAAGAATAAGGTTGGGGAAAGAATTTGGCTGGTAGGAGAATTTTGGAGGGACAAGGAAGGGGAAAAGTATAAGGTTGGAAGGAGTTCTTTAATGATTCCTAATTGGTTGTGGTAGACGTGAACCCATTTTATATTCTATTTGTCTCTATCTTTTGATATTGGTCTTGTATATCTTTCTGCCATACTTCCTTCTTTAGTTTCCTTTTTCTTTCAAATCTTATTTAGTTTCTTTGCTCGTATTGTCCTTTTACTTTGCTTCTTGCTCTCAATTTTATTACCTATCTCGCGATACACCCTTACTCTCAAAGGCTTGTGAAGTTTTCCAAGGTACGTTTTCTTGAACTTTGAGGTTGAATCCATATCAACTTGAGTTCCGGACTAGAATTTTCCTTTTTGGAAAAAGGCTTGTGAGAGTATCTGCCACTTGGAGTGATACACGAGTGGAGTGTGTGTTTGTAAGAGTGTAGGGTACCCCAGAGCCATATAATCCACCTCTTACCCGTGAGCTGAGAATAGAGAGGGAGCGAGCCAACTTTTTGGTTTCACTAACGTGATTACTCACACATCTTCTTGTTTTTAGATTTTTTTTTCCTATACAGATGGCTGAACAAGTTCCAAACCTGCCCCAGACATTAGAACAAAAGATAGACAGGTTACTCAAACGAATGAATAATTTTGAGCAACGCTCACAGCAAGTGCAACCACCACACAATGATGAGCGATACCTGCCACCAGCAGGAAGAGTGGATCCTAGATGGCAAAGGATCCAGCAGCGTAATGCGGAGTTAGGAAACATTAAACATGAAATTCCTAACTTCACTGGTGAGAAAGGACCTACCGAATACATAGAATGGGAGAATGCTGTTGAAACTCTTTTTTATTTAAAGCACTATTCTGATCTTACAAAAATTAGGCTAGTTGCTACATCTTTTAAGGGGTATGCTTTGTCTTGGTGGCGAAAAAGAAATAGAGAGAGAGTTGCTAATTTTATTCCCTATGAATCTTGGGTTCAAGTGAGGGAAGATATGCGCCTAACCTTTCGTTCTAAATCTTTTTTCTATGATCTCGAAAGAAAATTGCAGGGAACCGTGCAAGGAACAATGTCAGTTGATGAGTACCACCAAACTATAAATATTTTTCTTGAACAGGGAAACGTACATGAAGAAGAGGCAAAATCTATTGCTCGTTTCGTACATGGATTGAACTTAGAAATTCGATGTGGAATGAGTATTCAGAGATATGACACCCTTTATGATGCCTTGTATGCTGCACGTGAATCTGAGGCAAAAATCAAAGAGATGAAAATGTACAAGGCCAACAATGGTGCATCAAAATGGAACAACACTTGTTCTACCCCTCAAAGACGTGATGAACGTCCTCGTCCAAGAGATGATTCACGAGACAAAGGTAAAGAAAAAGTAAGTGAGGCAGTGAAGCCTCAACGTGATAGAGAATTGATTTGTTATAGATGTAATGGGAGAGGCCACATAGCTCGTGATTGCCCTAACAAGAGGGTAGTTAAGATAACAACAGAATCTGAAAATTTTACTTCTTGTCTTGAATATAAATCTGGGGATGAGGTTTGTGACCATTTTGAAACCCCCAATGAACATATTAAGAGAGAACCATTCATACCTTTAGATTCTGATTCTAAATATGTTGATAGTGAGTCTAGTCATACTGTTGTTGTTAAGGAGGTTTTGAATGTTCACCCTTTAAAAGAAGATCATTCTCAAAGAGAAAATATATTTTGTGATGCGGCCCAACATATGAAGATCTAATAAGAGTACTAATTGGGCCAATCACAAGGCCCAAGTCCAAACAATTAAGGCAACTCTTCATTGGTGATGTTCAAAGATGGTGGATATCCAAGTCAAGCCCATTTGCAAAATATGAAGAATAACTCAAGGCTTTTTTATAATTGTTTATGTGCTGATTTTGGTGAGTAAATTAGTCCCAAATCAGCCCTATTATTTTTGGTCATCATTAATTTAAATTATTTGGCATAAAAGAGAAAACACTAGTTGTATTTAGAAAGGATTCCTTAAATCCTTTTCTAAATAAAACTCTATTTACTTGTTTTCTAAATTAGGTTTAGGACTCTTTTTCCCATTGTATTTAGATTACAATGCTGCCCTATACCTATAAATAGGGCACATCCATATCAATTTTAGACAGGCTTTAATTCAATAAAATTCTTAAGTCTTTCTTTACACTTGTGTAAGAAACCTTATGGCTAATTGTGGACTCAATTAGTGGCTAGTCGTGGACTCGACTAGCAAATTGATTCGTGGACTCGAATCAATCTTACTTTCTTCAACCTTAGATTTAGGTTCGTGGACTTGTTCTTAAATCGAAGGAAACTAGATCCGACTCTAGTTGATTGAAGATTGCAACATCGAGGTACTTGAAGCTACATGGGATTCTTCCAAGTCTTTGAGGATTCGAGACAAAGGGTTTCTCGTGAGGTTAAGGTATTTTGATCCATCTCTATCTTTAGTTTTGAGAGCATTCTTGGGACAATACTCCATTTCATTTGAACCTTGGACTAGGTTCATATCAATTCAATAATAGGAACTAGTACACATGGAATCCAGAAAGGGTAAATAGTGGGCTCATCACAAGGCCCATAACGACGACCTTAAAACATCATTGGTGGAAGAAACAACAAAGACCAATAATAAGTCCATTCGATAGAGGAAAATATTATAGCGGCCAATTTCAAGTGATATCATGGATCGAAGACAATGCTTACAAGATTCGAGGTCGAATCATTTTCAAGAAGGGGAGGATGATGCAGCCCAACATATGAAGATCTATTAAGAGTACTAATTGGGCCAATCACAAGACCCAAGTCCAAACAATTAAGGCAACTCTTCATTGGTGATGTTCAAAGATGGTGGAAATCCAAGTCAAGCCCATTTGCAAAATATGAAGAATAACTCAAGGCTTTTTTATAATTGTTTAAGTGCTGATTTTGGTGATTAAATTAGACCCAAAGTAGCCCTATTATTTCTTGTCATCATTAATTTAAATTGTTTGGCATAAAAGAGAAAACACTAGTTGTATTTAGAAAGGATTCCTTAAATCCTTTTCTAAATAAAACTCTATTTACTTGTTTTCTAGATTAGGTTTAGGACTCTTTTTCCCATTGTATTTAGATTACAATGCTGCCCTATACCTATAAATAGGGCACATCCATATCAGTTTTAGACAGGCTTTAATTCAATAAAATTCTTAAGTCTTTCTTTACACTTGTGTAAGAAACCTTATGGCTAATTGTGGACTCAATTAGTGGCTAGTCGTGGACTCGACTAGCAAATTGAATCGTGGACTCGAATCAATCTTACTTTCTTCAACCTTAGATTTAGGTTCGTGGACTCGTTCTTGAATCGAAGGAAACTAGATCCGACTCTAGTTGATTGAAGATTGCAACATCGAGGTACTTGAAGTTACATGGGATTCTTCCGTGTCTTTGAGGAATCGATACAAAGGGTTTTCTCGTGAGGTTTAAGGTATTTTGATCCATCTCTATCTTTAGTTTTGAGAGCATTCTTGGGACAATACTCCATTTTATTTGAACCTTGGACTAGGTTCATATCAATTTGGTATTCAGAGCCTAGGTTTATCTCATTATCATTAGAAATTTGGTATCAATTTGGTTCCCTAGGTTTATGATATGAATCTAGTCCAAGGTTCAAATAAATATGGAATATTGTCCCAAGAATGCTCTCAAAAGTAAAGATAGAGATGGATCAAAATACCTTAAACCTCACGAGAAACCCTTTGTCTCGAATCCTCAAAGACTTGGAAGAATCCCATTGTAGCTTAAAGTACCTTGATGTTGCAATCTTCAATCAACTAGAGTCGGATCTAGTTTCCTTCGATTCAAGAACGAGTCCACGAACCTAAATCTAAGGTTGAAGAAAGTAAGATTGATTCGAGTCCACGAATCAATTTGCTAGTCGAGTCCACGACTAGCCACTAATTGAGTCCACAATTAGCCATAAGGTTTCTTACACAAGTGTAAAGAAAAACTTAAGAATTTTATTGAATTGAAGCCTGTCTAAAACTGATATGGATGTGCCCTATTTATAGGTATAGGGCAGCATTGTAATCTAAATACAATGGGAAAAAGAGTCCTAAACCTAATCTAGAAAACAAGTAAATAGAGTTTTATTTAGAATAGGATTTAAGGAATCCTTTCTAAATACAACTAGTGTTTTCTCTTTTATGCCAAACAATTTAAATTAATGATGACCAAAAATAATAGGGCTGATTTGGGCCTAATTTAATCACCAAAATCAGCACTTAAACAATTATAAAAAAGCCTTGAGTTATTCTTCATATTTTGCAAATGGGCTTGACTTGGATTTCCACCATCTTTGAACATCACCAATGAAGAGTTGCCTTAATTGTTTGGACTTGGGCCTTGTGATTGGCCCAATTAGTATTCTTAATGGATCTTCATATGTTGGGCCGCATCATCCTCCCCTTCTTGAAAATGATTCGACCTCGAATCTTGTAAGCATTGTCTTCGATCCATGATATCACTTGAAATTGGCCACTATAATATTTTCCTCTATCGAATGGACTTATTATTGGTCTTTGTTGTTTCTTCCACCAATGATGTTTTAAGGTCGTCGTTATGGGCCTTGTGATGAGCCCACTATTTACCCTTTCTGGATTCCATGTGTACTGGTTCCTATTATTCTCCCATTCTTGAAAAGGATTCGTCCTCGAATCCAAATCTTCAGTGAAAGACAAAGTAGCAAGCTCACTTTCTGTTTTATCACGCTCATGGAACTTTTTCTTGGGATGCTTGACATGAGTCGCTCCAATCATCATCCTACAATCAACAAGTAAGGCAATTAAATCTATTGACACATCAGGGAATTTAAACATTCTGGATGGTAATAATTCAACAAAATGAGACATATTAAATTTATGAATCTTGTTTGAATTGTCAATAAGCACAAAATCTTTCCGCCTAGAGCTTAAGGCTAAACCAAACACAAAATCCATGAAAATATCAAGTAATGATTTAGATGCATTGTGGTGGTAAGTAGCACAATTATGAACATAAGATTCTACATCTTTTTTCTTCTTTGGCCAATGAAAATATCCATGCAAAACATCATCACTCTTTGGAAAATCAAATTGTCCCTTATGTGAATCAATAATTAAATCATTGCTCAAATCCAAGCAAAAAGTGCCAATCCCATTGACTTTGAACGAAAACCCCTTGAGCAAGTAGTATTTCACATAAGAAGTTTTCAAATGTGCCTTATAACTTCCCAGTGATTCCTTATCTCTATCAAATAAAGTTTTAGTAAAATCAAAATTAAGGAATCTCAGATGTATGGGCGCAAACAAATTTCTAACACATCTAGCAAGGAGCTCATTAATAGAAACATGACAAACAAATCTAGAGAATTTTAATGCATGCTTTTGAAATAAAAATGAGTAAATAGTTACTCCCCTTCTTTTCTCTTGCTTAATATCCTTTGTAGTTACCAAGAGAGGTTGCACTTTGACACCTTGGGCTGGTCCTTTCCACTGTATCACTGATTGTGGTCCCTTTGTTTGGCTACAAACCGAAATAGAAGATTGGAGTGGTGATTGCAATTCCAAACATGGAGGTTCCACTTTTCTCTCTTTGATTTCTTCCTTTGATGCTGGTTTGAGAGCTTGCATCAATTTCAATTGAATTTCTTCTACTTGTTTAAGATACAAACGAGGCAAGACATATGTAACTCCATTCATGTGAAACACATAAGTGTTCCTCATTCCATCATAACTTATTTTTCTGTCAAATTGCCATGGTCTACCTAACAAGATATGAGCATCCTGCATTGGGATATTATCACACAAGATTTCATCAGAGTAACTTTTAATAGATAAAGGAATAAGAGCCTGTTTGGTTACTCTAGCTTCTCCTACATCAGTTAACCATTGCAAACAATAAGGATTTAGATGATTAAGCAAAGGTAACTGAAGAAATTTAACCATAGTTGCACTAGCCACATTTGTGCAACTTCTAGAATCTATTACCATAGCACACACATTCTCTCTAATTGACCCTTTAGCACAAAATATATTTTCTCTTTGAGACTGATCTTCTTTTAAAGGGTGAACATTCAAAACCTCCTTAACAACAACAATATGACTAGACTCACTATCAACATATTTTGAATCAGAATCTAAAGGTATGGATGGTTCTCTCTCAACATGTTCATTGGGGGTTTCAAAATGGTCACAAACCTCATCCTCAGATTTATATTCAAGACAAGAAGTAAAATTTTCAGATTGTGTTGTTATCTTAACTACCCTCTTGTTAGGGCAATCACGAGCTATGTGGCCTCTCCCATTACATCTATAACAAATCAATTCTCTATCATGTTGAGGCCTTACTGCCTCACTTACCTTTTCCTTACCTTTGTCTCGTGAATCATCTCTTGGAGGAGGATGTTCATCACGCCTTTGAGGGGTGGAACAAGTGTTGTTCCATCTTGATGCACCATTTTTGGACTTGTACATTTTCATCTCTTTGATTTTTGCCTCAGATTCACGTGCAGCATACAGGGCATCATAAAGGGTGTCATATCTCTGAATACTCATTCCACACCGAATTTCTAAGTTCAATCCATGTACGAAACGAGCAACAGTTTTTGTCTCTTCTTCATGTATGTCTCCCTGTTTAAGCAAAATACTTATAGTTTGGTAGTACTCATCAACTGACTTATTTCCTTGCACCGTTCCCTGCAATTTTCTTTCAAGATCATTGAAAAAAGATTTAGGACGAAAGGTTAGGCGCATATCTTCCCTCACTTGAACCCAAGATTCATAGGGAATAAAATTAGCAACTCTTTCTATATTTCTTTTTCGCCACCAAGATAATGCATACCCCTTAAAAGATGTAGCAACTATCCTAATTTTTGTAAGATCAGAATATTGCTTTAAATAAAAAAGAGTTTCAACAGCATTCTCCCATTCTATGTATTCGGTAGGTCCTTTCTCACCGGTGAAGTTAGGAATTTCATGTTTAATGTTTCCCAACTCCGCATTACGCTGCTGGATCCTTTGACATATAGGATCCACTCTTCCTACTTGTGGCAGGTGTCGCTCATCATTGTGTGGTGGTTGCACTTGCTGTGAGCGTTGTTCCAAATTATTCATTCGTTTGAGTAACCTGTCTATCTTTTGTTCTAATGTCTGGGGAAAGTTTGGAACTTGATTAGCCATCTGTATAGGAAAAAAAAATTCTAAACAAAAAGATGTGTGAGTAGACACGTTAGTGAAACCAAAAAGTTGGCTCGCTCCCTCACTATTCTCAGCTCGCAGGTAAGAGGTGGATTATATAGCTCTGGGGGTGCACTACACACTCTTACAAACACACACTCCACTCGTGTATCGCTCAAGGTGGCAGATACTCTCACCAGCCTTTTTCCAAAAAGGAAAATTCTAGTCCGGTACTCAAATTGATATGGATTCAACCTCAAAGTTCAAGAAAAAGTACCTTGGAAGACTTCACAAGCCTTTGAGAGTAAGGATGTATCGTGAGGTAGGTAATAAAATTGAGAGCAAGAAGCAAAGAAAAAGGATAATACGAGCAAAGAAACTAAATAAGATTTGAAAGAAAAAGGAAACCAAAGAAGGAAGTATGGCAGAAAGATATGCAAGACCAATATCAATAGATAGAGACAAATAGAACGTAAGAGGGGTTCAAGTATACCACAACTAAATAGGAATCTATCAAGTACTCCTTCCAACCTTATACTTTTCCCCTTCCTTTTCCCACCAAGATTCTCCTACCAACCTTATTCTTCTTCTTCTTCTTCTTTTGCTTTCTCTTTTTTTTTTTTTTTTTTTTTTGCTTTTTTTTTTATTTTTTTTGATAAATAACCTCCAAATAATTACTGTAAATATCACCAAAAATTTCGGCCAAGTGGTTCCACACAAGCACTTCAAAATAGAATCAAGAATTTCAAGAATCACCCAGAAAAACAGAAACGCTACCCTTACTTCGAAGATCAATAGCTCAATGACCGTAAGGAATTAGCAAGTGTATAATATATCAATAGAACGCCCAAGAAGAGATCTAAAACATATCAAAATTTCAGATAAAACTAACCGGTGGATCTCGAGATATAAGTCATTCTTTGAAACTGGTCACAGAACGTGAAAATCTGGACAGGGTGTGATTGCGATGTTATTGCGCGTAAATGCTCTTTGGATATAGGTAAGGGTGATATGGGGCTGTTTTCCTGACAGAATGTGTGATAATATGGTGCTTAGGAGGTGTGAGGTCTCGTTGATATTGGATGGGAAAAAGGGAAAACACTTTCGGGATTGTTTTTCAAGAAACTGGAGAACATGTATCAAGATTCAAGAACACAATCAAGAATGCAAAAGAAAATTTTTTTGGGGTTTTTTAAATGAATAAGACACGAATAAAAGTAGTATGTAAGATAAGAACGAGATAAACCTAGGGAACCAAAGAAACCAAATTTCCAATGATAATGAGACAAACCTAGGCTCTGAATACCAAATTGATATGAATCTAGTCCAAGGTTCAAATAAATATGGAATATTGTCCCAAGAATGCTCTCAAAAGTAAAGATAGAGATGGATCAAAATACCTTAAACCTCACGAGAAACCCTTTGTCTCGAATCCTCAAAGACTTGGAAGAATCCCATTGTAGCTTCAAGTACCTTGATGTTGCAATCTTCAATCAACTAGAGTCGGATCTAGTTTCCTTCGATTCAAGAACGAGTCCACGAACCTAAATCTAAGGTTGAAGAAAGTAAGATTGATTCGAGTCCACGAATCAATTTGCTAGTCGAGTCCACGACTAGCCACTAATTGAGTCCACAATTAGCCATAAGGTTTCTTACACAAGTGTAAAGAAAAACTTAAGAATTTTATTGAATTGAAGCCTGTCTAAAACTGATATGGATGTGCCCTATTTATAGGTATAGGGCAGCATTGTAATCTAAATACAATGGGAAAAAGAGTCATAAACCTAATCTAGAAAACAAGTAAATAGAGTTTTATTTAGAATAGGATTTAAGGAATCCTTTCTAAATACAACTAGTGTTTTCTCTTTTATGCCAAACAATTTAAATTAATGATGACCAAAAATAATAGGGCTGATTTGGGCCTAATTTAATCACCAAAATCAGCACTTAAACAATTATAAAAAAGCCTTGAGTTATTCTTCATATTTTGCAAATGGGCTTGACTTGGATTTCCACCATCTTTGAACATCACCAATGAAGAGTTGCCTTAATTGTTTGGACTTGGGCCTTGTGATTATAGTGGCCCAATTAGTATTCTTAATGGATCTTCATATGTTGGGCCGCATCATCCTCCCCTTCTTGAAAATGATTCGACCTCGAATCTTGTAAGCATTGTCTTCGATCCATGATATCACTTGAAATTGGCCACTATAATATTTTCCTCTATCGAATGGACTTATTATTGGTCTTTGTTGTTTCTTCCACCAATGATGTTTTAAGGTCGTCGTTATGGGCCTTGTGATGAGCCCACTATTTACCCTTTCTGGATTCCATGTGTACTGGTTCCTATTATTCTCCCATTCTTGAAAAGGATTCGTCCTCGAATCCAAATCTTAGTGAAAGACAAAGTAGCAAGCTCACTTTCTGTTTTATCACGCTCATGGAACTTTTTCTTGGGATGCTTGACATGAGTCGCTCCAATCATCATCCTACAATCAACAAGTAAGGCAATTAAATCTAATGACACATCAGGGAATTTAAACATTCTGGATGGTAATAATTCAACAAAATGAGACATATTAAATTTATGCATCTTGTTTGAATTGTCAATAAGCACAAAATCTTTCCGCCTAGAGCTTAAGGCTAAACCAAACACAAAATCCATGAAAATATCAAGTAATGATTTAGATGCATTGTGGTGGTAAGTAGCACAATTATGAACATAAGATTCTACATCTTTTTTCTTCTTTGGCCAATGAAAATATCCATGCAAAACATCATCACTCTTTGGAAAATCAAATTGTCCCTTATGTGAATCAATAATTAAATCATTGCTCAAATCCAAGCAAAAAGTGCCAATCCCATTGACTTTGAACGAAAACCCCTTGAGCAAGTAGTATTTCACATAAGAAGTTTTCAAATGTGCCTTATAACTTCCCAGTGATTCCTTATCTCTATCAAATAAAGTTTTAGTAAAATCAAAATTAAGGAATCTCGGATGTATGGGCGCAAACAAATTTCTAACACATCTAGCAAGGAGCTCATTAATAGAAACATGACAAACAAATCTAGAGAATTTTAATGCATGCTTTTGAAATAAAAATGAGTAAATAGTTACTCCCCTTCTTTTCTCTTGCTTTATATCCTTTGTAGTTACCAAGAGAGGTTGCACTTTGACACCTTGGGCTGGTCCTTTCCACTGTATCACTGATTGTGGTCCCTTTGTTTGGCTACAAACCGAAATAGAAGATTGGAGTGGTGATTGCAATTCCAAACATGGAGGTTCCACTTTTCTCTCTTTGATTTCTTCCTTTGATGCTGGTTTGAGAGCTTGCATCAATTTCAATTGAATTTCTTCTACTTGTTTAAGATACAAACGAGGCAAGACATATGTAACTCCATTCATGTGAAACACATAAGTGTTCCTCATTCCATCATAACTTATTTTTCTGTCAAATTGCCATGGTCTACCTAACAAGATATGAGCATCCTGCATTGGGATATTATCACACAAGATTTCATCAGAGTAACTGTTAATAGATAAAGGAATAAGAGCCTGTTTGGTTACTCTAGCTTCTCCTACATCAGTTAACCATTGCAAACAATAAGGATTTAGATGATTAAGCAAAGGTAACTGAAGAAATTTAACCATAGTTGCACTAGCCACATTTGTGCAACTTCTAGAATCTATTACCATAGCACACACATTCTCTCTAATTGACCCTTTAGCACAAAATATATTTTCTCTTTGAGACTGATCTTCTTTTAAAGGGTGAACATTCAAAACCTCCTTAACAACAACAATATGACTAGACTCACTATCAACATATTTTGAATCAGAATCTAAAGGTATGGATGGTTCTCTCTCAACATGTTCATTGGGGGTTTCAAAATGGTCACAAACCTCATCCTCAGATTTATATTCAAGACAAGAAGTAAAATTTTCAGATTGTGTTGTTATCTTAACTACCCTCTTGTTAGGGCAATCACGAGCTATGTGGCCTCTCCCATTACATCTATAACAAATCAATTCTCTATCATGTTGAGGCCTTACTGCCTCACTTACCTTTTCCTTACCTTTGTCTCGTGAATCATCTCTTGGAGGAGGATGTTCATCACGCCTTTGAGGGGTGGAACAAGTGTTGTTCCATCTTGATGCACCATTTTTGGACTTGTACATTTTCATCTCTTTGATTTTTGCCTCAGATTCACGTGCAGCATACAGGGCATCATAAAGGGTGTCATATCTCTGAATACTCATTCCACACCGAATTTCTAAGTTCAATCCATGTACGAAACGAGCAACAGTTTTTGTGTCTTCTTCATGTATGTCTCCCTGTTTAAGCAAAATACTTATAGTTTGGTAGTACTCATCAACTGACTTATTTCCTTGCACCGTTCCCTGCAATTTTCTTTCAAGATCATTGAAAAAAGATTTAGGACGAAAGGTTAGGCGCATATCTTCCCTCACTTGAACCCAAGATTCATAGGGAATAAAATTAGCAACTCTTTCTATATTTCTTTTTCGCCACCAAGATAATGCATACCCCTTAAAAGATGTAGCAACTATCCTAATTTTTGTAAGATCAGAATATTGCTTTAAATAAAAAAGAGTTTCAACAGCATTCTCCCATTCTATGTATTCGGTAGGTCCTTTCTCACCGGTGAAGTTAGGAATTTCATGTTTAATGTTTCCCAACTCCGCATTACGCTGCTGGATCCTTTGACATATAGGATCCACTCTTCCTACTTGTGGCAGGTGTCGCTCATCATTGTGTGGTGGTTGCACTTGCTGTGAGCGTTGTTCCAAATTATTCATTCGTTTGAGTAACCTGTCTATCTTTTGTTCTAATGTCTGGGGAAAGTTTGGAACTTGATTAGCCATCTGTATAGGAAAAAAAAATTCTAAACAAAAAGATGTGTGAGTAGACACGTTAGTGAAACCAAAAAGTTGGCTCGCTCCCTCACTATTCTCAGCTCGCAGGTAAGAGGTGGATTATATAGCTCTGGGGGTGCACTACACACTCTTACAAACACACACTCCACTCGTGTATCGCTCAAGGTGGCAGATACTCTCACCAGCCTTTTTCCAAAAAGGAAAATTCTAGTCCGGTACTCAAATTGATATGGATTCAACCTCAAAGTTCAAGAAAAAGTACCTTGGAAGACTTCACAAGCCTTTGAGAGTAAGGATGTATCGTGAGGTAGGTAATAAAATTGAGAGCAAGAAGCAAAGAAAAAGGATAATACGAGCAAAGAAACTAAATAAGATTTGAAAGAAAAAGGAAACCAAAGAAGGAAGTATGGCAGAAAGATATGCAAGACCAATATCAATAGATAGAGACAAATAGAACGTAAGAGGGGTTCAAGTATACCACAACTAAATAGGAATCTATCAAGTACTCCTTCCAACCTTATACTTTTCCCCTTCCTTTTCCCACCAAGATTCTCCTACCAACCTTATTCTTCTTCTTCTTCTTCTTTTGCTTTCTCTTTTTTTTTTTTTTTTTTTTTTTGCTTTTTTTTTTTTATTTTTTTTGATAAATAACCTCCAAATAATTACTGTAAATATCACCAAAAATTTCGGCCAAGTGGTTCCACACAAGCACTTCAAAATAGAATCAAGAATTTCAAGAATCACCCAGAAAAACAGAAACGCTACCCTTACTTCGAAGATCAATAGCTCAATGACCGTAAGGAATTAGCAAGTGTATAATATATCAATAGAACGCCCAAGAAGAGATCTAAAACATATCAAAATTTCAGATAAAACTAACCGGTGGATCTCGAGATATAAGTCATTCTTTGAAACTGGTCACAGAACGCGAAAATCTGGACAGGGTGTGATTGCGATGTTATTGCGCGTAAATGCTCTTTGGATATAGGTAAGGGTGATATGGGGCTGTTTTCCTGACAGAATGTGTGATAATATGGTGCTTAGGAGGTGTGAGGTCTCGTTGATATTGGATGGGAAAAAGGGAAAACACTTTCGGGATTGTTTTTCAAGAAACTGGAGAACATGTATCAAGATTCAAGAACACAATCAAGAATGCAAAAGAAAATTTTTTTGGGGTTTTTTAAATGAATAAGACACGAATAAAAGTAGTATGTAAGATAAGAACGAGATAAACCTAGGGAACCAAAGAAACCAAATTTCCAATGATAATGAGACAAACCTAGGCTCTGAATACCAAATTGATATGAATCTAGTCCAAGGTTCAAATAAATATGGAATATTGTCCCAAGAATGCTCTCAAAAGTAAAGATAGAGATGGATCAAAATACCTTAAACCTCACGAGAAACCCTTTGTCTCGAATCCTCAAAGACTTGGAAGAATCCCATTGTAGCTTCAAGTACCTTGATGTTGCAATCTTCAATCAACTAGAGTCGGATCTAGTTTCCTTCGATTCATGAACGAGTCCACGAACCTAAATCTAAGGTTGAAGAAGGTAAGATTGATTCGAGTCCACGAATCAATTTGCTAGTCGAGTCCACGACTAGCCACTAATTGAGTCCACAATTAGCCATAAGGTTTCTTACACAAGTGTAAAGAAAAACTTAAGAATTTTATTGAATTGAAGCCTGTCTAAAACTGATATGGATGTGCCCTATTTATAGGTATAGGGCAGCATTGTAATCTAAATACAATGGGAAAAAGAGTCCTAAACCTAATCTAGAAAACAAGTAAATAGAGTTTTATTTAGAATAGGATTTAAGGAATCCTTTCTAAATACAACTAGAGTTTTCTCTTTTATGCCAAACAATTTAAATTAATGATGACAAAAAATAATAGGGCTGATTTGGGCCTAATTTAATCACCAAAATCAGCACTTAAACAATTATAAAAAAGCCTTGAGTTATTCTTCATATTTTGCAAATGGGCTTAACTTGGATTTCCACCATCTTTGAACATCACCAATGAAGAGTTGCCTTAATTGTTTGGACTTGGGCCTTGTGATTGGCCCAATTAGTATTCTTAATGGATCTTCATATGTTGGGCCGCATCATCCTCCCCTTCTTGAAAATGATTCGACCTCGAATCTTGTAAGCATTGTCTTCGATCCATGATATCACTTGAAATTGGCCACTATAATATTTTCCTCTATCGAATGGACTTATTATTGGTCTTTGTTGTTTCTTCCACCAATGATGTTTTAAGGTCGTCGTTATGGGCCTTGTGATGAGCCCACTATTTACCCTTTCTGGATTCCATGTGTACTGGTTCCTATTATTCTCCCATTCTTGAAAAGGATTCGTCCTCGAATCCAAATCTTCAGTGAAAGACAAAGTAGCAAGCTCACTTTCTATTTTATCAGGCTCATGGAACTTTTTCTTGGGATGCTTGACATGAGTCGCTCCAATCATCATCCTACAATCAACAAGTAAGGCAATTAAATCTAATGACACATCAGGGAATTTAAACATTCTGGATGGTAATAATTCAACAAAATGAGACATATTAAATTTATGCATCTTGTTTGAATTGTCAATAAGCACAAAATCTTTCCGCCTAGAGCTTAAGGCTAAACCAAACACAAAATCCATGAAAATATCAAGTAATGATTTAGATGCATTGTGGTGGTAAGTAGCACAATTATGAACATAAGATTCTACATCTTTTTTCTTCTTTGGCCAATGAAAATATCCATGCAAAACATCATCACTCTTTGGAAAATCAAATTGTCCCTTATGTGAATCAATAATTAAATCATTGCTCAAATCCAAGCAAAAAGTGCCAATCCCATTGACTTTGAACGAAAACCCCTTGAGCAAGTAGTATTTCACATAAGAAGTTTTCAAATGTGCCTTATAACTTCCCAGTGATTCCTTATCTCTATCAAATAAAGTTTTAGTAAAATCAAAATTAAGGAATCTCAGATGTATGGGCGCAAACAAATTTCTAACACATCTAGCAAGGAGCTCATTAATAGAAACATGACAAACAAATCTAGAGAATTTTAATGCATGCTTTTGAAATAAAAATGAGTAAATAGTTACTCCCCTTCTTTTCTCTTGCTTAATATCCTTTGTAGTTACCAAGAGAGGTTGCACTTTGACACCTTGGGCTGGTCCTTTCCACTGTATCACTGATTGTGGTCCCTTTGTTTGGCTACAAACCGAAATAGAAGATTGGAGTGGTGATTGCAATTCCAAACATGGAGGTTCCACTTTTCTCTCTTTGATTTCTTCCTTTGATGCTGGTTTGAGAGCTTGCATCAATTTCAATTGAATTTCTTCTACTTGTTTAAGATACAAACGAGGCAAGACATATGTAACTCCATTCATGTGAAACACATAAGTGTTCCTCATTCCATCATAACTTATTTTTCTGTCAAATTGCCATGGTCTACCTAACAAGATATGAGCATCCTGCATTGGGATATTATCACACAAGATTTCATCAGAGTAACTGTTAATAGATAAAGGAATAAGAGCCTGTTTGGTTACTCTAGCTTCTCCTACATCAGTTAACCATTGCAAACAATAAGGATTTAGATGATTAAGCAAAGGTAACTGAAGAAATTTAACCATAGTTGCACTAGCCACATTTGTGCAACTTCTAGAATCTATTACCATAGCACACACATTCTCTCTAATTGACCCTTTAGCACAAAATATATTTTCTCTTTGAGACTGATCTTCTTTTAAAGGGTGAACATTCAAAACCTCCTTAACAACAACAATATGACTAGACTCACTATCAACATATTTAGAATCAGAATCTAAAGGTATGGATGGTTCTCTCTCAACATGTTCATTGGGGGTTTCAAAATGGTCACAAACCTCATCCTCAGATTTATATTCAAGACAAGAAGTAAAATTTTCAGATTGTGTTGTTATCTTAACTACCCTCTTGTTAGGGCAATCACGAGCTATGTGGCCTCTCCCATTACATCTATAACAAATCAATTCTCTATCATGTTGAGGCCTTACTGCCTCACTTACCTATTCCTTACCTTTGTCTCGTGAATCATCTCTTGGAGGAGGATGTTCATCACGCCTTTGAGGGGTGGAACAAGTGTTGTTCCATCTTGATGCACCATTTTTGGACTTGTACATTTTCATCTCTTTGATTTTTGCCTCAGATTCACGTGCAGCATACAGGGCATCACAAAGGGTGTCATATCTCTGAATACTCATTCCACACCGAATTTCTAAGTTCAATCCATGTACGAAACGAGCAACAGTTTTTGTCTCTTCTTCATGTATGTCTCCCTGTTTAAGCAAAATACTTATAGTTTGGTAGTACTCATCAACTGACTTATTTCCTTGCACCGTTCCCTGCAATTTTCTTTCAAGATCATTGAAAAAAGATTTAGGACGAAAGGTTAGGCGCATATCTTCCCTCACTTGAACCCAAGATTCATAGGGAATAAAATTAGCAACTCTTTCTATATTTCTTTTTCGCCACCAAGATAATGCATACCCCTTAAAAGATGTAGCAACTATCCTAATTTTTGTAAGATCAGAATATTGCTTTAAATAAAAAAGAGTTTCAACAGCATTCTCCCATTCTATGTATTCGGTAGGTCCTTTCTCACCGGTGAAGTTAGGAATTTCATGTTTAATGTTTCCCAACTCCGCATTACGCTGCTGGATCCTTTGACATATAGGATCCACTCTTCCTACTGGTGGCAGGTGTCGCTCATCATTGTGTGGTGGTTGCACTTGCTGTGAGCGTTGTTCCAAATTATTCATTCGTTTGAGTAACCTGTCTATCTTTTGTTCTAATGTCTGGGGAAAGTTTGGAACTTGATTAGCCATCTGTATAGGAAAAACAAATTCTAAACAAAAAGATGTGTGACTAGACACGTTAGTGAAACCAAAAAGTTGGCTCGCTCCCTCACTATTCTCAGCTCGCAGGTAAGAGGTGGATTATATAGCTCTGGGGGTGCACTACACACTCTTACAAACACACACTCCACTCGTGTATCGCTCAAGGTGGCAGATACTCTCACCAGCCTTTTTCCAAAAAGGAAAATTCTAGTCCGGTACTCAAATTGATATGGATTCAACCTCAAAGTTCAAGAAAAAGTACCTTGGAAGACTTCACAAGCCTTTGAGAGTAAGGATGTATCGTGAGGTAGGTAATAAAATTGAGAGCAAGAAGCAAAGAAAAAGGATAATACGAGCAAAGAAACTAAATAAGATTTGAAAGAAAAAGGAAACCAAAGAAGGAAGTATGGCAAAAAGATATGCAAGACCAATATCAATAGATAGAGACAAATAGAACGTAAGAGGGGTTCAAGTATACCACAACTAAATAGGAATCTATCAAGTACTCCTTCCAACCTTATACTTTTCCCCTTCCTTATCCCACCAAGATTCTCCTACCAACCTTATTCTTCTTCTTCTTCTTCTTTTGCTTTCTCTTTTTTTTTTTTTTTTTTTTGCTTTTTTTTTTTGATTTTTTTTGATAAATAACCTCCAAATAATTACTGTAAATATCACCAAAAATTTCGGCCAAGTGGTTCCACACAAGCACTTCAAAATAGAATCAAGAATTTCAAGAATCACCCAGAAAAACAGAAACGCTGCCCTTACTTCGAAGATCAATAGCTCAATAGAACGCCAAAGAAGAGATCTAAAACATATCAAAATTTCAGATAAAACTAACCGGTGGATCTCGAGATATAAGTCATTCTTTGAAACTGGTCACAGAACGCGAAAATCTGGACAGGGTGTGATTGCGATGTTATTGCGCGTAAATGCGCTTTGGATATAGGTAAGGGTGATATGGGGCTGTTTTCCTGAGAGAATGTGTGATAATATGGTGCTTAGGAGGTGTGAGGTCTCATTGATATTGGATGGGAAAATGGGAAAACACTTTCGGGATTGTTTTTCAAGAAACTGGAGAACATGTATCAAGATTCAAGAACACAATCAAGAATGCAAAAGAAAATTTTTTTGGGGTTTTTTAAATGAATAAGACACGAATAAAAGTATTATGTAAGATAAGAACGAGATAAACCTAGGAAACCAAAGAAACCAAATTTCCAATGATAATGAGACAAACCTAGGCTCTGAATACCAAATTGATATGAATCTAGTCCAAGGTTCAAATAAATATGGAATATTGTCCCAAGAATGCTCTCAAAGTAATGATAGAGATGGATCAAAATACCTTAAACCTCACGAGAAACCCTTTGTCTCGAATTGAAGCCTGTCTAAAACTGATATGGATGTGCCCTATTTATAGGTATAGGGCAGCATTGTAATCTAAATACAATGGGAAAAAGAGTCCTAAACCTAATCTAGAAAACAAGTAAATAGAGTTTTATTTAGAATAGGATTTAAGGAATCCTTTCTAAATACAACTAGTGTTTTCTCTTTTATGCCAAACAATTTAAATTAATGATGACAAAAAATAATAGGGCTGATTTGGGCCTAATTTAATCACCAAAATCAGCACTTAAACAATTATAAAAAAGCCTTGAGTTATTCTTCATGTTTTGCAAATGGGCTTGACTTGGATTTCCACCATCTTTGAACATCACCAATGAAGAGTTGCCTTAATTGTTTGGACTTGGGCCTTGTGATTGGCCCAATTAGTATTCTTAATGGATCTTCATATGTTGGGCCGCATCAGTTTATCTCATTCTTATATTACATACTATTTTTTTTCGTGTCTTATTCATTAAAAAACCCCCAAAAAAATTTTCTTTTGCATTCTTGATTGTGTTCTTGAATCTTGATACATGTTCTCCAGTTTCTTGAAAAACAATCCCGAAAGTGTTTTCCCTTTTTCCCGTCCAATATCAACGAGACCTCACACCTCCTAAGCACCATATTACCACATATTCTGTCAAGAAAACAACGCCATCTCACCCTTACCTATATCCAAAGCGCATTTACGCGCAATCACATCTCAATCACACCCTGTCCAGATTTCCGCGAGCTGTGACCAGTTTCAAAGAATTACCTATATCTCGAGATCCACTGCTTAGTTTGATCCGAAATTTGGTTATGTTGTAGATCTCTTATGGGGCATTCTTTTGATATATTTTACACTGTCTAATTCCTTCTGGTTAGTGAGATATTGATCTTCAAAGTCAGGGCATTGTTTCTGTTTTTCTAGGCGATTCTTGAAATTCTTGATTCTGTTTTGAAGGGGTTGTGTGGATCCTCTTGATCCGAAATTTTTGTTGATATTTACATTAGTTATTTGGAGGTTAGTTATAAAAAAAAATCAAAAAAAAAAATCAAGAAAGTTGAAAAAAAAAGAGAAAGCAATAAAGAAGAAGAATAAGGTTGGGGAAAGAATTTGGCTGGTAGGAGAATTTTGGCGGGACAAGGAAGGGGAAAAGTATAAGGTTGGAAGGAGTTCTTGATAGATTCCTAATTGATTGTGGTACACGTGAACCCCTTTTATTCTATTTGTCTCTATCTTTTGATATTGGTCTTGCATATCTTTCTGCCATACTTCATTCTTTGGTTTCCTTTTTCTTTCAAATCTTGTTTAGTTTCTTTGCTCGTATTGTCCTTTTTCTTTGCTTCTTGCTCTCAATTTTATTACCTATCTCGCGATACACCCTTACTCTCAAAGGCTTGTGAAGTTTTCCAAGGTACGTTTTCTTGAACTTAGAGGTTGAATCCATATCAACTTGAGTTCCTGACTAGAATTTTCCTTTTTGGAAAAAGGCTTGTGAGAGTATCTGCCACCTTGAGCGAAACACGAGTGGAGTGTGTGTTTGTAAGAGTGTGTAGTGCACCCCAGAGCCATATAATCTACCTCTTACCTGCGAGCTGAGAATAGAGAGGGAGCGAGCCAACTTTTTGGTTTCACTAACATGAATACTCACAAATCTTCTTGTTTTTAAATTTTGTTTCTCATCTACATATGGCTGAAGAGGTTCCAAACACACGTAAGAGATTAGAGCAGAAAATAGATACTCTAGCCTTTGCCATGGAAGGTTTAAGCACTCGAATGACTAATCTAGAGCAACACCCTAAGCGAGTGCAACTGCCACTCTATACTAGGGGAAACATTCATGGAAAGGGATGCATTATCGTTATCAATTCGGATCGCTGTATGAATTTAGCTAGTGCAGCCATGGTGGACTACCTTAAGTTACCTCTTATCAATCACCCCCAACCATATAATCTTATTGATTCTGGGGATGTGAGAGTGACTAAACAAGTTTTTATTCCTTTTTGTATTGGCAATATTATGATGAGGTTCTATGCGATATTGTGCCAATGCGTACTGCACATGTTTCACTTGGAAGGTCATGGCAACATGATAGACATTTTTATTATAATGCACTCAACAACACATGCAATGTCACCTATAATAGATTTATACATGTGCTTAAGCCTCTACTCCCAAAACAAGTAGAAGAAATTCAATTGAGATCGAAGCAAGTTCTCAAACCAGCATTGAAGAAAGAAGAAATCAAAGAGAGCAAACTGGAACCTCCACGTTTAGAATTGGAGTCACCACTCCAGTCCTCTAACTTAGATTGTGGCCAAACAAAGGAACCGCTATCAGTGGGGGAAGAACCAGCCAGAGCTATCAAAGTGCAGCCTCGCTTGCTAACAAAAAAGGATACTAAGCAAAAGAAAAGAAGGGGAGTAACTATTTACTCACTTTTATTTCAAAAGCATGCATTAAAATTCTCTAGATTTGTTTGCCATGTTTCTATTAATGACCTACTTGCCAGATGTATTAGAAATTTGTTTGCCTCCATATATCCAAGATTCCTTAATTTTGATTTTACTAAAACTTTATTTGATAGAGATAAGGAATCACTTGGAAGTTATAAGGCACATTTGAAAACTTCTTATGGCAAATACCACTTGCACAAGGGGTTTTGGTTCAAAGTCAATGGGATTGACACTTTTTGCTTTGTTTTGGGCAATGATTTAATTGTTGATTCACATAAGGGACATTTTGATTTTCTAAAGAGTAATGATGTTTTGCATGAATATTTTCATTGGCCAAAGAAGAAAAAAGATGTAGAATCTTATGTTCAGAATTGTGCTACTTACCACCATAATACATTTAAATCATTACTTGATATTTCCATGAATTTTCTGTTTGATTTTACCTTAAGCTCTAGGAGGAAAGATTTTGTGCTTATTGACAATTCAAACAATATGCATAAATTTAATATGTCTCATTTTGTTGAATTATTACCATCCAGAATGTTTAAATTCCCTGATGTGTCATTAGACTTAATTGCCTTACTTGTTGATTGTAGGATGATGATTGGAGCGACTAATGTCAAGCATCCCAAGAAAAAGTTCCATGAGCGTGATAAAACAGAAAGTGAGCTTGCTACTTTGTCTTTCACAGAAGATTTGGATTCGAGGACGAATCCTTTTCAAGAATGGGAGAATAATAGGAACCAGTACACATGAAATCCAGAAAGGGTAAATAGTGGGCTCATCACAAGGCCCATAACGACGACCTTAAAACATCATTGGTGGAAGAAACAACAAAGACCAATAATAAGTCCATTCGATAGAGGAAAATATTATAGTGGCCAATTTCAAGTGATATCATGGATCGAAGACAATGCTTACAAGATTCGAGGTCGAATCATTTTCAAGAAGGGGAGGATGATGCGGCCCAACATATGAAGATCTATTAAGAGTACTAATTGGGCCAATCACAAGGCCCAAGTCCAAACAATTAAGGCAACTCTTCATTGGTGATGTTCAAAGATGGTGGAAATCCAAGTCAAGCCCATTTGCAAAATATGAAGAATAACTCAAGGCTTTTTTATAATTGTTTAAGTGCTGATTTTGGTGAGTAAATTAGGCCCAAATCAGCCCCATTATTTTTGGTCATCATTAATTTAAATTGTTTGGCATAAAAGAGAAAACACTGGTTGTATTTAGAAAGGATTCCTTAAATCCTTTTCTAAATAAAACTCTATTTACTTGTTTTCTAGATTAGGTTTAGGACTCTTTTTCCCATTGTATTTAGATTACAATGCTGCCCTATACCTATAAATAGGGCACATCCATATCAGTTTTAGACAGGCTTTAATTCAAAAATTCTTAAGTCTTTCTTTACACTTGTGTAAGAAACCTTATGGCTAATTGTGGACTCAATTAGTGGCTAGTCGTGGACTCGACTAGCAAATTGATTCGTGGACTCGAATCAATCTTACTTTTTCAACCTTAGATTTAGGTTCGTGGACTCGTTCTTGAATCGAAGGAAACTAGATCCGACTCTAGTTGATTGAAGATTGCAACATCGAGGTACTTGAAGCTACATGGGATTCTTCCAAGTCTTTGAGGATTCGAGACAAAGGGTTTCTCGTGAGGTTTAAGGTATTTTGATCCATCTCTATCTTTAGTTTTGAGAGCATTCTTGGGACAATACTCCATTTTATTTGAACCTTGGACTAGGTTCATATCAATTCAATAATAGGAACCAGTACACATGGAATCCAGAAAGGGTAAATAGTGGGCTCATCACAAGGCCCATAACGACGACCTTAAAACATCATTGGTGGAAGAAACAACAAAGACCAATAATAAGTCCATTCGATAGAGGAAAATATTATAGTGGCCAATTTCAAGTGATATCAGGGATCGAAGACAATGCTTACAAGATTCGAGGTCGAATCATTTCCAAGAAGGGGAGGATGATGCGGCCCAACATATGAAGATCTATTAAGAGTACTAATTGGGCCAATCACAAGGCCCAAGTCCAAACAATTAAGGCAACTCTTCATTGGTGATGTTCAAAGATGGTGGAAATCCAAGTCAAGCCCATTTGCAAAATATGAAGAATAACTCAAGGCTTTTTTTATAATTGTTTAAGTGCTGATTTTGGTGAGTAAATTAGGCCCAAATCAGCCCTATTATTTTTTGTCATCATTAATTTAAATTGTTTGGCATAAAAGAGAAAACACTAGTTGTATTTAGAAAGGATTCCTTAAATCCTTTTCCAAATAAAACTCTATTTACTTGTTTTCTAGATTAAGTTTAGGACTCTTTTTCCCATTGTATTTAGATTACAATGCTGCCCTATACCTATAAATAGGGCACATCCATATCAGTTTTAGACAGGCTTTAATTCAATAAAATTCTTAAGTCTTTCTTTACACTTGTGTAAGAAACCTTATGGCTAATTGTGGACTCAATTAGTGGTTAGTCGTGGACTCGACTAGCAAATTGATTCGTGGACTCGAATCAATCTTACTTTCTTCAACCTTAGATTTAGGTTCGTGGACTCGTTCTTGAATCGAAGGAAACTAGATCCGACTCTAGTTGATTAAAGATTGCAACAACGATGTACTTGAAGCTACAATGGGATTCTTCCAAGTCTTTGAGGATTCGAGACAAAGGGTTTCTCGTGAGGTTTAAGGTATTTTGATCCATCTCTATCTTTAATTTGAGAGCATTCTTGGGACAATACTCCGTTTTATTTAAATCTTGGACTAGGTTCATATCATTTTGTGCTAAATGGTCAATTAGAGAGAATGCGTGTGCTATGGTAATAGATTCTAGAAGTTGCACAAATGTGGCTAGTGCAACTATGGTTAAATTTCTTCAGTTACCTTTGCTTAATCATCCAAATCCTTATTGTTTGCAATGGTTAACTGATGCAGGAGAAGCTAAAGTAAACAAACAGGCTCTTATTCATTTATCTATTAACAGTTAATCTGATGAAATCTTGTGTGATAATATCCCAATGCAGGCTGCTCATATCTTGTTAGGTAGACCATGGCAATTTGACAGAAAAATAAGTTATGATGGAATGAGGAACACTTATGTGTTTCACATGAATGGAGTTACATATGTCTTGCCTCGTTTGTATCCTAAACATGTAGAAGAAATTTAATTGACGTTTATGCAAGCTCTCAAACCAGCATCAAAGAAGGAAGAAATCAAAGAGAGAAAAGTGGAACCTCCATGTTTGGAATTGCAATAACCACTCCAATCCTCTAACTCAGTTTGTAGCCAAACAAAGGGACCACAATCAGTGATACAGTGGAAAGGATCAGCCCAAGGTGTCAAAGTGCAACCTCTCTTGGTAACTACAAAGGATATTAAGCAAGAGAAAAGAAGGGGAGTAACTATTTACTCACTTTTATTTCAAAAGCATGCATTAAAATTCTCTAGATTTGTTTGCCATGTTTCTATTAATGACCTACTTGCTAGATGTATTAGAAATTTGTTTGCCTCCATACATCCAAGATTCATTAATTTTGATTTTACTAAAACTTTATTTGATAGAGATAGGGAATCACTTGGAAGTTATAAGGCACATTTGAAAACTTCTTATGGCAAATACCACTTGCACAAGGGGTTTTGGTTCAAAGTCAATGGGATTGACACTTTTTGCTTTGTTTTGGGCAATGATTTAATTGTTGAATTCACATAAGGGACATTTTGATTTTCTAAAGAGTAATGATGTTTTGCTGAATATTTTCATTGGCCAAAGAAGAAAAAAGATGTAGAATCTTATGTTCAGAATTGTGCTACTTACCACCATAATACATTTAAATCATTACTTGATATTTCCATGAATTTTCTGTTTGATTTTACCTTAAGCTCTTGGAGGAAAGATTTTGTGCTTATGGACATTTCAAACAAGATGCATAAATTTAATATGTCTCATTTTGTTGAATTATTACCATCCAGAATGTTTAAATTCCCTGATGTGTCATTAGACTTAATTGCCTTACTTGTTGATTGTAGGATAATGATTGGAGCGACTCATGTCAAGCATCCCAAGAAAAAGTTCCATGAGCGTGATAAAACAGAAAGTGAGCTTGCTACTTTGTCTTTCCAGAAAGGGTAAATAGTGGGCTCATCACAAGGCCCATAACGACGACCTTAAAACATCATTGGTGGAAGAAACAATAAAGACCAATAATAAGTTCATTCGATAGAGGAAAATATTATAGTGGCCAATTTCAAGTGATATCATGGATCGAAGACAATGCTTACAAGATTCGAGGTCGAATCATTTTCAAGAAGGGGAGGATGATGCGGCCCAACATATGAAGATCCATTAAGAGTACTAATTGGGCCAATCACAAGGCCCAAGTCCAAACAATTAAGGCAACTCTTCATTGGTGATGTTCAAAGATGGTGGAAATCCAAGTCAAGCCCATTTGCAAAATATGAAGAATAACTCAAGGCTTTTTTATAATTGTTTAAGTGCTGATTTTTGTGATTAAATTAGGCCCAAAGTAGCCCTATTATTTATGGTTATCATTAATTTAAATTGTTTGTCATAAAAGAGAAAACACTAGTTGTATTTAGAAAGGATTCCTTAAATCCTTTTCTAAATAAAACTCTATTTACTTCTTTTCTAGATTAGGTTTAGGACTCTTTTTCCCATTGTATTTAGATTACAATGCTTCCTATACCTATAAATAGGGCACATCCATATCAGTTTTGAGGATGCTTTAATTCAATAAAATTCTTAAGTTTTTCTTTACACTTGTGTAAGAAACCTTATAGCTAATTGTGGACTCAATTAGTGGCTAGTCGTAGACTCGACTAGCAAATTGATTCGTGGACTCGAATGAATCTTCCTTTCTTCAACCTTAGATTTAGGTTCGTGGACTCGTTCTTGAATCGAAGGAAACTAGATCCGACTCTAGTTGATTGAAGATTGCATCATCGAGGTACTTGAAGCTATAATGGGATTCTTCTAAGTCTTTGAGGATTCGAGACAAAGGGTTTCTCGTGAGGTTTAAGGTATTTTGATCCATCTCTATCTTTGCATTGAGAGTAATCTTGGGACAATACTCCATCTTATTTGAATCTTGGATTAGATTCATATCAAGTTAAGTGAGGCAGTGACGCCTCAACATGATAGAGAATTGATTTGTTATAGATGCAATGGGAGTGGCCACATAGCTCGTGATTGCCCTAACAAGAGGGTAGTTAAGATAACAACACAATCTAAAAATCTTACTTCTTGTCTTGAATATAAATCTGAGGATGAGGTTTGCGAGCTTTTTGAAACCCCCAATGAACATGTTGAGAGAGAACCACTAATACCTTTACATTCTTATTCTAAATATATTGATAGTGAGTCTAGTCATACTGTTGTTGTTAAGGAGGTTTTGAATGTTCACCCTTTAAAAGAATATGAGTCTCAAAGAGAAAATATATTTTGTGCTAAAGGGTCAATTAAAGAGAATGCTTGTGCTATGGTAATAGATTCTAGAAGTTGCACAAATGTGGCTAGTGCAGCTATGGTTAAATTTTCCCTGTTACCTTTGCTTAATCATCCAAATCCTTATTATTTGCAATGGTTAACTGATGTAGGAGAAGCTAGAGTAACCAAACAGGATCTTATTCCTTTATCTATTAACAGTTACTCTGATGAAATCTTGTGTGACAATGCAGGCTGCTCATATCTTGTTAGGTAGACCATTGCAATTTGTCAGAAAAATAATTTATGATGGAATGAGAAACACTTATGTGTTTCACATGAATGGAGTTACATATTTCTTGCCTCGTTTGTATCCTAAACAAGTAGAAGCAATTCAATTGACATTGATGAAAGCTCTCAAACCATCCTCAAAGAAGGAAGAAATCAAAGAGAAAAAAGTGGAACCTCCATGTTTGGAATTGCAATCACCACTCCAATCCTCTAACTCAGTTTGTAGCCAAACAAAGGGACCACAATCAGTGATACAGTGGAAAGGACCAGCCCAAGGTGTCAAAGTGCAACCTCTCTTGGTAACTAAAAAGGATAGTATGCAAGAGAAAGGAAGGGGAGTCACTTTCTACTCACTTTTATTTCCAAAAGCATGCATTATTATTCTCTAGATTTCTTTGCCATGTTTCTATTAATGACGTACTTGCTAGATGTGTTAGAAATTTGTTTGCCTCCATACATCCAAGATTCCTTAATTTTGATTTTACTAAAACTTTGTTTGATAGAGATAAGGAATCACTGGAAAGTTATAAGGCACATTTGAAAACTTCTTATGTGAAACACTACTTGCTCAATGGGTTTTGGTTCAAAGTCAATGGGATTGACACTTTTTGCTTTGTTTTGGGCAATGGTTTAATTGTTGATTCACATAAAGGACACTTTGGTTTTCCAAAGAGTGATGATGTTTTGCATGGATATTTTCATTGGCCAAAGAAGAAAAAATATGTAGAATCTTATGTTCATAATTGTGCTACTTACCACCACAATATATCTAAAACATTAATTGATATTTCCATGGATTTTGTGTTTGGTTTAGCCTTAAGCTCTAGAAGGAAAGATGTTGTGCTTGTTGAAAATTCAAACAAGATGGCTAAATTTAATATGTCTCGTTTTGCTGATCTATTACTATCCAAAATGTTTAAATTTCATGATGTGTCATTAGACTTAATTGTCTTACTTGTTGATTGTAGGATGATGATTGGAGCGACTCGTGTCAAAACAGAAAGTGAGCTTGCTACTTTGTCTTTCATTGAAGATTTGGATTTGAGGACGAATCCTTTTCAAGAATGGGAGAATAATAGGAGCCAACACACATGGAATCCAATAAGGGTCTATAGTGAGCTCATCACATGGCCAAAAAGTACATCCTTAAAGCATCATTGGTGGAAAAATCAAGGAATTCCAATAATAATTCCTTTCGATAGAGGAAAGTATATAGTGGCCCGTTTCAAGTGATGTCACGGATCGAAGACAATGTTTATAAGATTCGAGGTCGAATCATTTTTCAAGAAGGGGAGGATGATGCGGCCTAACATAATGAAGATCCATTAAGATTACAAATTGGGCCAATCACAAGATCCGAGACCCAAATCAGCTTTATTATTTGTGGTCATCATTTATTTTAAATTGTTTAGAATTAAAGAGAAAACACTAGTTTGTATTTAGAAAGGATTCCTTAAATCCCTTTCTAAATGAAACTCTATTTACTTGTTTTCTAGATTAGGTTTAGGACTCTTTTTCCCATTGTATTTAGAATTATAATGCTGCCCCTATACCTATAAATAGGGCACATCCATATCAGTTTCGGACGCTTTAAATCAACAAAATTCTTAAGTTTTTCTTTACACTTGTGTAAGAAGTCTTATGGCTAATTGTGGACTCAATTAGTGGCTAGTTGTGGACTCGACTAGCAAATTGATTCGTGGATTCGAATCAATCTTACTTTCTTCAACCTTAGATTTAGGTTCGTGGACTCGTTCTTGAATCGAAGGAAACTAGATCTGACTCTAGTTGATTGAAGATTGCAACATCAAGGTACTTGAAGCTACATGGGATTCTTCAGATTCTTTGAGGATTCGAGACAAAGGGTTTCTCGTGAGGTTTAAGGTATTTTGATTCATCTCTATCTTTACTTTGAGAGCATTCTTGGGACAATATTCCATCTGTATTTGAACCTTGGACTAGGTTCATATCAACACCTTACTCTCAAAGGCTTGGGAACTTTTCCAAGGTACGTTTTCTTGAACTTTGAGGTTGAATCCACATAAACTTGAGTTCCAGACTAGAATTTTTTTTTTTGGAAAAAGGCTTGTGAGAGTATCTGCCACTTGGAGTGATACACGAGTGGAGTGTGTGTTTGTAAGAGTGTGTAGTGCACCCCCAGAGCTATATAATCCACCTCTTACCTGCGAGCTGAGAATAGTGAGGGGGCGAGCCAACTTTTTGGTTTCACTAACGTGACTACTCACACATCTTCTTGTTTTTTTTAGATATTTTTTTCCTCTACAGATGGCTGAACAAGTTCCAAACCTGCCCCAGACATTAGAACAAAAGATAGACAGGTTACTCAAACGAATGAATAATTTGGAGCAACGCTCACAGCAAGTGCAATCACCACACAATGATGAGCGACACCTGCCACCAGCAGGAAGAGTGGATCCTAGATGTCAAAGGATCCAGCAGCGTAATGCGGAGTTAGGAAACATTAAACATGAAATTCCTAACTTCACGGGTGAGAAAGTACCTACTGAATACATAGAATGGGAGAATGCTATTGAAACTCTTTTCTATTTAAAGCATTATTCTGATCTTACAAAAATTAGGCTAGTTGCTACATCTTTTAAGGGGTATGCTTTATCTTGGTGGCGAAAAAGAAATAGAGAGAGTTGCTTATTTTATTCCCTATGAATCTTGGGTTCAAGTGAGGAAAGATATGCGCCTAACCTTTCGTCCTAAATCTTTTTTTTATGATCTTGAAAGAAAATTGCAGGGAACGGTGCAAGGAAAAAAGTCAGTTGATGAGTACTACCAAACTATAAGTATTTTGCTTAAACAGGGAGACATATATGAAGAAGAGACAAAAACTGTTGCTCGTTTCGTACATGGATTGAACAGAGATATTCGATGTGGAATGAGTTTTCAGAGATATGACACCCTTTATGATGCCTTGTATGCTGCACGTGAATCTGAGGTAAAAATCAAAGAGATGAAAATGTACAAGTCCAAAAATGATACATCAAGATGGAACAACACTCGTTCCATCTCTCAAAAGCGTGATGAACATCCTCCTCCAAGAGATGATTCACGAGAAAAAGGTAAGCAAAAGGTAAGTGAGGCAGCGAGGACTCAACATGATAGAGAATTGATTTGTTATAGATATAATGAGAAAGACCACATAGCTCGTGATTGTCCTAACAAGAGGGTAGTTAAGATAATAACACAATCTTAAAATTTTACTTCTTGTATTGAATATAAATCTGAGGATGAAGTTTGTGACCATTTTGAAACCCCCAATGAACATGTTGATGGAGAACCATTTATACCTTTAAAAACTGATTCTAAATATGCTAATAGTTAGTCTAGTCATACTGTTGTTGTTAAGGAGGTTTTGAATGTTCACCCTTTAAAAGAAGATGAGTCTCAAAGAGAAAATATATTTTTTTGCTAAAGGTTCAATTAAAGGGAATGCTTGTACTGTGGTAATAGATTCTGGAAGTTGCACAAATGTGGCTAGTGCAGCTATGGGTAAATTTGTTCAGCTACCTTTGTTTGATCACCCAACTCCTTATCGTTTTCAATGGTTAACTCATGCAGGAGAAGCTAGAATAACCAAACAGGCTCTTATTCCTTTATCTATTAACAGTTAGTCTGATGAAATCTTGTGTGATAATATTCGAATGCAGGCTGCTCATATCTTGTTAGGTAGACCATGTCAATTTGACAGAAGAATAAGCTCTGATGGAATGAGGAACACTTATGTGTTTCACATTAATGGAGTTACATATGTCTTGCCTTGTTTGTATCCTAAACAAGTAGAAGAAATTCAATTGACATTGATGCAAGCTCTCAAACCAGCCTCAAAGAAGGAAGAAATCAAAGAGAGAAAAGTGGAACCTCCATGTTTCGAATTGAATTCACCACTCCAATCCTCTAACTCAGTTTGTAGCCAAACAAAGGGACCACAATCAGTGATACAGTGGAAAGAACCAGCCCAAGGTGTCAAAGTGCAACCTCTCTTGGTAACTAAAAAGGATAGTATGCAAGAGAAAGGAAGGGGAGTCACTTTCTACTCACTTTTATTTCAAAAGCATGCATTAAAATTCTCTAGATTTGTTTGTCATGCTTCTATTAATGACCTACTTGCTAGATGTGTTAGAAATTTGTTTGCCTCCATACATCCAAGCTTCCTTAATTTTGATCTTACTAAAACTTTATTAGATAGAGATAATGAATCACTGGGAAGTTATAAGGCACATTTGAAAACTTCTTATGTGAAATACTACTTGCTCAAGGGGTTTTCGTTCAAAGTCAATGGGATTGGCACTTTTTGCTTGGATTTGGGCAATGGTTTAATTATTGATTCACATAAGGACAATTTGATTTTCCAAAGAGTGATGATGTTTTGCATGGATATTTTCATTGGCGAAAGAAGAAAAAAGATGTAGAATCTTATGTTCATAATTGTGCTACTTATCACCACAATGCATCTAAATCATTACTTGGTATTTCCATGGATTTTGTGTTTGTTTTAGCCTTAAGCTCTAGGCGGAAAGATCTTGTGCTTGTTGATAATTCAAACAAGATGGCTAAATTTAATATGTCTCATTTTGTTGAACTATTACCATTAAAAATGTTTAGATTTCATGCGGTGTCATTAGACTTAATTCCCTTACTTGTTGATTATAGGATGATAATTGGAGCTACTCGTGTCAAGCATCACAAGAAAAAGTTCCATGAGCGTGATAAAACACAATGTGAGCTTGCTAATTTGTCTTTCATTGAAGATTTGGATTCGAGGACGAATCCTTTTCAAGAAGGGGAGAATAATAAGAACCATTACACATGGAATCCAATAAGGGTCTATAGTGGGCTCATCACAAGGCCCATAACTACATCCATAAAGAATCATTGGTGGAAGAAACAAGAAGGTCCAATAATAATTCCATACGATAGAGGAAAGTATTATAGTGGCCCATTTCAAGTGATATCATGGATCAAAGACAATGCTTACAAGATTCGAGGTCAAATCATTTTCAAGAAGGGGAGGATGGTGCGGCCCAACATAATGAAGATCCATCAAGAATACCAATTGGGCCAATCACACGGCCCAAGTCCAAACAATTAAGACAACTCTTCATTGGTGATATTCAAAGATAGTGGAAATCCAAGTCAAGCCCATTTGCAAAAGATGAAGAAGAATTCAAGGATATTTATAATTGTTTAAGTGCTGATTTTGGAGATTAAATTAGGTCCAAATAAGCCTTATTATTTTTAGTCATCATTATTTTAATTGTTTGGCATTAATTAGAAAACACTAGTTTGTATTTAGAAAGGATTCCTTAAATCCCTTTCTAATAGAACTATATTTACTTGCTTTCTAGATTAGGTTTAGGACTCTTATTCCCATTGTATTTAGGATTACAATGCTGCCCTATACCTATAAATAGGGCACATCCATATCAGTTTTGAGGATGCTTTAATTCAATAAAATTTTTAAGTTTTTCTTTACACTTGTGTAAGAGACCTTATGGCTAATTGTGGACTCAATTAGTGGCTAGTCGTGGACTCGACTAGCAAATTGATTCGTGGACTCGAATCAATCTTACTTTCTTCAACCTTAGATTTAGGTTCGTGGACTCGTTCGTGAATCGAAGGAAACTAGATCCGACTCTAGTTGATTGAAGATTGGAACATCGAGGTACTTGAAGCTACATGGGATTCTTCCAAGTCTTTGAGGATTCGAGACAAAGGGTTTCTCGTGAGGTTTAAGGTATTTTGATCCATCTCTATCTTTACTTTTGAGAGCATTCTTGGGACGATACTCCATCTTATTTGAATCTTGGATTAGGTACATATCACTTAGCACGATTCAAGACACCAAAACCTACATGGATTCCTACCATATAGTTCTAGACATACGAAACATTAAGAAGACACTCGAATAGTTCCACAAAAGAACATCGGGAAGTCAAAAGACCAAATACCGAGTCAAAAGAATCACGGGGAACAAATCCCCAACCATCATCATATTGTTCCCCGCGAGTGGACCCACGGGTAGACCCCCACCCGTGGTTCCGCCCGCGGGTACACACCCACAAGCCATATGTTCCCCGCGGGTGGGGCGACGGGTAGGCCACTGCCCGCCGTTCCGCCCGCGGGTACGCTCCTGTGCCCAACATAATCCCTTCGGCGATCTTCAACACCATGCTCAAATTCAAGTCCAAAACATGCCAAATCTCACCAAATACAACAAAATGACTTGAATCAAAGGAATAACCAAGCAATGGCACACATGAACCTTAAACACAAGCTCTAGATATGCATTTTCACAAGACAATGCATAAACACTCACATTTCATAGCAAAATCACATGTAGAATCCATGAAATCATCATATAGGAAAGCAAAATAGATTTTGTAGAGCATGGGTTACCTCTTGTAGACAAAAACCTTCACTTAACACTTCACCAAGCTCATACTAAGGCTCACCTTCCAAACCCACTTCAAGAACACACCAAAAGATCATAAAGATTCTATCTTTAAGAAAAGACACCTTAGAAGACACTAAAAACACAAGATGAACATAGATCTTACCCTCCTAGATGCTCAAATGTATGAAAGGTAGAATCTTGGAGACAACCTTTGTGGATTTGACAAAGCTCCAACTTGGCTTGGAAGAAAAGCTATCTAACTTTTAGAGAGAAGGGAGAGCTCAAGTTTGGGAAATGTAAGGAGAAAGAATGAGGAGTGTCTACTAGGTTAGCTTGCATTACTAACACAAGGTGAATGTCATGAATACCCTTACTAAAATGAAGAGGTGTAAGGAAACAAGGGAACTCCTCACAAAGCTTAAGGTACAACCTTGACTTTGGGTTGACTAGTCAATTACTAGTCCCTGACTATTGAATTTTCAGGAATTTAAGGAATTAAATTACCAATTGGTTTAGGATTAATTATTTAATTAATCCCTTAATTGAATTTAGATTACGGGGTGTCACATCCTCTCCCCCTTCAAAGAAGCTTCGTCCCCGAAGCTTGGGTACGACGAATTATAACAAACGGTGAAATGAAACAGCAATGTGACAAGAGTGTCAAGAACATCCTCTTTTGGTCAAAACCCAAAGGATTCACAAGACACCAAAGCAAGCAAGAAGGTATATCGATACAAGGATTGAAAGAATTTAACCCACGGAGATATTGAGCATATCAAACTCTAAACCAAACACAACCACCAGCTTCTAACCAACAACCAAGAACTAAACAACTAGCTCAAAGCATCAACCACTAAAGCTAACTACTCACTAAACAGGCATGCAAGAACAAGCACACGAGGCAAGCAACAAACAACTATCAAGCGGTAACAACAACTAGGAGGTAACAACAGGCTGCAGAAGGATAAACAGGCTTACCACAACACCGAGCTAGAACGACTCACTCTCCGATTCATCGGTGCTTCCCTCAGGCTCTTCGTCATCCCCTCCTCTATTTATATACCTGACCGGTCTCTACCAGCCTGGTTAACAGTTGGGATGGTTCTCAACCCATTCAACTGCCCGTATAGTGGACCTCAGTCCTATATAATATTTATATACCTGACTGGTCTCTACCAGCCTGGTTAACAGCCAGTATGGTTCTCAGCCCACCCGACTGCCCGTATAGCCCGATTGATCTCAACCAAATCGGGGTAACATGCACACATAACACATAGCAAGCACATGCAACCCACATTAACACATTGGGAAGGGGGAGAAAATGTATAACAAAACCTATGCGTGATCCTTCACATACTAAGAATATTCCTAAGGGGTTCATACTTCTTTCACCTAGGTCAACGGGATACCAATTCAACTAGCATGCAATATATAAGACTCATACGACCTACGAACGGTACCCGAAAATCAAACTAGACATAGGCACGATAGACGGAGTCTGTTGGGACACCACGGGGGTCGGGGGAACATCAAACGGGGAAGTCGGGATCCCGAAGTGGGGTACAAACCAGCGGGTAGCCGGTGGGTGAGGGGTCACCCGCCGGCTGCCCGCCGGCGGCACTATTCCGGGCAGCGGGTGCCCAGCGGGCCGGCGTTGCCCAACTAGGCCGCGGGTAGGTGGCGGGTCCCTTACCCCCACCTACCCCCCACTGACTCTTTTTTACCAAAAACGGCCCGGGAACCTTTGTGGAACCCGAAACCATGCTTAGACACTTTCAAACGCAATTGATAACACACGTAGACAATTAACGGATCAAAATCAAGAAACATACGGCACATAACCTATCATGCTTTCCTAAACATAACCAACACCCAATCATGCGAATTCCCACCCAATATACCAAGAATAATATCATACGAATTCCACGATATAACCTAGGGTTCTATTTTTAAATCAACAAGAACACAATTCATCTTCCAAAATCAAGATTCGGTAGGAATATCATATAACTATCAAGAACCTCATATAATCATTAAGAACATCAAGAACACTATATAATTATCAAGAACGTTATATAATCATCAAGAACACCATAATTATCAAGAACCTCTCCTCATCAAGATTACCCATGGAATCATCCCACCAATCATAAATAATAATATCCCAAATAATCAATACGCAATAATATGGGGAAATCCTAAGAGGGGAAGCATAGCTATGAAAATAGGTTTTGTTGAGACATGGGTTACCTCTTAGCCTTAATTAATTCCTTGGCTATGAAGGGTCTTTCTTTAAGCTTTCTTGCTTTCTTGATTTCTTCTAAGGGAATTCTTGGAGCTCTTTGGGTGGTGAGAGATTATTGTGGTGGGAGTTCTAGGTGCCTCCTTATGTTCCCTATTTATATATTTAAGAGTCTTACTTAGGGCCTAATTACCATAGGTTTGCTAACTCTATTCCTTTTAGGACTAAGGATTGGGTTTAGAGATGAGGGCCCACGGACTATGGTGGGCCTTTATCCTAATTAATTTCTGTAATTTAATTCTTTCTTTTGGGTTATTGATTAAATGATTTAATTGATTTTAGGGATCGTAACATGGGGTGTTACAGGTCTCGTTGATATTGGACGGGAAAAAAGGAAAACTCTTTCGGTATTGTTTTTCAAGAAACTGGAGAACATGTATCAAGATTCAAGAACACAATCAAGAATGCAAAGGAAAATCTTTTTGGGGGTTTTTAATGAATAAGACACGAATAAAAGTAGTATGTAAGATATGAACGAGATAAACCTAGGGAACCAAAGAAACCAAATTTCTAATGATAATGAGATAAACCTAGGCTCTGAATACCAAATTGATATGAACCTAGTCCAAGGTTCACAGAAAGATGGAATATTGTCCCAATAATGCTCTAAATGTAAAGATAGAGATGGATCGAAATACCTTAAACCTCACGAGAAACCCTTTGTCTTGAATCCTCAAAGACTTGGAAGAATCTCATTGTAGCTTCAAGTACCTCGATGATGCAATCTTCAATCAACTAGAGTCGGATCTAGTTTCCTTCGATTCAAGAACGGGTCCACGAACCTAAATCTAAGGTTGAAGAAAGGAAGATTGATTCGAGTCCACGAATCAATTTGCTAGTCGAGTCCACGACTAGCCACTAATTGAGTCCACAATTAGCCATAAGGTTTCTTACACAAGTGTAAAGAAAAACTTAAGAATTTTATTGAATTAAAGCCTCCTTCAAACTGTTATGGATGTGCCCTTATAGGTATAGGGCAGCATGTAATCTAAATACAATGGGAAAAAGAGTCCTAAACCTAATCTAGAAAACAAGTAAATAGAGTTTTATTTAGAAAAGGATTTAAGAAATCCTTTCTAAATACAACTAGTGTTTTCTCTTTTATGCCAAACAATTTAAATTAATGATGACCAAAAATAATAGGGCTGATTTGGGCCTAATTTAATCACCAAAATCAGCACTTAAACGATTATAAAAAGCCTTGAAATCTTCTTCATCTTACAAGGCCCAAGTCCAAACGATTAAGACAACTCTTCATTGGTGATATTCAAAGATGGTGGAAATCCAAGTCAAGCCCATTTGCAAAAGATGAAGAAGAATTCAAGGCTTTTTATAATTGTTTAAGTGCTGATTTTGGTGATTAAATTAGGCCCAAATCCGCCCTATTATTTTTTGTCATCATTAATTTAAATTGTTTGACATAAAAGAGAAAACACTAGTTGTATTTAGAAAGGATTCCTTAAATCCTTTTCTAAATAAAACTCTATTTACTTGTTTTCTAGATTAGGTTTAGGACTCTTTTTTTCCATTGTATTTAGAATTATAATGCTGCCCCTATACCTATAAATAGGGCACATCCATATCAGTTTCAGGGAGGCTTTAATTCAATAAAATTCTTAAGTTTTTCTTTACACTTGTGTAAGAAACCTTATAGCTAATTGTGGACTCAATTACTGGCTAGTCGTAGACTCGACTAGCAAATTGATTCGTGGACTCGAATCAATCTTCCTTTCTTCAACCTTAGATTTAGGTTCGTGGACTCGTTCTTGAATCGAAGGAAACTAGATCCGACTCTAGTTGATTGAAGATTGCATCATCGAGGTACTTGAAGCTACAATGAGATTCTTCCAAGTCTTTGAGGATTCAAGACAAAGGGTTTCTCGTGAGGTTTAAGGTATTTCGATCCATCTCTATCTTTACATTGAGAGCATTCTTGGGACAATATTCCATCTTTATTTGAACCTTGGACTAGGTTCATATCAGGATACGACAAGCCTCAAGGCCGAAGTTACGCAGGAATTTAAGGACGAGATGGCTGCATATCGTTAAGACACCTTACAACCATTGTGAAGAAACCTTACAACCTTAGCTTTGATGATTCAAGAGGTCACAAGGAGAAATCAAATAGAAGTTCAAGCCATCACTCTGAGGAGTGGGAAATCACTCAAAGAGGAAAAAGGCAAAACAGTTACCCCTTCAAGGGATGATATTCCTTGCAACCCTAAAGACACTGACCCTTCGAACAACAGAGAATCTAAGGATGTGGAGGAAGGGGATGACCCTGCACCGACATCAGAAGCCCAACCTTCTAAAAAGGGTAAAGAGATTGCAACTGAAACACTCATTGCCCTTAAACCAAAGGTTCCGTTTCCTCAGAGGTTTCAAAGCGATATTGACAATACCAAATATGGAAAATTTCTCCAGATGCTGCAACATCTACATATTGATATGCCATTCGTGGACGCACTTGGAGAAATGTCGTGATACGCCAAGTTCTTAAAAGAATTGTTGTCAAACAAGAAACGGTTGGAAGAAACTGCCACCATAGTATTTGGAGAGGAATGTTCTGCTTTGTTACACAAGGAAATACTACGGAAGCTCAAAGATCCTGGTAGCTTTACAATATTGTGCAATATTGGAGAGTCAAAATTCAACAAAGCCTTAGCCGATCTGGGAGCCAGTATCAACTTGATTCCTTACGGTCTCTATAAGAAATTAAAGCTGGGAGTTCTGAAGCCCACTCGGATTTGCATTCAGTTAGCAGATAGATCGACTAAATATCCAAGAGGAATCGTGGACGATGTTCTGGTGAGGGCAGACAAGTTTATATTTCCAGTTGACTTCATTATTCTAGATATGGATCCAGATGTCGAGGTACCCCTCATTTTAGGGCGACCTTTCCTCGCTACTGCTAGAGCCCTAATAGACGTAGGAAGCGGCAAGTTAGTGATTCATGTGGGGGGTGAATCTGCAAGCTTTGATGTCACAAAATTGACTAAGTACCCACTGGAAGGGGATGACGCTTGTTTCTATATTGACCACCCGGGTAGTGATCCTGACTACTTACTGGATTACCCTTCTGATAACGATTCGGGAAGAAGCTTTGAATGCCCACTTGGTGGAAGCGACACTGATACGGATGATGAACACGTCCTACATGAATGCATGTCAACATGAATTTGATTAACTACTATTTTAAAGCCTGTGATGAATCACGTAAGAACCACTCTTGTGGTAACACGGAATCTCTCGGGAAATGCAAGGATAAACTGAGAAATAAGTGCTCGAATGTGTTTGATGAAAGGGATGAGGATAGGGATGAGTGGACAGATGACGACGATGGAAGTATAAATGATTCTGAAAAGTAAAAGGAAGAAGAGCTAAAGCCATTGCCTGATCATCTCGAATATGCTCTACCAACAATACTAAGCCCGTTGTAATTGCATCTGGATTGAGCAAAGAGCAAAAGACAAAGCTAGTGAGAGTTCTTAAAGAAAATAAGGGAGCAATAGGATGGAAATTAACGGACCAAAAAGGGATTGGCCCAACTATATGCACTCATAAGATCCTATTTGAAGAAGGTGCGAAGCCTGTCGCACAGCCACAAAGAAGGTTGAACCCAAATACCTACGAGGTGGTGAAAAACGAGGTAATTAAACTACTGATAAGGTTGTAGTTTTAGTGTGGTGGAAGGTGTGTGGTGAAAGAGTGTAAACGGAAGTTTGGAACTCCTGAGTGTCGAACTCAAGGATCGAAAATCGGAACAAGCAAAGTGCAAGACAATCAATTGTCACAATGTATCAACAAAGTAGGCTAGGTGCAAGAGAATGGTGTGGGAACAAGGGTGCAAGCATAGGAAATCAAATAAAAGAAAGAAAACAAAAGGGAAATAAACAAGAAAGTAAGGCGGTGATTTGGATGGAATTGGAATTGTGTTGTGCTCTCATTGATCCTAAGTAGACAACAAATGGTGAAATGGAATTGACTATCCTAAGGGAAACCTAAGGCACCATCACTAGGACGCGTAGGACCTAGTCTCTCATTCCCTACGTCGGGTGAGGCATTCTATCAAACACTTGGTGGGTGGTCTACCGTCTCCTCCCCTAAGCTCGCCCTCTCGGGTCGTAGGAAGAGGATTGCAAGGGCAAGACTAAGGAGAGTGAATTCTCTTGCTAAACTCCCACTCTCACACTCATCTAACCATTGGGATCCTACAATGGAAAGAGATCAATATACACACCTCTACAACAAAGGCATTAAAGGCCAATCCATACGTCAATCTCATCATTCATACATTCAAAGCATAAAAGCACAAACACAATCCAACACCAATCCAAATCCTAGATATCTAGCAATTCATCATCATTTATAAGATCACAAACAAAATTAGATATGAAATTATGAAAAAGAAGAAGAAATTTTACCCAAGTCTTCAATCCAAGTGTTGTAATCCAAAAGCAAGGTTTAAGCAATGAATTCTAGAGATGAAATTGCAATCTAATCTAAGGAAAATAAAGAAATCAAAACCCTAATCTAAACCGAATCTATGAGGATTGAAATGAAAGGTAAAGAAAATGGGAAAAAGGAAGGTCTCCCAAAGTGATCCCCTTACAAGCCTTTAAATATGCTTAAAATCTGGAATTTCCGCGTTGTTCGCACAACTAACTTCACAATGCGCATTGGATTTTCGTTGTACTTTTGGCCTTCCCAACAACGCACTTCACAACGCGCGTTGGAGAGCGTGCATTGGAATATTTCCTTTTTGTCTTCTGCAAAGTTATAGCCCTTGAAGTTGCCGAACCATAGCCACTGGAATCATCTCATTTCGACACTCCTAGCTCAAGATATGATCAATCTACCAAACTGTCGCCGGAATGCCCTAAAATTGGCAATGTTTTGCTATTTTTCTACAAAGGCAATGAAATTAGTCCTCAATCCTAACTTTTATCAAATTAAATTAATCTAAGCATGAATTAGGCTTAAAGGACTCTAATTATAGCACAGTTAGCCTATTAAATACCCTATAAACATAGCATCTTCAGCACTTATCACAAATTTCCACACTTTATTCTTGCTCGTCCTCGAGCAAGGTTTCAATTAAACTCAAAGAATGAATAAGTGACAAAGATACTTCATGCAAATTCAATGAATCTAATGGCTTACCAAGACAAATGTGAACCAAGACGGAGGAGGTGAAATCCCTCATACTATAAAGCAAGTGTGTTACTCATGTGCCATACTTTGCAACCCAAGGAATATACATAGGAGCAAAAACCCCAATTCAAAGGATAAAACTAAGCTCAAGAGAACACACTCTCCACACAAGTTCATGCATACAAAAATTTTGAATTCACCTCCTATATAAAAATGGCCTATTAATGCAACCCAAACTACTGAAGATCCATTAAGAGTACCAGTTGGGCCAATCACAAGATCTAAGTCCAAACAATTAAGACAACGCTTCATTGGTTATGTTCAAAAATGGTGGAAATCCAATTCAAGCCCAATTGCAAATGATGGCGAAGAACTCAAGGCTTTTTATAATTGTTTAAGTGCTGATTTTGGTGATTAAATTAGGCCCAAATCAGCCCTATTATTTTTTGTCATCATTAATTTAAATTGTTTGGCATAAAAGAGAAAACACTAGTTGATATGAACCTAGTCCAAGGTTCACATAAAGATGGAATATTGTCCCAAGAATGCTCTCACAAGTAAAGATAGAGATGGATCAAAATACCTTAGACCTCACAAGAAACCCTTTGTCTCGAATCCTCAAAGACTTGGAAGAATCCCATGTAGCTTCAAGTACCTTGATATTGCAATCTTCAATCAACTAGAGTCGGATCTAGTTTCCTTCGATTCAAGAACGAGTCCACGAACCTAAATCTAAGGTTGAAGAAAGTAAGATTGATTCGAGTCCACGAATCAATTTGCTAGTCGAGTCCACGACTAGCCACTAGTTGAGTCCACAATTAGCTATAAGGTTTCTTACACAAGTGTAAAGAAAAACTTAAGAGTTTTATTGAATTGAAGGCTCCTCAAAACTGATATGGATGTGCCCTATTTATAAGTATAGGGCAGCATTGTAATCTAAATACAATGGAAAAAAGAGTCCTAAACCTAATCTAGAAAACAAGTAAATAGAGTTTTATTTAGAAAAGGATTTAAGGAATCCTTTCTAAATACAACTAGTGTTTTCTCTTTAATTCTAAACAATTTAAAATAAATGATGACCACAAATAATAAAGCTGATTTGGGCCTCGGATCTTGTGATTGGCCCAATTTGTAATCTCAATGGATCTTCATTATGTTGGGCCGCATCATCCTCCCCTTCTTGAAAAATGATTCGACCTCGAATCTTATAAACATTGTCTTCGATCCGTGACATCACTTGAAACGGGCCACTATAATACTTTCCTCTATCGAATGGAATTATTGTTGGAATTCCTTGATTTTTCCACCAATGATGCTTTAAGGATGTACTTTTTGGCCTTGTGATGAGCCCACTATAGACCCTTATTGGATTCCATGTGTGCTGGTTCCTATTATTCTCCCATTCTTGAAAAGGATTCGTCCTCGAATCCAAATCTTCAATGAAAGGCAAAGTAGCAAGCTCACTTTCTGTTTTATCATGCTCATGGAACTTTTTCTTGGGGTGCTTGACACGAGTCGCTCCAATCATCATCCTACAATCAACAAGTAAGGCAATTAAGTCTAATGACACATCATGGAATTTAAACATTCTGGATAGTAATAGATCCGCAAAACGAGACATTAAATTTAGCCATCTTGTTTGAATTTTCAACAAGCACAACACCTTTCCTTCTAGAGCTTAAGGCTAAACCAAACACAAAATCCATGGAAATGTCAAGTAATGTTTTAGATGTGCTGTGGTGGTAAGTAGCACAATTATGAACATAAGATTCTACATCTTTTTCTTCTTTGGCCAATGAAAATATCCATGCAAAACATCATCACTCTTTGGAAAACCAAAGTGTCCTTTATGTGAATCAACAATTAAACCATTGCCCAAAACAAAGCAAAAAGTGTCAATCCCATTGACTTTGAACCAAAACCCCTTGAGCAAGTAGTGTTTCACTACTTGCTTATAACTTTCACTACTTGCTTAAGAAGTTTTCAAATGTGCCTTATAACTTTCCAGTGATTCCTTACCTCTATCAAACAAAGTTTTAGTAAAATCAAAATTATGGAATCTTGGATGTATGGAGGCAAACAAATTTCTAACACCTCTAGCAAGTACGTCATTAATAGAAACATGGCAAAGAAATCTAGAGAATAATAATGCATGTTTTTTGAATAAAAGTGAGTATAAAGTGACTCCCCTTCCTTTCTCTTGCATACTATCCTTTTTAGTTACCAAGAGATGTTGCACTTTGACACCTTGGGCTGGTCCTTTCCACTGTATCACTGATTGTGGTCCCTTTGTTTGGCTATAAACTGAGTTAGAGGATTGGAGTGGTGATTGTAATTCCAAACATGGAGGTTCCACTTTTCTCTCTATGATTTCTTCCTTCTTTGAGGCTGGTTTGAGAGCTTGCATCAATGTCAATTGAATTTCTTCTACTTGTTTAGGATACAAACGAGACAAGAAATATGTAACTCCATTCATGTGAAACACATAAGTGTTCCTCATTCCATCAGAACTTATTTTTCTGTCAAATTGCAATGGTCTACCTAACAAGATATGAGCAGCCTGCATTAGGATATTATCACACAAGATTTCATCAGAGTAACTGTTAATAGATAAAGGAATAAGATCCTGTTTGGTTATTCTAGCTTCTCCTACATCAGTTAACCATTGCAAAGAATACGGATTTGGATGATTAAGCAAAGGTAACTGGGGAAATTTAACCATAGCTGCACTAGCCACATTTGTGCAACTTCTAGAATCTATTACCATAGCACAAGCATTCTCTTTAATTGACCCGTTAGCATAAAATATATTTTCTCTTTGAGACTCATATTCTTTTAAAGGGTGAACATTCAAAACCTCCTTAACAACAACAGTATGACTAGACTCACTAGCAACATATTTAGGATCAGAATCTAAAGGTATGAATGGTTCTCCCTCAACATGTTCATTGAGAGTTTCGAAATGGTCACATACTTCATCCTTAGACTTATATTCAAGACAAGAAGCAAAATTTTCTGATTGTTTTGTTATCTTAACCACCCTCTTGTTAAGGCAATCACGAGCTATGTGGTCTCTCCCATTACATCTATAACAAATCAATTCTCTATCATGTTGAGGCCTCACTGCCTCACTTACCTTTTCCTTACCTTTGTCTCGTGAATCATCTCTCGGAGGAGGATTTTCATCACTCCTTTGAAGGGTGGAACAAGTGTTGTTCCATCTTGACACAATATTGTTGGACTTGTGCATTTTCATCTCTTTAATTTTTGCCTCAGATTCACGTGCAGCATACAAGGCATCATAAATGGTGTCATATCTCTGAATACTCATTCCACATCGAAGTTCTAAGTTCAATCCATGTACAAAACGAGCAACAGTTTTTGTCTCTTCTTCATGTATGTTTCCCTGTTTAAGCAAAATATTTATAGTTTGGTGGTACTCATCAACTGACTTTGTTCCTTGCACCGTTCCCTGCAATTTTCTTTCAAGATCATCCAAAAAAAAATTAGGACGAAAGGTTAGGCGCATATCTTCCCTCACTTGAACCCAAGATTCATAAGGAATAAAATTAGCAACTCTCTCTCCATTTCTTTTTCGCCACCAAGATAATGCATAACCCTTAAAAGATGTAGCAACTAGCCTAATTTTTGTAAAATCAGAATAGTGCTTTAAATGGAAAAGAGTTTCAACAGCATTCTCCCATTCTATGTATTCAGTAGATCCTTTTCTCACCGGTGAAGTTAGGAATTTCATGTTTAATGTTTCCTAACTCCTCATTACGCTGCTGGATCCTTTGACATCTAGGATCCACTATTCCTGCCGGTGGCAGGTGTCGCTCATCATTGTGTGGTGGTTGCACTTGGTGTGAGCGTTGCTCCAAATTATTCATTCGTTTGAGTAACCTGTCTATCTTTTGTTCTAATGCCTGGGGGAGATTTAGAACTTGATCAGCCATCTGTATAGGAAAAAAAAAATATCTAAAAAAAAAAACAAGAAGATGTGTGAGTAATCACGTTAGTGAAACCAAAAAGTTTGCTCGCTCCCTCACTATTCTCAGCTCGCATGTAAGAGGTGGATTATATAGCTCTGGGGGTGCACTACACACTCTTACAAACACACACTCCACTTGTGTATCACTCCAAGTGGCAGATACTCTCACAAGCCTTTTTCCAAAAAGTAAAATTCTAGTATGGAACTCAAGTTGATATGGATTCAACCTCAAAGTTCAAGAAAACGTACCTTGGAAAACTTCACAAGCCTTTGAGAGTAAGGTGTATTGCAAGGTAGGTAATAAAATTGAGAGCAAGAAGGAAAGAAAAAGGACAATACAAGAAAAGAAACTAAGCAAGATTTGGAAGAAAAAGGGAAGCAAAGAAAAAAGTATGGCAGAAAGATACGCAGGACCAATATCAGTAGATAGACACAAATAGGATGTAATAGGGGTGCAAGTGTACCACAACCAAATAAGAATATATCAAGAACTCCTTCGACCTTATACTTTTCCCCTACCTTATCCCTCCAAATTTCTCCTACCAACCAGATTCTTTTCCCAACCTTATTCTTCTTCTTTATTGCTTTCTCTTTTTTGTTTTTTTTTTCACCTTTCTTGATTTTTTTGATAAATAACCTCCAAATAACTACTTCAAATATCAACAAAAATTTTGGATAAAGAGGATCCACACAACCCCTTCAAAACAGAACCAAGAATTTCAAGAATCACCCAGAAAAATCAGAAACGCTGCCCTTACTTCGAAGATCAATATCTCAATGACCGTAAGGAATTAGCAAGTGTATAATATATCAATAGAACTCCCCAGAAGATATCTAAAACGTATAAAAATTTCAAATAAAACTAACCTGTGGATCTCGAGATATAGGTCATTCTTTGAAACTGGTCACAGAACACGGAAAATCTGGACAAGGTGTGATTGCGACGTGATTGCGCGTAAATGCTCTTTGGATATAGGTAAGGGTGAGATAGGGTTGTTTTCTTGACTGAATTTGGGATAATATGATGCTTAGGAGGTGTGAGGTATCGTTGATATTGGAAGGGAAAAAGGGAAAACTCTTTCGAGATTGTTTTTCAAGAAACTGGAGAACAGGTATCAAGATTCAAGTACACAATCAAGACTGCAAAGGAAATTTTTTTTGGGGGGTTTTAATGAATAAGACACGAATAAAAGTAGTATGTAAGATAAGAACGAGATAAACCTAGGGAACCAAAGAAACCAAAATTCTAATAATAATGAGATAAAACTAGGCTCTGAATACCAAATTGATATAAACCTAGTCCAAGGTTCAAATAAAGATGGAATATTGTCCCAAGAATGCTCTCACAAGTAAAGATAGAGCTGGATCAAAATACCTTAGACCTCACAAGAAACCCTTTGTCTCGAATCCTCAAAGACTTGGAAGAATCCCATGTAGCTTCAAGTACCTTGATATTGCAATCTTCAATCAACTAGAGCCGGATCTAGTTTCCTTCGATTCAAGAACGAGTCCACGAACCTAAATCTAAGGTTGAAGAAAGTAAGATTGATTCGAGTCCACGAATCAATTTGCTAGTCGAGTCCACGACTAGCCACTAATTGAGTCCACAATTAGCCATAAGGTTTCTTACACAAGTGTAAAGAAAAACTTAAGAGTTTTATTGAATTGAAGCCTCCTCAAAACTGATATGGATGTGCCCTATTTATAGGTATAGGGCAGCATTGTAATCTAAATACAATGGAAAAAAGAGTCCTTAACCTAATCTAGAAAACAAGTAAATAGAGTTTTATTTAGAAAAGGATTTAAGGAATCCTTTCTAAATACAACTAGTGTTTTCTCTTTAATTCTAAACAATTTAAAATAAATGATGACCACAAATAATAAAGCTGATTTGGGCCTCGGATCTTGTGATTGGCCCAATTTGTAATCTTAATGGATCTTCATTATGTTGGGCCGCATCACTAGTTGTATTTAGAAAGGATTTCTTAAATCCTTTTCTAAATAAAACTCTATTTACTTGTTTTCTAGATTAGGTTTAAGACTTTTTTTCACATTGTATTTAGAATTATAATGCTGCCCCTATACCTATAAATAGGGCACATCAATATCAGTTTCGATCAGGCTTTAATTCAATAAAATTCTTAAGTTTCTCTTTACACTTGTGTAAGAAACCTTATGGCTAATTGTGGACTCAATTAATGGCTAGTCGTGGACTCGACTAGCAAATTGATTCGTGGACTCGAATCAATCTTCCTTTCTTCAACCTTAGATTTAGGTTCGTGGACTCGTTCTTGAATCGAAGGAAACTAGATCCGACTCTAGTTGATTGAAGATTGCATCATCGAGGTACTTGAAGCTACAATGGGATTCTTCCAAGTCTTTGAGGATTCGAGACAAAGGGTTTCTCGTGAGGTTTAAGGTATTTTGATCCATCTCTATCTTTGCATTGAGAGTAATCTTGGGACAATATTCCATATTATTTGAACCTTGGACTAGGTTCATATCACCTATAGTCGAACCCACTAGTGGGAACGATGTGAACATCCCAACCGACATCCAACCTTATATCGCCAAGGCCCTCTACAAAATGTAAGTGAATGGTTTGGTATGGACTGCTCACCAACCTTAAGCCAAAGTCCAGTTTCCTCCGGCACGGAACTGCTTGTTTTAACCCGGGGAAACCTTTCATGGTCCCGACTTAAGCGTTGGTTCTCTCTCACCTCCACCCTTATGCCAAAGATCGACTCCCCACGGCATAGATCTCTATATTTTGGCCCGAGGTAATCTTTTGTGACCCCGACATAAGCAATGACTCCCTCTTTCAATTTTTTCTCTCTTTTCTTTGGTTGGCCATTGTTTTTGGTCTTGCCTTTTTCTCTTTTTCATTCCCCTTCTTCTTTCACTCATGGTTTTTCTTTTGGGATTAGGGATTTTATTTTTTTTCAATTCTCATCCACAAGGCTCACCTTTTGCTCCAATACCTCACCAAGATTTAGTTCATTTTCGACCTTGCTTCTTTTTATCTTTCCAAGGTTGGAGAGTACACACTCCCACTTTGAGTTTTCGTTTACTAAGGTCCAAGGCATATAAGAGGTGAATAACATGCAAGCATACAAAAGATATAAACCTAGTTGGTAAAGAGGTAACTTCCTAAGGATATTCCCCAAATTAAACATTTTTAGCACATCACCAACACACTTCCAAGATAGCATGAACAATGACGCACTTTCCATCAAGACACACAATTCATCAATCAAGAACCAATCAACCAATTGAATTTACAAACAACTAAGCACAAAGTGTGACCTTTCCACACTTTAAAATAAACATCGTCCTCAATGTTACTTTAAGTACTAAGTGGTAAAAGGAGCACGGGTCAAGGTGAAAGTCCCTTTAAGTGTGTTTCCACACTTCAGAAATCTTTCCACACTTTAGAAGTGTTTCCGGGACTTAGGGTGCAACAAAAGACAATGTGAATGTGATATGCTAGCAAATGTGCAAACCCCTTTTCCACACTTTAGGAATACAAATCGGGGTAAACTTAAAGAGAAAGGGATATAGGAATTAAACCAATATAAAGCATTCCTTTTTGCAAGTGATGTAGCATCCAAAGTCATGGCCCCAACAAATTTTGATCAAGCTGCAAAACACTGTTAGTGGCACATGTGCAACCTATAATGATAAAGGTGCAAAAGGGTTGTAACGGGAATATTATTGTAAAAAACAATAATCAAAATCCTAAGAATATAAAAGCATTATAATGTAAAAACGCAATAAAGTAAAAACAACGAAATAACAAGAGTCTAACACAAGGTAAAATCACAAGGGAAAATAAAACACGGCCTTTTAACGTGTCAATGCCACTCCGGTTGTAACCGTTGTGCCTCAATTGCTCTTCGGTTGCCTTCTTCCAATTGTATCCGTCTTTCCCCCATCCTACTTTGCCTTTCTTCTATTCTTTGTTGACCAACACTTAAATTTGTGTAGAGTTGGTATAGGAAAGCTTGCTAGTGTCTCTTGGGGTTTCTCTTGTTTCATGGTTGCTTCTACACCTCTTGTTGCCCTTTGGGTACTTGATTCTCCCATATCCTTTCCTTCTTCGGTTCCGTGACCCTAGTTCTCTTCATTCTCTACAAAGAAAACTCCATTCAATCATAACACAAGAGTAACATCCTCGGGTCCTTTCTAAGGATTAGAAGGAATCGAGTATGGGCAATTTTGATCAATCATGGTACGAGGTAAGAAATTATGGAGAAAATAACTCTCTCACATGTAACACAAGGGAACTTAAACAACCACCATGAAAGGAATTGATAATTTAGATCAATCAAATCAATTTCAAGAAGTCAACACAATTTATGTTCACAATCTAAAAAGTCAACCTCTTCTTCTTCAATGCAACTATGGTGGTTTGATATGCAAGTTCAAATTTTGAAACAATCATGTGCACTTTTCATCCCAAACAAGCTTATAGAATATGTAACAATGCAACTCTACCAACAATTTCTTATGAACAAAGAAACATTATCAAACCCATCAAGAATTCTCAAATTAGAAACCAAGCTAAGGGTGGTTCATACAAGAATTTCAAATCAATGAAGGCAAATTTCAATCCCTATGATGTTCCATCATGCAAACTAGTAATCATACACTAACAATATATGCAATCATAATGTAGACTAGCATTCATGGGACTAGAGATAAAAAGCTTGGAGAATATATCAATGGAGATTTAAGCTTGAAGCTTTTACCTCTTGGATGGTGATTCCTACAAAGATTGATCCTTGGAAGCTCTTAAAGATGGAAGAAAGTGGCAAAAGAGAGTATACCTTTTGTGGGAGGAAGGTTTTTTGTGTGGTGTGAGAGAGAGTAGAATGAGAGAATTGGGGTTTAAGAGGGTTTAATTTTTGAACCCTGGATCTATGCTAACAACGAGAGGAACGAGAGGCACAACGCACGTTGTTGTGTGCGTTGAGCTCTCGGCCAATTCCACAACGAACGTCACAACATTCGTTGTGACTCTCGTGGATGTTTCTGAAAATTCTCCAATTTTCCTACCTCTTGGCAACATGCGTTGTTGGGAACGTTGAACTCTCGGGGTGCTTTACAACGAACCCCACAACGTGCATTGTGGAGTACGTTGGACTTTCTGGATCCTCACAACGGCTTGACAACGCTCGTTTTGCACTTTCTGATTATGCATTGGACTTTGTTTTGGCTCATTTGTTGCGGAACATAGACCACTCTCTTGGTCTTTGCAACGGTACGCGACTCATCGTCACAAGATTGACATATCATATTGTCGAAGCAATAGTTAATGAGACACATCAAGGAACCAAAGTTTTTATCCCCCGAATATCTCTCACCCCATCTGATACGAGATTGCCCTTTAGGTGCACGTGACTTTTTCCCGAGTCACCTATCCTGATGGCCTGAAGGTTTTTGCTCTAGACGGGGATGGACAAAATTCTGTTACTGCTACCAATGTCGTCTACATAGAGGTTTTCAATAATGTGTAATTCAAACCAGTGATATTATGTTTTCTTTTTATAAAAAGATGACAAAATTGCTATATATCGACATACAAAATATATATCTTCCATACAAATAATTTATATAACTGAGTTCCTAGACAACGAGCTAATTATCCCAAGTACAAATTCTAAATACTGATATATAAAAGAGAAAATTACACTTTTGGTCCTATGACTATAGGGGAGGTGGTAATTTCAGTTCGTGACTTTTAAAACTAACAAATTTAGTCCTTTTAATATGTTTTTTTTAACAGATTTGGTCCTTCCGGCCAAATCACAGGCCAAAAGTCACCGGAAAAATATAAATCATTTTTTATTATTTAACTATGAGGACAAATTGGTCATTTCCAAGTCATTTCTTCTTCTTTCTCTTCCTCCTTGCCAAACATCTCCGCCGGAGAAAGCTTAGCATTTCATCTGCTCATCGCCTAAACATCTACCTCTTTAGAAACCAACCCATTTTATGCTATTTTGAATCCTTCAGAGAGCCCTAACCATTTTAACCGAAGGATTCATCAACGCATTCAAGAATTTGTACAAATATTTGTAGATTACACCAGAATTTACACCTAATTTCAATTCAAACTTAGTCACAAACTTATGAATGTAATTTCAGGGATGTAGTCTACCACTTCATCTCCTTTCTCTGCAATCACGTTTGTTAATGGATAACTAATTCCATTGGCATTAATAATGGAAGTAAAGTGGAAATGGAAACGCAATACAGAACATCGTCGGAGACTGGGGCCAAAAAACATGCCACCGGAATATTCCTCCGACTCCCAATATCCACCACCCAGGACAAAAACAGGTCATAGATAATAACGCTCGCCGGCGGCCGCGCAAGACTGTCAAGAAGATGGTCGACGGGAGCTTCCATTTCCGTATGCACGACTTCCAGGAAATCAACGTAAACTTTCGCTCGGATCAGTTCAGAAGGAATGGCGTTTTGTATGGCGCCAAACAGAAGGTTCGTCGGCGGCTTAGCATCATCATCGGAGCTGAGGAATCCGAGCCACTCTTCAGTGACCACGAAGGTGATGAGAAATTCGGGTCGCGCCATTGCTATGATCTTGCAAAGGTTCATCAAGGGATTCACATGGCCTCTTCAATTCTGGAGTTTCTTCCCTGGAGTTCAGAAAGGAGATGAAATGGTAGACTACATCCCTGGAGTTTCTTCAATTCTTGTCAAGGAGATGAACGGACGATTTTACCCCCCCCCCCCCCCCCCCCCCCCCCCAAAAAAAAAATAATAATAAACAAATCAAATTGAAATTCCGGCGAAAATCTACCGGCAAATTAGCCGGAAGGACTTAATGTGTAAAAAAGAGCATGCTAAAAGGACTAAATCTGTTAGTTTTAAAAGTCACGAACTGAAATTACCACCTCCCCTATAGGCATAGGACCAAAAGTGTAATTTTCTCTATATAAAATCTCTAAAGTTTCAACACCAGATTCGTATATCTACACGTTAGCTATTCATTGGACAATTATTTGCTCGAATTCAAGTAATGATAACATCAGAAAACATAATCGATCCAACTCAATTCTTTAATTGCACTATATAATATTCAATGTTATAATTTATACAATTGTATATCGATCCAAATATTCTTAAAATATTATAACAAATCCATTTTGTGCGTTGCACAGGTGAAAATACTAATTTTAATAATTATAGATTGGAATGTCTTCATTTCTTTCATATCTTAAAGGTTCAAAAAATGTGCTGCTGAAAGACTGAAACTAATACCCTAAAGTTTGAAGTCTGTAATCACAAAACACTTCCCCACGACCCGGCCCACACTCCTTTCGCCAATCGCAATACCGTGACTATGTGCGCCCCGTGCATCCCAAAACGACGTCGTTTTGTATTCTGTTATAAAACTCTGTGTTTTCAGGTATTAAATTCTGTACATTTGAAACAAAGAATTTTTATCCTTTTAAAAAAGATTATGTGTTTTCAGGTATAAAATTATGTGTTTTCTATTATATAATTCTGTACATTCGAAACATGGGAGTTTTTAGTTATAAAATTCGATGTTTTCAGGTATAAAATTCTGTGTTTTCAGGTATAAAATTCTGTGTTTTCTATTATATAGTTCTGTACATTCGAAACATGTGGATTTTTAATTATAAATATTATGTGTTTTCAGGTATAAAATTATGTGTTTTCTATTATACAATTCTATACATTCGAAACATGAAATTTTTTTTAATTGGTTAACAGCAGACACGCGAAAAAAGATACAAAATGACGTCATTTTCTGCCAGGGCAAACAATGGTACATGGTATAATTTGCCCCCTTTTGCGGCAAATTATTGTGTGGACCATGGTCCACACAATTGTGTGAACCATGAATATCAAATACATTTTTAATATATTAAAAGTACATTATTTTTGTCCTGAAGGTACATTATATAAAATAATGTACCCTTAGTATATTAAAAATATAATTTCAAAACATGTACCTTTCGTACATAAATAATGTACTCTTAGTATATTAAAAATATACTTTTTATTTATGGTGTACACAATTGTGTGGACCATGGTCCACGCAATAGTGATTGCCCTTTCGCCAATTGTTATTCCATGGAACCGTGTCCACCTTGGTTCTATATTCATAATTTTTTAACTTCATATTCACAACTATTGAACTATATATTCGCAATTACAGAACTCTATGTTCATAATTTTTGAACTTCAAATTCATAATTTTTGAACTTTGTATTTACAATTATAACAGTTTTGGAACCGTCAAGTAAAGTGGACACAGTTCCACAGCATAATTTGACCCCTTTTGCCAAATTTTCATATTTTTTCTTTCTTTCTTTATTGTGTTTATTTTTATAATAAAATTCATTCTGATATTATTTTTCTTTTCATGTGATATTTGTATGAAGAGTGATTCTTTTGTGATAACATTTCATGGATTCTTATTTGTAAGACATGTCGGGTCAATGTGAAAAATTAATACTTGTTTTGAACAATATAATACTAATTAGAAATAAAATGATTGTTACTTATAAACGAAAGTGTAATACTTTTGAGGGAAAAATGTATTATCATTTTTTTTCAAAAGTATTGCATTTTCAATTATAATGAACAAACACTTTAATCCTAATTAGTATTACATTTTCTACTATAAATATTACAATTTTTAATATAAATATTACATTTTCATCTTGACACAACCCGTCTCACTGACATGTCTCGTACAAGTTTTGCATGAATAAAGCATTCTGAAAGCTACATAACTTCAAATAATATTCAACGAAATTTCCAGGAAGTTTCATTTTTCTGAACTTTGCTTTAATATTGTACGAATTGAAAATTTGAGAGTAAATAAATTGATACATTAGTTATTTGGCCCTATTTAAGAAAAAACCATTTTAGAATAGGAAAATAGCACTTTTTTCCTCTGAGTTATATACTTATATCATTTTTTCCTCTTGAATTATTTAAATGGCACTTTCCCCCCCGCCCCCCCCCCCCCCCCCCCCCCCGAAATGTTTAATTGACATTTTTACCTTTAAAATAAATATTTCATTTATTTTTCTTCTCCAATAAATTATGGTCACGATTTGGTTCAAACCGAACAGACACTATAACCACGAAACTAAAATATTCCGATTACAATTTAGAATCGAAACCCGATTGACGGTAAATATGTTACCGGTAATAATAATATCAGAATAACGGATTGTAACAATAGTTGTATTGCCTTAGTGTTTTAGTATAGAAAGTACAATGTGTCTTTGTTCAGAGTATTCAACGTGTCCCCTCAAGCTGAGGGGAACATCTACTTATACAAAGGTGCCAACGGTAACAACATGGGACATAAATGGGGAGCCAAGCCTCTAACTCTCTCTCATCAATGGTGGCTTCAATTGCAATAAAGGTGACACCTGTTGGAATTCTGTCCATTGGAGTTTTGCCCGTTGGGTCTCCATGTGGTGCCGGGTCAAATATGGCGCCGGGTCATATGCCCACTTATGATTCGGGTCGGGTGCCAGCCCTTATCCTGTCACCAGTCCCCCCTACTCCTGAGTCTACGGATGTGTTTGAGTTGACTTGGTGATATGAACCTAGTCCAAGGTTCAAATAACATGGAATATTGTCCCAAGATTACTCTCAATGCAAAGATAGAGATGGATCAAAATACCTTAAACCTCACGAGAAACCCTTTGTCTCGAATCCTCAAAGACTTTGAAGAATCCCATTGTAGCTTCAAGTACCTCGATGATGCAATCTTCAATCAACTAGAGTCGGATGTAGTTTCCTTCGATTCAAGAACGAGTCCACGAACCTAAATCTAGGGTTGAAGAAAGGAAGATTGATTCGAGTCCACGAATCAATTTGCTAGTCGAGTCCACGACTAGCTACTAATTGAGTCCACAATTAGCCATAAGGTTTCTTATACAAGTGTAAAGAAAAACTTAAGAATTTTATTGAATTAAAGCCCTCTCTGAAACTGATATGGATGTGCCCTATTTATAGGTATAGGGGCAGCATTATAATTCTAAATACAATGGAAAAAAGAGTCCTAAACCTAATCTAGAAAACAAGTAAATAGAGTTTTATTTAGAAAAGGATTTAAGCAATCCTTTCTAAATACAACTAGTGTTTTCTCTTTTATGCCAAACAATTTAAATTAATGATGACCAAAAATAATAGGGCTGATTTGAGTCTAATTTAATCACCAAAATCAGCACTTAAACAATTATAAAAAGCCTTGAATTCTTCTTCATCTTTTGCAAATGGGCTTGACTTGGATTTCCACCATCTTTGAATATCACCAATGAAGAGTTGTCTTAATCGTTTGGACTTGGGCCTTGTAAATGGTACTCTTGATGGATCTGCATTATGTTGGGCCGCATCATCCTCCCCTTCTTGAAAATGATTCGACCTCGAATTTTGTAAGCATTGTCTTCGATCCATGATATCACTTGAAATGGGCCACTATAATACTTTCCTCTATCGAATGGAATTATTATTGAGTCTTCTTGTTTCTTCCACCAATGATTCTTTAAGGATGTAGTTATGGGCCTTGCGATGAGTCCACTATAGACCCTTATTGGATTCCATGTGTACTGGTTCTTATTATTCTCCCCTTCTTGAAAAGGATTCGTCCTCGAATCGAAATCTTCAATGAAAGACAAATTAGCAAGCTCACTTTGTGTTTTATCACGCTCATGGAACTTTTTCTTGGGATGCTTGACACTAGTAGCTCCAATTATCATCCTTCCTTTCTATTGCATGTATGGTGTTTGCACTTTAACACCTTGGGCTGGTCCTTTCCCCTGTATCAATGATTGTGATCCCTTTTTTTGGCTACAAATTGAGTTAGAGGATTGGAGTGGTGATTGCAATTCCAAACATGGAGGTTCCACTTTTCTCTCTTTGATTTCTTCCTTCTTTGAGGCTAGTTTGAGAGCTTGCATCAATGTCGATTGAATTTCTTCTACTTGTTTAGGATACAAACGAGGCAAGACATATGTAACTCCATTCATGTGAAACACATAAGTGTTCCTCATTCCATCAGAACTTATTTTTCTATCAAATTGCCATGGTGTACCTAACAAGATATGAGCAGCCTGCATTGGGATATTATCACACAAGATTTCATCAAAGTAACTGTTAATATATAAAGGAATAAGAGCCTGTTTGGTTACTCTAGCTTCTCCTGCATCAGTTAACCATTGCAAACAATAAGGACTTTGATGATTAAGAAAATGTAATTGAAGAAATTTAACCATAGCTGCACTAGCCATATTTGTGCAACTTTCAGAATCTATTACCACAGTACAAGCATTCCCTCTTATTGACTCGTTAGCACAAAATATATTTTCAGTTTGAGACTCATTTTCTTTTATAGGGTGAACATTCAAAACCTCCTTAACAACAAGAGTATGACTAGACTCACTATCAGCATATTTAGAATCAAAATCTAAAGGTATGAAAGGTTCTTCCTCAACATGTTCATTGGGGGTTTCAAAATGGTCAAATACCTCATCCTCATATTCAAGACAAGAAGTAAATTTTTCAGATTGTGTTGTTATCTTAACTACCCTCTTGTTAGGGCAATCACGAGCTATGTGGCCTCTCCCATTACATCTATAACAAATCATTTCTCTATCATGTTGAGGCGTCACTGCCTCACTTACCTTTTCCTTACCGTTGTCTCGTGAATCATCTCTTGGAGGAGGATTTTCATCACGCCTTTGAAGGGTGGAACAAGTGTTTTTCCATCTTGATTCAATATTGTTGTACTTGTGCATTTTCATCTCTTTAATTTTTGCCTCAGATTCACGTGCAGCATACAAGGCATCATAAAGGTGTCATATCTCTGAATACTCATTCCACATCGAATTTCTAAGTTCAATCCATGTACAAAACGAGCAACAATTTTTGTCTCTTCTTCATGTATGTTTCCTTGTTTAAGCAAAATATTTATAGTTTGGTGGTACTCATCAACTGACTTTGTTCCATGCACCGTTCCCTGCAATTTTCTTTCAAGATCATACAAAAAAAATTTAGGACCAAAGGTTAGGTGCATATCTTCCCTCACTTGAACCCAAGATTCGTAAGGAATAAAATTAGCAACTCTATCTCCATTTCTTTTTCGCCACCAAGATAATGCATAACCCTTAAAAGATGTAGCAACTAGCCTAATTTTTGTAAAATCAGAATAGTGCTTTAAATGGAAAAGAGTTTCAACAACATTCTCCCATTCTATGTATTCAGTAGGTCCTTTCTCACCGGTGAAGTTAGGAATTTCATGTTTAATGTTTCCTAACTCCGCAATACGCTGCTGGATCCTTTGCCATCTAGGATCCATTCTTCCTGCTGGTGGCAGGTGTCGCTCATCATTGTGTGGTTGTTGCACTTCCTGTGAGCATTGCTCCAAATTATTCATTCATTTGAGTAACCTGTCTATCTTTTGTTCTAATGTCTGGGGAAAGTTTGGAACTTGACCAGCCATCTGTATAGGACAAAAAATATCGAAAAAAATAACAAGAAGATGTGTGAGTAATCACGTTAGTGAAACCAAAAAGTTGGCTCGCTCCCCCACTATTCTCAGCTCGCAGGTAAGAGGTGGATTATATGGCTCTGGGGGTGCACTATACACTCTAACAAACACACACTCCACTCGTGTATCACTCAAGGTGGCAGATACTCTCACAAGCCTTTTTCCAAAAAGGAAAATTCTAGTCCGGAACTCAAGTTGATATGGATTCAACCTCAAAGTTCAAGAAAACGTACCTTGGAAAACTTCACAAGCCTTTGAGAGTAAGGTGTATCGTGAGGTAGGTAATAAAATTGAGAACAAGGTTAGGCGCATATCTTCCCTCACTTGAACCCAAGATTCATAGGGAATAAAATTAGCAACTCTTTCTATATTTCTTTTTCGCCACCAAGATAATGCATACCCCTTAAAAGATGTAGCAACTATCCTAATTTTTGTAAGATCAGAATATTGCTTTAAATAAAAAAGAGTTTCAACAGCATTCTCCCATTCTATGTATTCGGTAGGTCCTTTCTCACCGGTGAAGTTAGGAATTTCATGTTTAATGTTTCCTAACTCCGCATTACGCTGCTGGATCCTTTGACATATAGGACCCACTCTTCTTGCTGGTGGTAGGTGCCGCTCATCATTGTGTGGTGGTTGCACTTGCTGTGAGTGTTGCTCCAAACTAGTCACTCGTTTGAGTAACCTGTCTATTTTTTGTTCTAATCTCTTACGTGTGTTTGGAACCTCTTCAGCCATCTGCAGATGAGAAACAAAATCTAAAAACAAGAAGATATGTGAGTATTCATGTTAGTGAAACCACAAAGTTGGCTCGCTCCCTCACTATTCTCAGCTCACGGGTAAGAGATGGATCATATAGCTCTGGGGGTTCACTACACACTCATACAAACACACACTCCACTCGTGTATCACTCCAGGTGGCAAATACTCTCACAAGACTTTTTCCAAAAAGGAAAATTTCTAGTCCGGAACTCAAGTTGATATGGATTCAACCTCAAAGTTCAAGAAAAACGTACCTTGGAAAACTTCACAAGCCTTTGAGAGTAAGGATGTATCTAGTCCAAGATTCAAATAAGATGAGTATTGTCCCAAGAATTGCTCTCAATGTAAAGATAGAGATGGATCGAAATACCTTAAACCTCACGAGAAACCCTTTGTCTCGAATCCTCAAAGACTTGGAAGAATCCCATTGTAGCTTCAAGTACCTCGATGATGCAATCTTCAATCAACTGGAGTCGGATCTAGTTTCCTTCGATTCAAGAACGAGTCCACGAACCAAAATCTAAGGTTGAAGAAAGTAAGATTGATTCGAGTCCACGAATCAATTTGCTAGTCGAGTCCACGACTAGTCACTAATTGAGTCCACAATTAGCTATAAGGTTTCTTACAAAAGTGTAAAGAAAAACTTAAGAATTTTATTGAATTAAAGTCTATCTTTACTTGTGAGAGCATTCTTGGGACAATATTCTATCTTTATGTGAACCTTGGACTAGGTTCATATCAATTTTATGAACCTAGTCCAAGATTCAAATAAGATGGAGTATTGTCCCAAGAATGCTCTCAAAATAAAGATAGAGATGGATCAAAATACCTTAAACCTCACGAGAAACCCTTTGTCTCGAATCCTCAAAGACTTGGAAGAATCCCATGTAGCTTCAAGTACCTCGATGTTGCAATCTTCAATCAACTAGAGTCGGATCTAGTTTCCTTCGATTCAAGAACGAGTCCACGAACCTAAATCTAAGGTTGAATAAAGTAAGATTGATTCGAGTCCACGAATCAATTTGCTAGTCGAGTCCACGATTAGCCACTAATTGAGTCCACAATTAGCCATAAGGTTTCTTACACAAGTGTAAAGAAAAACTTAAGAATTTTATTGAATTAAAGCCTCCCTCAAACTGGTATGGATGTGCCCTATTTATAGGTATAGGGCAGCATTGTAATCTAAATACAATTGGAAAAAGAGTCCTAAACCTAATCTAGAAAACAAGTAAATAGAGTTTTATTTAGAAAAGGATTTAAGGAGTCTTTTCTAAATACAACTAATGTTTTCTCTTTTATTCCAAACAATTTAAATTAATGATGACCAAAAATAATAGGGCTGATTTGGGCCTAATTTAATCACCAAAATCAGCACTTAAACAATTATAAAAAGCCTTGAAATCTTCTTCATCTTTTGCAAATGGGCTTGACTTGGATTTCCACCTTCTATGAATATTACCAATGAAGAGTTGTCTTAATCGTTTGGACTTGGGCCTTGTGATTTGCCCAATTGGTACTCTTGATGGATCTTCAATATGTTGGGCCGCATCATCCTCACCTTCTTGAAAATGATTCGACCTCGAATCTTGTAAGCATTGTCTTCGATCCATGATATCACTTGAAATGGGCCACTATAATACTTTCCTCTATCGAATGGAATTATTATTGGGCCTTCTTGTTTACCGGACCAATGATTCTTTAAGGATGTAGTTATGGGCCTTGTGATGAGCCAACTATAGACCCTTATTGGATTGCATGTGTACTGGTTCTTATTATTCTCCCCTTCTTGAAAAGGATTCGTCCTCGAATCCAAATCTTCAATGAAAGACAAAGTAGGAAGCTCACTTTCTGTTTTATCACGCTCATGGAACTCATTGAACTTCTTCTTGGGATGCTTGACACGAGTTGCTCCAATCTTCATTCTAAAATAAACAAGTAAGGCGATTAAGTCTAATGACACAGCATGTAATTTAAACATTCTGAATGGTAATAGTTCAACAAAATTAGACATATTAAATTTAGCCATTTTGTTTGAATTATCAACAAGCACAACATCTTTCCTCCTAGAGCTTAAGGCTAAACCAAACACAAAATCCATGGAAATATCAAGTAATGATTTAGATGCATTGTGGTGGTAAGTAGCACAATTATGAACATAAGATTCTACATCTTTTTTCTTCTTTGGCCAATGAAAATATCCATGCAAAACATCATCATTCTTTGGAAAACCAAATTGTCCCTTATGTGAATCAATAATTAAACCATTGCTCAAATCCAAGCGAAAAGTGTCAATCCCATTGACTTTGAACCAAAACTCCTTGAGCAAGTAGTATTTGCCATAAGAAGTTTTCAAATGTGCCTTATAACTTTCCAGTGATTCCTTATCTCTATCAAATAAAGTTTTAGTAAAATCAAAGTTAAGGAATCTCGGATGTATGGATGCAAACAAATTTCTAACACATCTAGTAAGTAGATCATTAATAGAAACATGGCAAACAAATCTAGAGAATTTTAATGCATGCTTTTGAAATAAAAGTGAGTAAATAGTTACTCCCCTTCTTTTCTCTTGCTTAATATCTTTTGTAGTGACCAAGAGAGGTTCCACTTTGACACCTTGGGCTGGTCCTTTCCACTGTATCACTGATTGTGGTCCCTTTGTTTGGCTAGAAACTGAGTTAGAGGATTGGAGTGGTGATTGCAATTCCAAACATGGAGGTTCCACTTTTCTCTCTTTGATTTCTTCCTTCTTTGAGGCTGGTTTGAGAGCTTGCATCAATGTCAATTGAATTTCTTCTACTTGTTTAGGATACAAACGAGGCAAGACATATGTAACTCCATTCATGTGAAACACATAAGTGTTCCTCATTCCATCATAACTTATTTTTCTGTCAAATTGCCATGGTCTACCTAACAAGATATGAGCAGCCTGCATTGGGATATTATCACACAAGATTTCTTCAGAGTAACTGTTAATAGATAAAGGAATAAGATATTGTTTGGTTACTCTAGCTTCTCCTGCATCAGTTAACCATTGCAAACAATAAGCATTTGGATGCTTAAGCAAAGGTAACTGGAGAAATTTACCCATAACTGCACTAGCCATATTTGTGCAACTTCTAGAATCTATTACCATAGCACAAGCATTCTCTCTAATTGACCCTTTAGTACAAAATATATTTTCTCTTTGAGACTCATCTTCTTTTAAAGGGTGAACATTCAAAACCTCCTTAACAACAACAGTATGACTAGACTCACTAGCAACATATTTAGAATCAGAATCTAAAGGTATGAATGGTTCTCCCTCAACATGTTCATTGAGAGTTTCAAAATGGTCACATACCTCATCCTTAGACTTATATTCAAGACAAGAAGCAAAATTATCAGATTGTTTTGTTATCTTAACTACCCTCTTGTTAGGGCAATCACGAGCTATGTGGCATCTCCCATTACATCTATAACAAATCAATTCTCTATCATGTTGAGGCCTCACTGCCTCACTTACCTTTTCCTTACCTTTGTCTCGTGAATCATCTCTTGGAGGGGGATCTTCATCACGCCTTTTAGGGGTGGAACTTGTGCTGTTCCATCTTGATGCACCATTGTTGGACTTGTACAATTTCATCTCTTTGATTTTTGCCTCAGATTCACGTGCAGCATACAAGGCATCATAAAGGGTGTCATATCTCTGAATACTCATTCCACATCGAATTTCTAAGTTCAATCCATATACGAAACGAGCAACCGTTTTTGTCTCTTCTTCATGTATGTCTCCCTGTTTAAGCAAAATATTTGTAGTTTGGTAGTACTCATCAACTGACTTTTTTCCTTGCACCGTTCCCAGCAATTTTCTTTCAAGATCATAGAAAAAAGATTTAGGACGAAAGGTTAGGCGCATATCTTCCCTCACTTGAACCCAAGATTCATAGGGAATAAAATTAGCAACTCTCTCTCTATTTCTTTTTCGCCACCAAGATAATGCATACCCCTTAAAAGATGTAGCAACTAGCCTAATTTTTGTAAGATCAGAATATTGATTTAAATAAAAAAGAGTTTCAACAGAATTCTCCCATTCTATGTATTCGGTAGGTCCTTTCTCACCAGTGAAGTTAGGAATTTCATGTTTAATGTTTCCTAACTCCGCATTACGCTGCTGGATCCTTTGCCATCTAGGATCCACTCTTCCTGCTGGTTGCATGTATCGCTCATCATTGTGTGGTGGTTGCACTTGCTGTGAGCGTTGCTCCAAATTATTCATTCGTTTGAGTAACCTGTCTATCTTTTGTTCTAATGTCTGGGGTAAGTTTGGAACTTGTTCATCCATCTGTAGAGGAAAAAAATATCTAAAAAAAAACAAGAAGATGTGTAAGCAGTCACGTTAGTGAAACCAAAAAGTTGGGTCGCTCCCTCTCTATTCTCAGCTCACGGGTAAGAGGTGGATTATATAGCTCTGGGGGTACACTACACTCTTACAAACACACACTCCACTCGTGTATCACTCCAAGTGGCAGATACTCTCACAAGCCTTTTTCCAAAAAGGAAAATTCTAGTCCGGAACTCAAGTTGGTATGGATTCAACCTCAAAGTTCAAGAAAACATACCTTGGAAAACTTCACAAGCCTTTGAGAGTAAGGGTGTATCGCGAGATAGGTAATAAAATTTAGAGCAAGAAGCAAAGAAAAAGGACAATACGAGCAAAGAAACTAAATAAGATTTGAAAGAAAAAGGAAACTAAAGAAGGAAGTATGGCAGAAAGATATGCAAGACCAATATCAAAAGATAGAGACAAATAGAATATAAAATGGGTTCACGTGTACCACAACCAATTAGGAATCATTAAAGAACTCCTTCCAACCTTATACTTTTCCCCTTCCTTGTCCCTCCAAAATTCTCCTACCAGCCAAATTCTTTCCCCAACCTTATTCTTCTTCTTTATTGCTTTCTCTTTTTTGCTTTTTTTTTTTTTTCAACTTTCTTGATTTTTTTGATAAATAACCTCCAAATAATTACTGTAAATATCACCAAAAATTTTGGACCAAGAGAATCCACACAACCCCTTCAAAACAGAATCAAGAATTTCAAGAATCGCCTTGAAAAACAGAAACAATTTCCTGACTTTGAAGATCAATATCTCAATAACCAGAAGGAATTAGACAGTGTATAATATATCAAAAGAACGACCCAGAAAAGATCTACAACATATCCAAATTTCAGATAAAACTAACCAGTGGATCTCGAGATATAGGTAATTCTTTGAAACTGGTCACAGCTCGCGGAAATCTGGACAGAGTGTGATTGAGATGTGATTGCGCGTAAATGCGCTTTGGATATAGGTAAGGGTAAGATTGGGTTGTTTTCTTGACAGAATATATGGTAATATGGTGCTTAGGAGGTGTGAGGTCTCGTTGATATTGGACGGGAAAAAGGGAAAACTCTTTCGGGATTGTTTTTCAAGAAACTGGAGAACATGTATCAAGATTCAAGAACACAACCAAGAATGCAAAAGAAAATTTTTTTGGGGTTTTTTTTAATGAAAAAGACACAAAAAAAGTAGTATGTATGATAAGAACGAGATAAACCTAGGGAACCAAAGAAACCAAATTTCCAATGATAATGAGACAAACCTAGGCTCTAAATACCAAATTGATATGAACCTAGTCCAAGATTCAAATAAGATGGAGTATTGTCCCAAGAATGCTCTCAAAATAAAGATAGAGATGGATCAAAATACCTTAAACCTCACGAGAAACCCTTTGTCTCGAATCCTCAAAGACTTGGAAGAATCCCATGTAGCTTCAAGTACCTCGATGTTGCAATCTTCAATCAACTAGAGTCGGATCTAGTTTCCTTCGATTCAAGAACGAGTCCACGAACCTAAATCTAAGGTTGAAGAAAGTAAGATTGATTCGAGTCCACGAATCAATTTGCTAGTCGAGTCCACGATTAGCCACTAATTGAGTCCACAATTAGCCATAAGGTTTCTTACACAAGTGTAAAGAAAAACTTAAGAATTTTATTGAATTAAAGCCTCCCTCAAACTGGTATGGATGTGCCCTATTTATAGGTATAGGGCAGCATTTTAATCTAAATACAATTGGAAAAAGAGTCCTAAACCTAATCTAGAAAACAAGTAAATAGAGTTTTATTTAGAAAAGGATTTAAGGAATCCTTTCTAAATACAACTAGTGTTTTCTCTTTTATTCCAAACAATTTAAATTAATGATGACCAAAAATAATAGGGCTGATTTGGGCCTAATTTAATCACCAAAATCAGCACTTAAACAATTATAAAAAGCCTTGAAATCTTCTTCATCTTTTGCAAATGGGCTTGACTTGGATTTCCACCTTCTATGAATATTACCAATGAAGAGTTGTCTTAATCGTTTGGACTTGGGCCTTGTGATTGGCCCAATTGGTACTCTTGATGGATCTTCAATATGTTGGGCCGCATCATATTGTTTCAATTCAGCACAACCAGCTTGGCACATTTCTTCAACAATTTGGTCTTCAAATTCTAGTTGGGCCTTGATTCTTTGTTTGTATTTAAATGGCAGCTTCTAAGGCCTCCAAATGCAAGGTTAAGATATTGACCCACTTGGTATCTTCCATGTTAAGTCCATCAAGTATCTTGGTGCCATCTTCTTGCCAAAGTGTATGGATCAGTCCATTCATGGCCTCTTGCAAGTTTTTGGCTCTTGAACGAGTAATTGGACCTTCTCTTATTTGAAGTGGGTCTCCAAGCCTTTGGTTGTCCACAACACGTGGGGTCGGCTCCCGAGACTCGCCCACCTCCTCTGTGGGTGATCTCTCGGCTTCTCTGTTTTCATGTGGCAAGGGCCTCTGGTAGAGGACCCCTCGACTCGTGATCCTAATCTTTGCTGCACGGGCGCCCTCTGTCCCAATCGTTCTGGTGCAGATTGGGAAGGGCCTGGTTGTCGTCTGACTGGTCCACTACTTTGGGTCTCTACCCCTATTTCCTGGAGCCGCAATGGGGGCACTTGGCCTTGCAGTCCCACCGCCACCTGATTTAGCGCCGCCGTCACTGCTTGCTGAATGACATCGGCGGTCGCCTGGAGGTTCACGGCTTGGTTCGCCCCTCCATTGTTGAGTTGGTCTCGAAGGTCTCCGCCGCGATTGTTGGTGAGTTGGTCCTGGAGGTCACCTGAGGCATTGCCATTATTCACGTTGCGGGAACTGTGGGAGCTGTGGGACACCATTCTTTCAAGCTTGCTGTTGAAAGAGGAATGAGTTGTGTGTGTCGTCGCCTGCTTGAGTGTGGGACTCAGGCTCTCAATGAAAGCACCAATGACGGTAAATATGTTACCGGTAATAATAATATCAGAATAACGGATTGTAACAATAGTTGTATTGCTTTAGTGTTTTAGTATAGAAAGTACAATGTGTCTTTGTTCAGGGTATTCAACGTGTCCCCTCAAGCTGAGGGGAACATCTACTTATACAAAGGTGCCAACGGTAACAACATGGTGCATAAATGGGGAGCCAAGCCTCTAACTCTCTCTCATCAATGGTGGCTTCAATTGCAATAAAGGTGACACCTGTTGGAATTCTGTCAGTTGGAGTTTTGCCCGTTGGGTCTCCATGTGGTGCCGGGTCAAATATAGCGCCGGGTCAGATGCCCAATTATGATTCGGGTCGGGTGCCAGCCCTATTATCCTGTCACCGATATTTAGAGTTTATTAAAATCGAGAACCAGAACGACCAGTTCATGTTCCAAATTGAAAAAATAAAATACATTTATTGTTGAATTTAGACTATTTTAAAAATAAAAAATAAAATTTTAAAATAAAGTTTAAACAAGCAGTTCAAAATTGGATCTAGACCCGTGAACCGGCGATTCAAAATCAAAACCAAATCGTGATCATATATACTTATATGTGAGAATCGAAATAAATGTAAAAAATAACATACACTATTTTTAAATATTATAATTTTAATTTTAAACTAATGCTAGAAGTTGTTCCAATTCGAACCGGCGGTTCACGGTTCAAGATCTAGTTTTTTCGATTCATAATTTTAATAAACTGAAACCCAAAATTTGTGTTCTGGATCTGAATCATAGCCGAAAACTTTCAATTCTATAGTTATAGTATCCGGTTTAGTTTAAACCGAACCGTGGTCATCCCTATGTATAAACAATAATTTGTTTGAGAAGAAAAAAAAATAAAATATTTTCTTTAAGGCTAGAAATGTCAATTTAATATATCCGGGGAGGGGGGGGGGGGGGGGGACCGCCACTTTTAAAATAATTGAGTGGGCTACAACTGTGTGCACCATGCAAGGTGCACACGGAATTGGATCCATGATTTTTATACTATAGATCCATAATTTCTATACTATAGATCTATAATTTCTATACTATAGATTCATAATTTCTAAACTGTAGATTCATAATTTCTTAACTGTAGATTCATAATTTATATACTAAAGATTCATAATTTCTAAACTGTATAGTTATCAAATTATGACCATATAGTTCAGTGACTTGTGAATACAGAGTTCGACAATTGAGAATATGAACATTGAAAATTATGAATATAGAATTTTGTAATTGTGAATATAGAGTTCAATAATTATGAATTTATAGTATAGAAATTATGAATCTATAGTATATAAATTATGAATTCAATTCTGGTGCACACAGTTGCACAACATAATTTGCCATTTAATTGGAAAATTATTGTGTGGACCTTGGTCCACACAACTATGTGGACCACGGTCCAAACAACGTCGGTTTTATGCTAAACAACGCGCGCGTGTTAGAATAATGAATATATTAGGATAATAATGTATTTTATGAGTTAGAATAATGTACTTTATGTGTTAGAATAATGTACATTATGTGTGTTAAAATAATGAAATTTTTGCGGTAAGATACATTATCTTACCACAGAAATTTCATTATTTTAACACATATAATTATTCTAACTCATAAAATACATTATCTTACCACAGAAATTTCATTATTTTAACACATAAAATACATTATTCTAATACATAAAGTACATTATTCTAACTCGTAAAATACATTATTATCCTAAAATATTCATTATTCTAACATGTGCGTGAAATAAAAAAATTTTAACATAATAATAACGTCTTTTTGGACCGTGCTCCACACAATAGTTTTTCCAATTAAATCATATCGGCCAACTAAATTCTAAAATGATATTTTACTTTAAATAGGGCCCAATAACTAATGTATCAATTTATTTATTCTGAACATTTCAATTCGTACAATTATTAAAGCAAAGTTCAGAAAAATGAAACTTCTTGGAAATTTCGTTGAATGTTATTTGATGTTATGTAGCTTTCAGAATGCTTTATTCATGCAAAACTTGTGTGAGACATGTTCGTGAGACGGGTCGTGTCAAGATGAAAATGTAATATTTATACTAAAAAATATAATATTTATATTTAAAAATTTAATATTAATTAGGAATAAAGTAATGGGAAAATGACACTTTTTCTCCCTCAGTTATATACTTATAGTATTTTTTCCTCCGAAATTATTCATTAGCCCCCTCAATTATTCTAAAAGTAGCGATCCCCCCCCCCCCCCCCGGCTCTTATATTAAATTGACATTTCTACCTTTAAAGTAAACATTTTAATTAATTTTCTTCTCCAACAAATTATTGCGTATACGTAGGGATGATCACGGTTCGGTTCAAATTGAACCAGACACTATAGCAATCGAATTGAAAGTTTCCGGTTATGGTTCAGATCAGAACCCAATATTTGGATTTTAGTTTATTAAAATTATGAATCAAAATATTAGATCCTGAACCGTAAACCGGTGGTTCCGGATCCGGTTCACAATTTGAACCGTCATTATTATTTTTTTTTTTATTTTAAATAGTCTAAATTCAACAATAAATGTATTTTATTTTTTTCAATTCGGAACATGAACCGACCTGATTCGCGATTTTAATAAACTCTAAATATCGGGTTTCGCTTCTAAATTGTAATTGGAATATTTCGATTTGGTTGCTAAAATGTCTGTTCGGGTTGAATCAAATCGTGGTCATAATTTGTTGGGGAAGAAAAATAAATGAAATACTTATTTTAAGGGTAAATGTGTCGATTTAACATTTCTGGGGGAAAAACAACCAGTTAAATAATTCAGGGGAAAAAAAGTGCTATAAGTGTATAACTCAGGGGGGAAAAAGTGGAGCCCGTTATGTTGTGCAATCGTGTGCACCATGCATAGTGAACACGATTGTAAAAATGACGTCGTTTTAACGTCAAACTTTAAAAAAAAAATTCAGTTTCGACAAGTCGCGAGACTAGAATATTTGAGCTCGAGCTCGAGCTGAGTGGCTCGCAAGTCGCTTGACTCATTTACACCCTTACTTGAACATATGAAAGAAAGGAAGACATTCGAATCTATAATTATTAAAACCAGTATTTTCACCTGCACGAAATGAATTTGTTATAATATTTTAAAAGTATTTGGATCGATATACAATTGTATAAATTATAAGATCGAATATTATATAGTGCAATTGAAGAATTGAGTTGGATCGATTAATATTTTCTGGGTAATGTATAATATACTTTATGTGTTAGAATAATGTATAATGTACTTTGTGTTAGAATAATGAAGTTTCTAGGTAAGATAATGTATTTTATGAGTTAGAATAATGTACTTTATGTATTAGAATAATATATTTTATGAGTTAGAATAATGTACTTTATGCGTTTTTGGAGCTGTGTGGACCACGGTCAACGCAATAATGATTGATTTAATAGCAATCATTATTTTGTCCCAATTTTCATCATGAGTAATGTGGACCCTAGTCCAAATTATATTTATACAATTAACATATTATGCATTTTCAGTTAGAATCCAGAATATAATTTGCGATTTAATTGATAAGTTAATTAAGTTTAAGATAAATTATATTGTGGATTAGAGTTCACGTTGTCTTTTAAATACTAGTTCAAAATGATATTGGGAGTGTTTGGTAATAGCTGTTAGCTGATTGGGTTAATGGGTTTGACTAGTTGATAGCATTAGCTAATTTTAGAAAGATGTTTGGTAAATTAGCTGTTAGTTGATAGCTGATTACATACAAAATGACTTTCTCAAAAAGCTGATAAAAAATCTGTTTTGAGCAGCTTTTTGAATTTTAGTGTTTTTGAGCAATAATCAGTTACAAAAGCAAATTAATTAAACACTCACATTGGTTGTTTAACCAAGTGAAACCGCTAATAGTGGTCAAACAAACCAAAATTGGCTGATAGGCTAACTATTTTACCAAACATGGCTAGTGTTTTATTTAAAACTAGAGTTTTACTCATACAGTGTTTTGAAATTTTTTAAAAAATATTTTTTAATATGTTTTATATGTATTAGGACTCTATGTATTTGAGTCAGTCTACGACAACCTATCCTAGTATCCCTATGATTCTTAGTCTCCCTATGATTCTTCTTGTATATATTCCTATGATCTGTACCTTTGTAATTACATTCATTCAATACAATTCTATCAGTTCTCATCTGGTATCAGTTTAAAAGCTAGGGTTTCTTTCCTAATCGTTGACGAATCTGTTAATTCTTCAGAATCGGACTATTTCTAATGTTGTTGCTTCGGTCACATCGACTATGAATTCTTTATCCACCGCTCACCACTTTATCTGCATCAAATTGACCTACAAGAACTTCCTGTTTTAGAGAGTCCAGGTCGTTCTTTTTCTCGATGGTCATGACTTGACAGGGTTCGTTGATGGTACGAACCCATGTCCGCCGGCTTTTCTTCCCGGCAAAGACGATGCATCAAGCCCTCCTATCAATGATCATTTCATCTTTATCCGAAGAAGTGATGCCGTTGGCCATCGGCCATCGCACCAGCCGGAGTGCATGGAATGCAGTTGTCACCTCGCTAGCCTCGTCGTCCCGTTCCGGGTCCTTGAATTTACTCTGGTAGTTGTAGTCTCTCCACCAAGGCGACACCTCAGTAGTGTACTACATTGGCAAAGCTCCAATCCTGGTCGAAGATCTCACCCTTGCCGGATGGCCGATCTCCCTTAAAGAACAGAATATTTACATTCTCCGGGGTTTGAGGCTTGAGTTCCGGGGATTAGAGTGATCTCTCAATTTTCGAGGGAAATCAGTCACACTCAAGGAGCTTGCTAATCTTTTGGGTGCAGGGGAGTTTCTTTCCAGCGGGCATGAAGGCGCTTCGCCGACAGCTTTCTCGGTGACTCGTGGTGGTAACCAACGTGGCTGAGGGGGTCAGTCACGTGGTGGAGGAGGTCAGAATTCCAATCAGAACATTGGAAATTCTGGTCAATCACGCGGTGGTAGGAGTTCCTTGAATCGCGGTGGCGGATGTCGACGGGGTGGTCAAAATAGAAATTGGCAACCCAAATGCCAATTATGTTCGACAATTGGTCATACGACAGTTATGTGTCATCTACGGTACTTAAAGGACCCTCAAGTTAAATGTTATTTATCAAGATTTTCCTTCGGACTCTACCCAGGGTTCTCAACTTTGGTTTCCAGACACGGGTGCAACCAATCATGCCACACCAGATATAGCCACCCTTTCCACCTCAGAGGAGTATAATGGTAATCTCACTTTGCGTGTCGGTGATGGTACGAGTTTATCTATTAGTCGTGTTGGTCATGCTTCTTTTAATACCCCTTCTAGTTCGTTTCAATTGTCGAATATTCTTCATATTCCTTCATTATCTACCTCTTTATTATCTGTTCAGAAATTTGCCTAAGATAATAAAGTGTTTTTTGAGTTTCGCCCTTTTTTTATTTTTTTTTTATTTTTTTATTTTTTATTTTTTGTTGTGAAGGATATCAACTCCAAAAAAAAATTCTTTTACGGGGCAATAGCTCTGGGGGGCTATACACACTACCAGTATCACGTTCGTCGCCTTCCGCGTTTCTTTTAGCTCTTGCCTCGGTTTCAGTTTGGCATAGTCGTCTGGGTCATCCACATCAACGTGTTCTTAGTCGTGTTCTTTCGTCTTGTTCGGTTAGTGGGTCTAGTAGTACTATTCGTTGTAATTCTAGTGTGTGCAGTGCATGTCAATTAGGGAAATCTGCACGTTTTTCTTTGTCTTGTGTTGAGTCTTCTAGTTCGAATGTTCTTGATTTAATATACACTGATATTTGGGGTCTAGCTCCCTTGTTGTTTGTTGATGGTTTTCGTTATTTTTTTTTTTTTTATCTTTGTGGATGATCACTCCCGGTTCACATGGTACTATCCTATGAAACAAAAATATGACATCTATGCTCTCTTTGATAAATTTTGTGTCCTGGTTTAACGGTCTTTTAATCTCAAGATTAAGGCCATTCAATCTGATTTAGGGGTTGAGTACAAAATATTACACACTTCATTTCTCTAGCTACGTATTAATTATAGACAATCATGTGCCTACACTCATGAACAAAATGGTCGTGTCGAAAGGAAACATAGACACATTGTTGAAACTGGCTTGACTCTCTTGACTCATGCCTATGTTCCAAACAAATTTTGGTATTTTGCGTTTGAGACTGCTGTTTATTTGATAAATAGAATACCTTCTGTTGGTGTTAACTAACTCCAGTCCCCATCTTATACTACATAAATCTCCTCCATGCAACTCTTTTCTTTGTGTCTTTGGATGTCTATGTTATCCACATTTAAGACCTTACAATCGTCATAAAATGTCATACAGGTCTTTTCCTTGTGTCTTCTTAGGTTATCCTATTTCCGAGGTTATAGATGCATGGACTTACTAACTAAAAGGTTTATGTGTGCAGGCATGTATGGTTTGATGAAGGGATTTTTACCTTCGTTTCTAAAAATATTTTGCAAGAACCATCGACTAGGCAGAACCAATTGTGGGCTGAGTCCATCCTTTTGCCTCGTCCCACGGCTTCCACTGATGTTTGTTCTGATCTGCCCGCGCCCGCTCAGACAGTTCCAGCCGAACCAGAAAAGGCTAATCAGCCCAAACCGCCTGCTTCATCGGTCGCACCCGCTGCTTTGACAGTTGCACCCGCTGCACGTCTTCACGGCTAACGACGTGGGCGGTCCACTCGTCCCATGGTTTGGTCACATTCAATGGCCACACGGAGTCGGTCACAAGCTCCACCTACGGTTCTGACTGCATATGTTTGTCTCACTAAACATACATGCTACACTAAGGCAGTTAAATATCCAGGATGGCATAAGGCAATGGATCAAGAGTTCAATGCTCTTCTTCAGAATGAGACATGGTGCCTTGTGCCATCTACATCAGGCATTAACGTTATTGGGTGCAAGTGGTTCTTCTGCACAAAAAGAAAAGTAGATGATTCAATTGAAAGACACAAAGCAAGGTTAGTAGCTAAAAGATTTAACTATGTCAAACCGCTAATACTAGTCAAACAAACCAAAATTGACTGATAGACTAACTATTTTACCAAACATGCCTATTGTTTTGTTTTATTTTATTATTATTTTTTGAAACCAAACGAACTAACTTTCATTATCATAATTCAAAGAGCTTACAATAAAAGAAGGGGGAAAACTAAACCAAGTCATACGGTCATACACAAAACCAGATTTCCCCGGAAGTACGTGTGCCACCTGATTCGCTGAGCGTTTTACATAGCATAATTGCAACTCATGAATTGAAAGAGCAATATCTCTAATATCATCTATTATGGTGTCGAAATAGGAACTCCCCGCGTCTCGTCTCACCTCATCCACAACTACCTTCACGTCCATCTCCACGTCCACCGCCGTCAAACTCCACTCCTTCACCAAACTCAATGCTTTTCGGACTCCTAGTGCCTCAGCCGAGCTCGCGTCTCTTGCCAATGTTGCCGGCGTTACCACCACCGCTAAGAACCGTCCACTAAAGTCTCTTAAAACCCATCCATACCCCGCCCTGCCATTACTATTATCGTAAGCCGCATCTATGTTAATTTTGCACCTCCCCTCTTGCGGCAACGTTGATAAATAGTATACATCCCGACGCCGCCATCCACCTCCACTTGTTCATGGACTCTCCGCCACCCATCCCAGAAACCTTGGGCTAGCGATAAAATCTTACTGACACTCGCCACCTCCGCGTTCCACACCACGCTGTTACGGCACTGCCAAACACTCCAACAAAGTGTCAAGGCAAACCCCAGCTGATCAGCATTCATGGTCGAGAATAACTGCAGAAAGCTTGCACTCACAGACCCCAGGTCAGCCCCATCAAAACGCACCCCAATTCTTTCGCAGCACCTTCTCATCACTGCACATTCGAAGAAAACATGAAGACTTGACTCGTTCTCCACTCTGCAGAGCTTGCAAGATGCTTGGCATTCCACCCTTCGCCCACGTAGTCTATCGGACTTAGGCAAGCATCCACTACACGTCTTCCATATGAGCATCTTCACCTTGGGGGGTATTTTTAGGTTCCACATCCTCGTCCACCCCATCCAACCCTCCACCGCAATCTCTCCCACCAACAATCTATAACAACTTTTGACTGTGAACTTACCCTTATTCTCTACCCGCCAGAAGAGTGTGTCCTTACGTGCGTACTTCGACAAAGGCATGCTCAGTACCAACTTCGCATCCCTTTCGCTTAACCCGTCGCGTACCACCTCCACATCCTCATCCACCCCATCAGCTCACACATCCTTGTATCCTCCAAATTCAAAGGCATCTTCGTCTCCACCTAGCCATTCGTACTATTTGGGATCCATGCATCCCCCCAGATCCGTATAGTTTCACCATCTCCAACCTGCCAACAGCTACCACGCCGCAAAATCTCTTGTGACTGCCAAATACTCCTCCAAACGAATGACAGACTATTGCCCAACTTCGCTTCCAAAAAAGTTTCTGTTGGGTAGTACCTGGCGTTTAGCACTTTGGCAACCAAAGAATCCGGCTACTGGACTAGTCACCTTATATGAACCTAGTCCAAGGTTCAATTAAGATGGAATATTGTCCTAAGATTACTCTCAATGCAAAGATAGAGATGGATCAAAATACCTTAAACATCACGAGAAACCCTTTGTCTCAAATCCTCAAAGATTTGGAAGAATCCCATTGCTAGTCGAGTCCACGACTAGCCACTAATTGAGTCCACAATTAGCCATAAGGTTTCTTACACAAGTGTAAAGAAAAACTTACGAATGTTATTGAATTAAAGTCCCTCCAAAACTGATATGGATGTTCCACTAATTGAGTCCACAATTAGCCATAAGGTTTCCTGCTAGAGCTTAAGGTTAAACCAAACACAAAATCCATGGAAATATCAAGTAATGATTTAGATGTGTTGTGGTGGTAAGTAGCACAATTATGAACATAAGATTCTACATCTTTTTTCTTCTTTGGCCAATGAAAATATGCATGCAAAACATCATCACTCTTTGGAAAACCAATGTGTCCTTTATGTGAATCAACAATTAAACCATTGCCCAAAACAAAGCAAAAAGTGCCAATCCCATTGACTTTGAACCAAAACCCCTTGAGCAAGTAGTATTTCATATAAGAAGTTTTCAAATGTGCCTTATAACTTCCCAGTGATTCCTTATCTCTATCAAATAAAGTTTTAGTAAAATCAAAATTTAGGAATTTTGGATGTATGTAGGCAAACAAATTTCTAACACATCTAGCAAGTAGGTCATTAATAGAAACATGGCAAACAAATCTAGAGAATTTTAATGCATGCTTTTGAAATAAAAATGAGTAAATAGTTACTTCCCTCCTTTTCTCTTGCTTACTATCCTTTTTTCTTACCAAGCGAGGCTGCACTTTAATAGCTCTGGCTGGTTCTTTCCACTGTACCACTGATAGCGCTTCCTTTGTTTGGCTACAAACTAAGTTAGAGGACTGGAGTGGTGACTCCAATTCTAAACGTGGAGGTTCTAGTTTGATCTCTTTGATTTCTTCTTTCTTCAAGGCTGGTTTGAGAGCTTGCTTTGATCTCAGTTGAATTTCTTCTACTTGTTTTGGAAGTAGAGGCTTAAGCACATGTATACATCTATTATAGGTGACATTGCATGTGTTGTTGAGTGCATTATAATAAAAATGTCTATCATGTTGCCATGACCTTCCAAGTGAAACATGTGCAGTACGTAATGCAACCCAAACCACTGAAGATCCATTAAGAGTACCAGTTGGGCCAATCACAAGGTCTAAGTCCAAACAATTAAGACAACTCTTCATTGGTTATGTTCAAAAATGGTGGAAATCCAATTCAAGCCCAATTGCAAATGATGGCGAAGAATTCGAGGCTTTTTATAATTGTTTAAGTGCTGATTTTGGTGATTAAATTAGGCCCAAATCAACCCTATTATTTTTGGTCATCATTAATTTAAATTGTTTGGCATAAAAGAGAAAACACTAGTTTGTATTTTGAAAGGATTCCTTAAATCCCTTTCTAAATAAAACTCTACTTACTTGTTTTCTAGATTAGGTTTAGGACTCTTTTTCCCATTGTATTTAGAATTATAAAGCTGCCCCTATACCTATAAATAGGGCGCATCCATATCAGTTTCGATCAGGCTTTAATTCAATAACATTCTTAAGTTTTTCTTTACACTTGTGTAAGAAACCTTGTGGCTAATTGTGGGCTCAATTAGTGGCTAGTCGTGGACTCGACTAGCAAATTGATTCGTGGAGTCGAATCAATCATCCTTTCTTCAACCTTAGATTTAGGTTCGTGCACTCGTTCTTGAATCGAAGGAAACTAGATCCGACTCTAGTTGATTGAAGATTGCATCATCGAGGTACTTGAAGCTACAATGGGATTCTTCCAAGTCTTTGAGGATTCGAGACAAAGGGTTTCTCGTGAGGTTTAAGGTATTTCGATCCATCTCTATCTTTATATTGAGACCAATCTTGGGGCAATACTCCATCTTATTTGAATCTTGGACTAGGTTCATATCAATTTGGTATTCAGAGCCTAGGTTTATCTCATTCTGCTCTTTCATACTACTTTTATTCGTGTCTTATTCATTAAAAACACCCCAAAAAAATTTTCCTTTGCATTCTTGATTGTGTTCTTGAATCTTGATACATGTTTTCCAGTTACTTGAAAAACAATCCCGAAAGAGTTTTCCCTTTTTCCCGTCCAATATCAACGAGAACTCACACCTCCTAAGCACCATATTACCACAAATTCTGTCTAGAAAACAAACCTATATCACCCTTACCTATATACATAGCGCATTTACGCGCAATCACGTTGCAATTACACCCTGTCCAGATTTCCGCGTTCTGTGGCCAGTTTCAAAGAATGACCTATATCTCGAGATCCACTGGTTAGTTTTATCTGAAATTTTTATATGTTTTAGATATCTTCTGGGGCGTTTTATTGATATATTATACAATTGCTAATTCCTTACGGTCATTGAGATATTGATGTTCGAATTAAGGGCAGCGTTTCTGTTTTTTCTGGGTGATTCTTGAAATTCTTGGTTCTGTTTTGAAGGGGTTGTGTGGATCTTCTTGGTCCGAAATATTTTTTGATATTTACAGTTGTTATTTGGAGGTTACTTATCAAATAAATCAAAAAAAAAAAATTATCAAAAAAAAGCAAAAAAAAAAAAAAAAAAAAAAAAAAAAAAGAGAAAGCAAAAGAAGAAGAAGAATAAGGTTGGGAAAAGTATAAGGTTGGAAGGAGTTCTTGATAGATTCCTATTTGAACCCCTCTTACATTCTATTTGTCTCTATCTGTTGATATTGGTCTTGCATATCTTTCTGCCATACTTCCTTCTTTGGTTTCCTTTTTCTTTCAAATCTTATTTAGTTTCTTTGCTCGTATTGTCCTTTTTTCTTTGCTTCTTGCTCTCGATTTTATTACCTATCTCGCGATACACCCTTACTCTCAAAGGCTTGTGAAGTTTTCCAAGGTACGTTTTCTTGAACTTTGAGGTTGAATCCATATCAACTTGAGTACCGGACTAGAATTTTCCTTTTTGGAAAAAGGCTTGTGAGAGTATCTGCCACCTTGAGCGATACACGAGTGGAGTGTGTGTTTGTAAGAGTGTGTAGTGCACCCCTAGGGCTATATAATCCACCTCTTACCTGCGAGCTGAGAATAGTGAGGGAGCGAGCCAACTTTTTGGTTTCACTAACGTGTCTACTCACACATCTTTTTGTTTTTAGAATTTTTTTTTCCTCTACAGAGATGAACAAGTTCCAAACCCACCCCAGACATTGGAAGAAAAAATAGATGCTCTAACCTTCGCCATGGACGGGTTACTCACACGAATGACTAATTTGGAGCAACGCTCACAGCAAGTGCAACCACCACACAATGATGAGCGACACCTGCCACCAGCAGGGAGAGTGGATCCTAGATGTCAAATGATCCAACAGCCTAATGAGGAGTTAGGAAACATTAAACTTGAAATTCCTAACTTCTCTGGTGAGAAGGGACCAACAGAGTATATAGAATGGGAGAATGCTGTTGAAACACTTTTTGATTTAAAGCACTATTCTGATGTTACAAAAATTAGGCTAGTTGCTACATCTTTTAAGGGGTATGCAGTATCTTGGTGGAGAAAACGAAATAGGGAGAGAGTTGCGATTTTATTCCCTATGAATCTTGGGTTCAAGTAAGGGAAGATATGCGCCTAACCTTTCGCCCTAAATCTTTTTTCTATGATCTTGAAAGAAAATTGCAGGGAACCGTTCAGGGATCAATGTCGGTTGATGACTATCACCGAACAATCAATATTTTGCTTGAGCAAGGGGACATACATGAAGAAGAGGCAAGAACTATTGCTCGTTTCTTACATGGATTGAATAAAGAAATCCGGTGGGGAATGAGTACACAAAGATATGACACCCTTGATGATGCCTTGTATGTGGCACGTGAATCTGAAGTAAAAATCAAAGAGATGAAGACATACAAGCCCAACAATGGTGCATCAAGATGGAACAACACTCGTTCTACCCCTCAAAGGTGTGATGAACGCCATCTTCCAAGAGATGATTCACGAGACAAAGGTAAGGAAAAGGTAAGTGAGGCAGTGAGGCCTCAACGTGATAGAGAATTGATTTGTTATAGATGTAATGGAAGAGGCCATATGGCTCGTGATTGTCCTAACAAGAGGGTAGTTAAGATAACAAAACAATGTGAAAAGTTTGCTTCGTGTCTTGAATATGAGTCTGAGGATGAGGTTAGTGACCATTTGGAAACCCCCAATGAGCATGTTGAGGAGGAACCACCTTTACCTTTAGATTTTGATTATGAATATGCTGATAGTGAGTCTGTTCATACTCTTGTTGTTAAGAAGGTTTTGAATGTTCATCCTTTAAAAGAAGATGAGTCTCAAAGAGAAAATATATTTTATGCTAAAGGGTCAATTAGAGAGAATGCTTGTACTGTGATAATAGATTCTGGAAGTTGCACAAATGTGGCTAGTGCAGCTATGGTTAAATTTCTTCAATTACCTTTGCTTGATCACCCTAATCCATATCGTTTGCAATGGTTAACCAATGCAGGAGAAGTTAGAGTAACAAAGCAGGCTCTTATTCCTTTATCTATTAACAGTTACTTTGATGAAATTTTGTGTGATATTGTCCCAATGCAGGCTGCTCACGTGCTGTTAGGTAGACCGTGGCAATTTGATAGAAAAATCACTTTTGATGGAATGATGAACACTTATGTTGATGCGAACCTGGTTGGCCCGATCTTCTCTTCACACTCTGACTAAAATAATATTTCACAACAGTTTATTAGGCTAGGTGAAATCTAATTAAAAGGTTTAATTTATGCTGGGTATAAGGGTTTGTTTTTGTATTTTTGATAAGTCCTCGGCCACACCGGGTTATACGGTGATACGTAGGATTTGGGACGACGCCACAAGTGAGGTTTCACACTTGATAAGTCAGCATCACCATGACTTGATCATGGTCGAACTCTCCCGAGTTCTAGAAAACACTCGGTTTCCTATCTCAAAAATTCTTAACTCTGTATTTCATTATGGATGCAATGACCTTAAATAGCCATTAGCAAGCAAATTACAACCACATGAATGAGATAATTATTAATAATATGATAATCTAATCCTAACCAACAAACTAAGATAAACATAAATTATAATATAATTCTAACAAACTAAATCTAAAACAACTTTAAGATAATCATCCTAATTAATTAATAAAACTAATTCTAAAATATTCTAACTTTCCGTTGTTGATTCTCGTGCCCACAACATATGTGTTTCACATGGATGGAGTTAGATATGTCTTGTCTCCTTTGACTCCTAACCAGGTGGAAGAAATACTATTGAAATCGAGGAAGGCATCAAAAGAGGCGAAATCAGTGCCATATTCCCCCTATCCAAAATCAAAGCCTCCACCTCCTCCAATATCCCTTTCCACGCCATTTTCATCTCAAAACCCAGCAAAGGAATCACCACATCAGCCCTCTCTTCTTGCAACAAAAAAGGACATTAAGAAGGCAATAAGAAGGGGAGACATGTTTAACTTACTTTTCATTCATAAGCTTACCACTGATCTTGATTCTTCTCTTGTGTTACACTCTGAATCTTGTTTTCTTAATGCCTCTATTGATGAATTGCTTGCTGATTTTTCAGATTTATTCCCTAAAGAGATGCCAAAAGGATTGCCACCACTTAGAGGGATTGAGCATCAAATTGACTTTGTCCCTGGATCTACCTTGCCAAACCGACCAGCCTACAAAACCAATCCCGTGGAAGCAAAGGAAATCCAGAAACAGGTTGAAGAGCTTCTTGAAATTAGACATATTCGAGAAAGCTTGAGTCCGTGTGCCATTCCAGTGCTCATTGTCCCAAAAAAAGACGATACATGGAGAATGTGTGTTGATTGTCGTGCAATCAACAATATAACTATTAAGTATAGATTTCCTATTCCTCGACTTGATGATATGCTTGATGAACTTTATGGAGCTAAGTACTTTAGCAAGGTGGATTTGAAACGAGGATATCATCAAATCAGGATGAAAGAAGGTGATGAGTGGAAAACAGCCTTTAAAACAAAGCATGTTTATATGAGTGGTTAGTCATACCTTTTGGCTTAACTAATGCCCCTAGCACATTCATGAGGCTTATGAACCATGTTTTGAGGAAATTTATTGGTAATTTTGTTGTTGTTTACTTTGATGATATTCTGATTTATAGCAAGTCACAAGAAAAACACTTGAAACACCTTCGATTAGTTTTTCTTGAACTTAGGGCTGCACAGTTGTATGTCAATCTTGAGAAGTGTTCTTTTATGTCTGAGAGGGTTTAGTTTTTAGGATTTCATGTTAGTATAGAAGGTGTGACCATGGATTCAAAAAAGGTTGAAGCTATCACAAGTTGGCCAACGCCAACTAATGTATCTAACTTGCGTAGTTTTCTTGGACTAGCAAGTTTCTACAGAAAGTTTGTTCGTGATTTCAGCTCCATAACAGCCCCTATGCATGAGTTGATTAAGAAAGAAACCATCTTCAAATGGGGGCCTAAACAGGAACAAGCTTTTGCTACATTGAAAGTTCTACTCACCACCGCTCCTGTTCTAGTTTTGCTTTGTTTTGATAAAACTTTTGAACTAGAATGTGATGCTTCTGGCATTGGAATTGGTGCTGTACTGATGCAGGATAAACGCCCCATTGCCTATTTTAGTGAGAAGTTGGGTTGCGTAACACTCAACTATCCCACATATGATAAAGAACTTTATGCCATTATAAGAGCCTTGGAAACTTGGCAACATTATTTATGGTTTAAAGACTTTATTTTACACACTGATCATGAAGCCTTAAAACATTTGAAAGGCCAAGGTAATTTGAATAAGAGACATGCTAAATGGCTCGAGTTCATTGAAGCTTTTCCTTATAAAATTGCCTACAAGAAAGGTACGGAAAACAAAGTGGCTGATGCTTTATCTAGGAGATATACTTTACTTGCTACTTTGCACGCTAAGTTTCTTGATTTTGATTTCATTAAGTCTCTCTATGCTAGTGATTCAGTGTTTGGCGAGATCTACACCTCTTGTGTACGATCTCCTTTGGGAAAGTTTTACTTGTTAGATGGGTTTTTGTTTAAGGAAAATAAAGTGTGCATTCCTAATTGTTCCTTGCGTGTGAGTTTGATCTCTGAATCACATGGAGGTGGTCTTATGGGACACTTCGGTATTTCTAAAACCTATGATGCGTTGCATGAACACTTCTATTGGCCTAGAATGAAAAAAGACGTTGAGACTTTTGTGAATAATTGTACTACATGTCACCATGCTAAGTCCAAATCACTTCCCCAAGGGCTTTACACACCACTTTCTGTTCCTAGCGGCCCGTGGCTTGATATTTCTATGGATTTTGTTCTAGGGTTACCTATGAGTTCTAAGAGAAAAGATTCTATTTTTGTTGTAGTTGATCTTTTTAGTAAGATGGCTAGATTTATTGCTTGCACCAAAACTGATGATGCAACTCATATTGCTAATCTTTTCTTTGCTGATATTGTTAAATTGCATGGCATCCCTAAGACTATTGTTTCTGATAGAGATTCTAAATTTCTTAGCCACTTTTGGCGTGTTCTGTGGGCTAAAATTGGGACTAAGTTGCTATTTTCTACTACTTGTCATCCTCAAACTGATGGACAAACAGAAGTAGTTAATAGAACCTTATCCCAATTACTTAGAAGTGTGATCTCTAAAAATCTAAAATCATGGGAAGAATGTTTGCCTCATGTTGAATTCACTTATAATCGTGCAATACATTCAACCACTAAAATGTCTCCTTCTGAAGTTGTGTATGGTTTCAATCTGTTATCTCCCATAGACTTACTTGCTTTGCCTTACAATCTGCAGGATAGCTTAGATGGAGAAGGACGTGTCAAGAAGATCAAGGAGATGCATGTTAAAGTCAAAGAACAAATTGAGAAAAGGAACGAACAAATAGCTGCTCGAGTGAACAAGACAAGGAAAAAGATCACATTTGAGCCTGGAGATTGGGTGTGGATTCACTAGCGCAAAGACCGTTTTCCCCGCGAAAGAAAGTCAAAGCTGAACCAACGTGGAGATGGCCCTTTTCAAGTTATATCACGGATTGGAGATAACGCATATAAGGTTGATCTTAGAGGAGAATACAATGTCTCTTCTACTTTCAATGTTTCAGACTTGTCTCCATACGATTGCACAGATTCGAGGACGAATCATTTTCAAGAAGGGGAGGATAATGCAACCCAAGCTACTGAAGATCCATTAAGAGTACCAGTTGGGCCAATCACAAGGTCTAAGTCCAAACAATTAAGACAACTCTTCATTGGTTATGTTCAAAAATGGTGGAAATCCAATTCAAGCCCAATTGCAAATGATGGCGAAGAACTCAAGGCTTTTTATAATTTGTTTAAGTGCTGATTTTGGTGATTAAATTAGGCCCAAATCAGCCCTATTATTTTTGCTCATCTTTAATTTAAATTGTTTGGCATAAAAGAGAAAACACTAGTTTGTATTTAGAAAGGATTCCATAAATCCCTTTCTAAATAAAACTCTACTTACTTGTTTTCTAGATTAGGTTTAGGACTCTTTTTCCCATTGTATTTAGAATTATAATGCTGCCCCTATACCTATAAATAGGGCGCATCCATATCAGTTTGGATCAGGCTTTAATTCAATAAAAACTCTTAAGTTTTTCTTTACACTTGTGTAAGAAACCTTGTGGCTAATTGTGGACTCAATTAGTGGCTAGTCGTGGACTCGACTAGCAAATTGATTCGTGGAGTCGAATCAATCTTCCTTTCTTCAACCTTAGATTTAGGTTCGTGGACTCGTTCTTGAATCGAAGGAAACTAGATCCGACTCTAGTTGATTGAAGATTGCATCATCGAGGTACTTGAAGCTACAATGCGATTCTTCCAAGTCTTTGAGGATTCGAGACAAAGGGTTTCTCGTGAGGTTTAAGGTATTTCGATCCATCTCTATCTTTATATTGAGACCAATCTTGGGGCAATACTCCATCTTATTTGAATCTTGGACTAGGTTCATATCAGTACGCATTGGCACAATATCACATAGAACCTCATCATAATACTTGCCAATACAAAAAGGAATAAAAGCTTGTTTAGTCACTCTCTCATCCCCTGAATCAATAAGATTATATGGTGTGGGGTGATTGATATGAGGTAACTTAAGGTAGTCCACCAAGGCTGCACTAGCTAAATTCATACATCGATCCGAATTGATAACGATAATGCATCCCTTTCCATGAATGTTTCCCTTAGTATAGAGTGGCGGTTGCACTCGCTTAGGATGTTGTTCTAGATTAGTCATTCGAGAGCTTAAACCTTCCATGGCAAAGGCTATAGCATCTATTTTCTGCTCTAATCTCTTACATGTGTTTGGAACCTCTTCAGCCATCTGTAGATGAGAAACAAAATCTAAAAACAAGAAGATATGTGAGTATTCATGTTAGTGAAACCAAAAAGTTGGCTCGCTCCCTCACTATTCTCAGCTCGTAGGTAAGAGGTGGATTATATGGCTCTGGGGGTGCACTACACACTCTTACAAACACACACTCCACTCGTGTATCACTCCAAGTGGCAGATACTCTCACAAGCCTTTTTCCAAAAAGGAAAGTTCTAGTCCGGAACTCAAGTTGATAAGGATTCGACCTCAAAGTTCAAGAAAATGTACATTGGAAAACTTCACAAGCCTTTGAGAGTAAGGTGTATCGCGAGGTAGGTAATAAAATTGAGAGCAAGAAGCAAAGAAAAAGGACAATACAAGCAAAGAAACTAAGCAAGATTTGAAAGAAAAAGGGAAGCAAAGAAAGAAGTATGGCAGAAAGATATGCAGGACCAATATAAGAAGATAGACACAAATAGAATGTAAGAGGGGTTCACGTATACCACAACCAATTAGGAATCTATCAAGAACTCCTTCCAACCTTATACTTTTCCCCTTCCTTTTCCCTCCAAAATTCTCCTACCAACCAGATTCTTTCCCCAACCTTATTCTTCTTCTTTATTGTTTTCTCTTTTTTGCTTTTTTTTTTTACTTTCTAGATTTTTTTTTTGATAAGTAACCTCTGTAAATATCAACAAAAATTTCGGACCTAGAGGATCCAGACAACCCCTTCAAAACAGAATCAAGAATTTCAAGAATCACCCAGAAAAACAGAAACGCTGCCCTTACTTCAAAGATCAATATCTCGATGACCACAAGGAATTAGCAAGTGTATAATATATCAAAGGAACGCCCAAGAAGATAGCTATAACTATCCAAATTTCAGATAAAACTAACCAGTAGATCCCGAGATACAGGTCATTCTTTGAAACTGGTCACAGAACACGAAAATCTGGACAGGGTATGATTGCGACGTGATTGCACGTAAATGCACTTTGTGATATGAACCTAGTCCAAGGTTCAAATAAATATGGAATATTGTCCCAAGATTGCTCTCAAAATAAAGATAGAGATGGATCAAAATACCTTAAACCTCACAAGAAACCCTTTGTCTCGAATCCTCAAAGACTTGGAAGAATCCCATGTAGCTTCAAGTACCTCGATGTTGCAATCTTCAATCAACTAGAGTCGGATCTAGTTTCCTTCGATTCAAGAACAAGTCCACGAACCTAAATCTAAGGTTGAAGAAAGTAAGATTGATTCGAATCCACGAATCAATTTGCTAGTCGAGTCCACGACTAGCCACTAATTGAGTCCACAATTAGCCATAAGGTTTCTTACACAAGTGTAAAGAAAAACTTAAGAATTTTATTGAATTAAAGCCTCCCAAAAACTAATATGGATGTGTCCTATTTATAGGTATAGGGCAGCATTGTAATCTAAATACAATGGGAAAAAGAGTCCTAAACCTAATCTAGAAAACAAGTAAATAGAGTTTTATTTAGAAAAAGGATTTAAGGAATCCTTTCTAAATACAACTAGTATTTTCTCTTTAATTCTAAACAATTTAAAATAAATGATGACCACAAATAATAAAGCTGATTTGGGCCTCGGATCTTGTGATTGGCCCAATTTGTAATCTTAATGGATTTTCATTATGTTGGGCTGCATCATCCTCCCCTTCTTGAAAAATGATTCGAGCTCGAATCTTATAAACATTGTCTTCGACCCGTGACATCACTTGAAACGGGCCACTATAATACTTTCCTCTATCGAATGAAATTATTAATGGAATTCCTTGATTTTTTCACCAATGATGCTTTAAGGATGTACTTTTTGGCCTTGTGATGAGCCCACTATAGACCCTTATTGGATTCCATGTGTGCTGGTTCCTATTATTCTCCCATTCTTGAAAAGGATTCGTCCTCGAATCCAAATCTTCAATGAAAGACAAAGTAGCAAGGTCACTTTCTGTTTTATCACGCTCATGGAACTTTTTCTTGGGGTGCTTGACACGAGTCCCTCCAATCATCATCCTACAATCAACAAGGCAATTAAGTCTAATGACACATCATGGAATTTAAACATTCTGGATAGTAATAGATCAGCAAAACGAGACATATTAAATTTAGCCATCTTGTTCGAATTTTCAACAAGCACAACATCTTTCCTTCTAGAGCTTAAGGCGATATCAAACACAAAATCCATGGAAATATCAAGTAATGTCTTAGATGTATTGTGGTGGTAAGTAGCACAATTATGAACATAAGATTCTACATCTTTTTTCTTCTTTGGCCAATGAAAATATGCATGCAAAACATCATCACTCTTTGGAAAACCAAAGTGTCCTTTATGTGAATCAACAATTAAACCATTGCCCAAAACAAAGCAAAAAGTGTCAATCCCATTGACTTTGAACCAAAACCCCTTGAGCAAGTAGTGTTTCACATAAGAAGTTTTCAAATGTGCCTTATAACTTTCCAGTGATTCCTTATCTCTATCAAACAAAGTTTTAGTAAAATCAAAATTATGGAATCTTGGATGTATGGAGGCAAACAAATTTCTAACACATCTAGCAAGTACGTCATTAATAGAAACATGGCAAAGAAATCTAGAGAATAATAATGCATGCTTTTGGAATAAAAGTGAGTATAAAGTGACTCCCCTTCCTTTCTCTTGCATACTATCCTTTTTAGTTACCAAGAGATGTTGCACTTTGACACCTTGGGCTGGTCCTTTCCACTGTATCACTGATTGTGGTCCCTTTGTTTGGCTACAAACTGAGTTAGAGGATTGGAGTGGTGATTGCAATTCCAAACATGAAGGTTCCACTTTTCTCTCTATGATTTCTTCCTTCTTTGAGGATGGTTTGAGAGCTTGCATCAATGTCAATTGAATTTCTTATACTTGTTTAGGATACAAACGAGACAAGAAATATGTAACTCCATTCATGTGAAACACATAAGTGTTCCTCATTCCATCAGAACTTATTTTTCTGTCAAATTGCAATGGTCTACCTAACAAGATATGAGCAGCCTGCATTGGGATATTATCACACAAGATTTCATCAGAGTAACTGTTAATAGATAAACGAATAAGATCCTGTTTGGTTACTCTAGCTTCTCCTACATCAGTTAACCATTGCAAACAATAAGGATTTGTATGATTAAGCAAATGTAACTGGGGAAATTTAACCATAGCTGCACTAGCCACATTTGTGCAACTTCTAGAATCTATTACCATAGCACAAGCATTCTCTTTAGTTGACCCTTTAGCACAAAATATATTTTCTCTTTGAGACTCATATTCTTTTAAAGGGTGAACATTCAAAACCTTCTTAACAACAACAGTATGACAAGACTCACTATCAACATATTTAGAATCAGAATCTAAAGGTATGAATGGTTCTCTCTCAACATGTTCATTGGGGGTTTCAAAATGGTCACAAACCTCATCCTCAAATTTAAATTCAAGACAAGAAGTAAAATTTTCAGATTGTGTTGTTATCTTAACTACCCTCTTGTTAGGGCAATCATGAGCTATGTGGCCTCTCCCATTACATCTATAACAAATCAATTCTCTATCACATTGAGGCTTCACTGCCTCACTTACCTTTTCTTTACCTTTGTCTCGTGAATCATCTCTTGGAAGAGGACGTTCATCACGCCTTTGAGAGGTAGAACAAGTGTTGTTCCATTTTGATGCACCATTGTTGGCCTTGTACATTTTCATCTCTTTGATTTTTGCCTCAGATTCACGTGCAACATACAAGGCATCATAAAGGGTGTCATATCTCTGAATACTCATTCCACATCGAATTTCTAAGTTCAATCCATGTACGAAACGAGCAATAGTTTTTCCCTCTTCTTCATGTATGTTGCCCTGTTCAAGCAAAATATTTATAGTTTGGTGGTACTCATCAACTGACATTGTTTCCTTGCACGGTTCCCTGCAATTTTCTTTCAAGATCATAGAAACAAGATTTAGGACGAAAGGTTAGACGCATATCTTCCCTCACTTGAACCCAAGATTCATAGGGAATAAAATTAGCAACTCTCTCTCTATTTTTTTTTTCGCCACCAAGATAATGCATACCCCTTAAAAGATGTAGAAACTAGCCTAATTTTTGTAAGATCAGAATATTGCTTTAAATAAAAATGAGTTTCAACAGCATTCTCCCATTCTATGTATTCGGTAGGTCCTTTCTCACCGGTGAAGTTAGGAATTTCATGTTTAATGTTTCCTAACTCCGTATTACGCTGTTGGATTCTTTGACATCTAGGATCCACTCTTCCTACTGGTGGCAGGTGTCGCTCATCATTGTGTGGTGGTTGCACTTGCTGTGAGCGTTGCTCCAAATTATTCATTCGTTTGAGTAACCAGTCTATTTTTTGTTCTAATTTCTGCGGCAAGTTTGGAACTTGTTGAGTCATCTGTAAACGAAAAAAAATATCTAAAAATAAGAAGATGTGTGAGTAGTCACGTTAGTGAATCCAAAAAGTTGGCTCGCTCCCTCACTATTCTCAGCTCGCAAGTAAGAGGTGGATTATATGGCTTTTGGGGGTGTACTACACACTCTTACAAACACACACTCCACTCGTGTATCGCTCAAGGTGGCAGATACTCTCACAAGCCTTTTTCCAAAAAGGAAAATTCTAGTCCGGTACTCCAGTTAATATGGCTTCAACCTCAAAGTTCAAGAAAATGTACCTTGGAAGACTTCACAAGCCTTTGAGAGTAAGGGTGTATCGCGACGTAGGTAATAAAATTGAGAGCAAGAAACAAAGAAAAAGGACAATACAAGCAAAGAAACTAAACAAGATTTGAAAGAAAAAGGAAACCAAGCAAGGAAGTATGGCAGAAAGATATGCAAGACCAATATCAAAAGATAGAGACAAATAGAATATAAAAGGGGTTCACGTGTACCACAACCAATTAGGAATCTATCAAGAACTCCTTCCAACCTTATACTTTTCCCCTTCCTTGTCCCTCCAAAATTCTCCTACCAGCCAAATTCTTTCCACAACCTTATTCTTCTTCTTTATTGCTTTCTCATTTTTTTTTCTTTTTTTTTTTCAACTTTCTTGATTTTTTTTAATGATTTTTTTGATAAGTAACCTCCAAATAACTACTGTAAATACCAACAAAAATTTTGGACCAAGAGGATCCACACAACACCTTCAAAACAGAATCAAGAATTTCAAGAATCACCTAGAAAAACAGAAACAATGCCCTGACTTTGAAGATCAATATCTCACTAACCAGAAGGAATTAGACAGTGTATAATATATCAAAAGAACGCCCCAGAAGCGATCTACAACATATCCAAATTTCAGAAAAAACTAACCAGTGGATCTCGAGATATAGGTAATTCTTTGAAACTGGTCACAGCTCGCGGAAATCTGGACAGGGTGTGATTGAGACATGATTGCGCGTAAATGCGCTTTGGATATAGGTAACGGTGAGATGGGGTTTTTTTCTTGACAGAATATGAGGTAATATGGTGCTTAGGAGGTGTGAGGTCTCGTTGATATTGGACGGGAAAAAGGGAAAACTCTTTCGAGATTGTTTTTCAAGAAACTGGAGAACATGTATCAAGATTAAAGAACACAATCAAGAATGCAAAGGAAATTTTTTTTTGGGGTTTTTCATGAATAAGACACGAATAAAAGTATTATGTAAGATAAGAACGAGATAAACCTAGGGAACCAAAGAAACCAAATTTCTAATGATAATGAGATAAACCTAGGCTCTGAATACCAAATTGATATGAACCTAGTCCAAGGTTCAAATAAATATGGAATATTGTCCCAAGATTGCTCTCAAAATAAAGATAGAGATGGATCAATATACCTTAAACCTCACGAGAAACCCCTTGTCTCGAATCCTCAAAGACTTGGAAGAATCCCATGTACCTTCAAGTACCTCAATGTTGCAATCTTCAATCAACTAGAGTCGGATCTAGTTTCCTTCGATTCAAGAACGAGTCCACGAACCTAAATCTAAGGTTGATGAAAGTAAGATTGATTCGAATCCACGAATCAATTTGCTAGTCGAGTCCACGACTAGCCACTAATTGAGTCCACAATTAGCCATAAGGTTTCTTACACAAGTGTAAAGAAAAACTTAAGAATTTTATTGAATTAAAGCCTCCCCAAAACTGATATGGATGTGCCCTATTTATAGGTATAGGGCAGCATTGTAATCTAAATACAATGGGAAAAAGAGTCCTAAACCTAATCTAGAAAACAAGTAAATAGAGTTTTATTTAGAAAAAGGATTTAAGGAATCCTTTCTAAATACAAGTAGTGTTTTCTCTTTAATTCTAAACAATTTAAAATAATTGATGACCACAAATAATAATGCTGATTTGGGCCTCGGATCTTGTGATTCGCCCAATTTGTAATCTTAATGGATCTTCATTATGTTGGGCTGCATCACTTTGGATCTAGGTAAGGTTGAGATGGTGTTGTTTTCTTGACAGAATTGGTGGTAATATGGTGCTTAGGAGGTGTGCATATCAATTTGGGATTGTTTTTCAAGAAACTGGAGAACATGTATCAAGATTCAAGAACACAATCATGAATGCAAATGAATTTTTTTTTTGGGTTTTTTAGTGAATAAGACACGAAAAAAGGCAGTATAGAAGATACGAATGATATGTTTTTATTTTTTTATTTTTTAATAAAACCTAGGGAACCAAACAAACCAAATTTCTAATGATAATGAGGTAAACTTAGGCTCTGAATACCAAATTGATATGAACCTAGTCCAAGGTTCAATTAAGATGGAATATTGTCCCAAGGTTACTCTCAATGCAAAGATAGAGATGGATCAAAATACCTTAAACATCACGAGAAACCCTTTGTCTCGAATCCACAAAGACTTGGAAGAATCCCATTACTGAGCTTCCTAGGGTTTTGTGCCTCTATATATTAGAGAGACATCAGATAATTGCCTCTTGACTCTCTCCCTTGTCTTCCCCAAGCATGAACTTTGCAAGAAACACAGTAAGTTTTCCATTCATCCATTTTCCATCTAGCTTCCTTCCATCTCTTAGCTTTCATCTCTGAGGTTCTAGCATTAAACTTTGTGTGGTTTGTTGGAGTTGTTAGGAAGTGAAGAAGAGGGTAGCTAGTTTGGGAAGAAGGAGGAATCCCAAGAAGAAGAATCAGTCTACAAAGGTATAACCCCATGGATTCACACCTTAAGTTTTGGCTCTGTGAAGCCTTGTTCTTCGGTAGAAATGAGTAGAAATGCTAGATTTTGATGTGTTGATAATGTTTTGGATGTGTTGGAGTTGTTTGAAAGTGAATTGCAAATGAAGAGAGATCATCTAGTGCATAGACAATGTGCACCAGATGAAGTAACGGCCCTAGCCAACGGCCCAACAAGGGGACCGTTGGCTAGAGCCGTGGTTGGTCGGGCCTAGGGCACAGCCCTAGGAGAGGGCCGTTGCCTAGGCCCGTGATATGAATCTAGTCCAAGATTCAAATAAGATGAGTATTGTCCCAAGAATTGCTCTCAATGTAAAGATAGAGATGGATCGAAATACCTTAAACCTCACGAGAAACCCTTTGTCTCGAATCCTCAAAGACTTGGAAGAATCTCATTGTAGCTTCAAGTACCTCGATGACGCAATCTTCAATCAACTAGAGTCGGATCTAGTTTCCTTCGATTCAAGAACGAGTCCACGACCCTAAATCTAAGGCTGAAGAAAGGAAGATTGATTCGAGTCCACGAATCAATTTGCTAGTCGAGTCCACGACTAGCCACTAATTGAGTCCACAATTAGCCATAAGGTTTCTTACACAAGTGTAAAGAAAAACTTAAGAATTTTATTGAATTAAAGCCTGTTTAAAACTGATATGGATGTGCCCTATTTATAGGTATAGGGCAGCATTGTAATCTAAATACAATGGGAAAAAGAGTCCTAAACCTAATCTAGAAAACAAGTAAATAGAGTTTTATTTAGAAAAGGATTTAAGGAATCCTTTCTAAATACAACTAGTGTTTTCTCTTTTATGCCAAACAATTTAAATTAATGATGACCAAAAATAATAGTGCTGATTTGGGCCTAATTTAATCACCAAAATCAGCACTTAAACAATTATAAAAAAGCCTTGAGTTCTTCTTCATATTTTGCAAATGGGCTTGACTTGGATTTCCACCATCTTTGAACATCACCAATGAAGAGTTGCCTTAATTGTTTGGACTTGGGCCTTGTGATTGGCCCAATTAGTACTCTTAATGGATCTTCATATGTTGGGCCGCATCATCCTCCCCTTCTTGAAAATGATTAGACCTCGAATCTTGTAAGCATTGTCTTCGATCCATGATATCACTTGAAATTGGCCACTATAATATTTTCCTCTATCGAATGGACTTATTATTGGTCTTTGTTGTTTGTTCCACCAATGATGTTTTAAGGTCGTAGTTATGGGACTTGTGATGAGCCCACTATTTACCCATACTGGATTCCATGTGTACTGGTTCCTATTATTCTCCCATTCTTGAAAAGGATTCGTCCTCGAATCCAAATCTTCAGTGAAAGACAAGGTAGCAAGCTCACTTTCTGTTTTATCACGCTCATGGAACTTTTTCTTGGGATGCTTGACACGAGTCGCTCCAATCATCATCCTACAATCAACAAGTAAGGTAATTAAGTCTAATGACACATCAGGGAATTTAAACATTCTGGATGGTAATAATTCAACAAAATGAGACATATTAAATTTATGCATCTTATTTGAATTGTCAACAAGCACAAAATCTTTCCTCCTTGAGCTTAAGGTAAAATCAAACAGAAAATTCATGGAAATATCAAGTAATGATTTAGATGTATTATGGTGGTAAGTAGCACAATTCTGAACATAAGATTCTACATCTTTTTTCTTCTTTGGGCAATGAAAATATTCATGAAAAGATCATTACTCTTTAGAAAATCAAAATGTCCCGTATGTGAATGATGTGGATTCCACCGGCTTGATATTGGATTTAAAGGCCTAGAACTCCACAGCTCAAGTCACGATCCGTTTTCCCAATTTCTGTCTACTGATTTCTTGAAGTGAAGGGGTTGTTTTTGTGGATTGTGGTTGATGTAGGGTATGGGAAATGGTTGAAGCACGTGTATGGATGAATAGGGAAGCCGCCACACCGGGTTGAAGGGTGATAAGGCCAATTGGGACGCCACAAGGAGGGTAATATCCTTGATAAGTCAGAAATTCTTCCTAGAATGCTAGAAAGGAAATGGAAGTGCAAAGCACATATCCAAATGAATTCAACTTCAATAATCTACCATAAAATGAGTTCTTTAGCCCTTTAAAAAGGGCTATACACGTTCAAAGAAGGTGCATTTACTCATTAGCTTGTAACATAAAAATACTTAAATTCAGAAATTTACTACTATTGAATTTTGAAGTAAATGACACTTAATTCTTCCATGTGACTTGAGTTTAGTTCCTTTTGTCTTCTCCTAAGCTTGAGCCACGAAATTGGACCACTCTTAAAGGATTTCCCCACTTATTTTATGCCCAACTTATTATTTCAATTCAGCACAACCAGCTTGGCACATTTCTTCAACAATTTGGTCTTCAAATTCTAGTTGGGCCTTGATTCTTTGTTGGTATTTAAATGGCAACTTCTAAGGCCTCCAAATGCAAGGTTAAGATATTGACCCACTTGGTATCTTCCATGTTAAGTCCATCAAGTATCTTGGTGCCATCTTCTTGCCAAAGTGTATGGATCAGTCCATTCATGGCCTCTTGTAAGTTTTTGGCTCTTGAACGAGTAATTGGACCTTCTCTTATTTGAAGTGGGTCTCCAAGCCTTTGGTTGTCCACAACATTTCTCCCCTCTTCAAAAGGATTCGCCCACGAATCTTCATCACCTACATCAAAGGGAGACAAATCAGCAACGTTGAATGTTGTGCTCACATTATACTCACCGGGTAACTCTAGGACATATGCATTGTCATTCACTCTTGAAAGCACTTGGAATGGTCCATCTCCCCTAGGCAGCAACTTTGACTTCCTTTGGGCAGGAAAACGTTCTTTTCTCAAATGCACCCAAACCCAATCTCCAGGTTTAAAGATCATTGGTTTACGCCCCTTATTGACAAACTTTGCAATTTGCTCATTTTTCCTTGCAATTTGGCGTGTCACTTTTTCATGGATTGTCTTGACAGCCTCCGCCCTCTTTGCACCATCTGTATTCAACACTTCTTTAATGGGCAAAGGAATTAAATCCAACGGGGTTAGTGGTTGAAATCCATAAACAATTTCAAAAGGAGATAACCCAGTGGTGCTATTAACATGGCGATTGTAAGCAAATTAAGCAAATGGCAAGCAATTTTCCCAAGTCTTTAAATTTTTCTTAACTAAAACCCTTAGTAAGGTTCCTAAAGTCCTATTTACTACTTCAGTTTGCCCATCAGTTTGAGGGTGACTGGTAGTAGAAAATAAGAGTTTAGTTCCTAGTTTTCCCCATAGGGTTTTCCAAAAATAGCTAAGAAACTTCACATCACGATCTGAAACAATTGACTTAGGCATGCCATGCAAACGCACAATTTCTCTAAAGAAAATATCAGCAACATATTTAGCATCATTAGTTTTATGGCAAGGAACAAAGTGTGCCATTTTTGAAAAGCGGTCCACCACAACATATGTAGAATCATGTCCCTTTTGTGTTCTAGGCAGCCCAAGGACAAAATCCATTGAGATATCAATCCAAGGATGTTCAGCCACAGGTAAGGGTTTATAAAGTCCATGAGGCATGCTTTTAGACTTAGCTTGCCTACACACTATGCATCTAGAACAAACCCTATGAACATCTCGTTTCATTTTAGGCCAATAAAAATGTTCACATAAGACATCATAAGTCTTATGGATACCATAATGCCCCATAAGGCCTCCTCCATGGGCTTCCTTGACAAGCAATTCCCTTAAAGAGCACATAGGAATGCATAGTCTATCAGCCTTAAACAAAAACCCTTCATGCACATAGAATTTATCATGAGAACTATTTTTGCATGCGTGAAAGATATTGGCAAAGTAAGGATCATTTGCATACAAGTCTTTAATATGCTCAAAACCCAAAAATCGTGTATGCAAAGAGGTAAGTAAAGAGTATCTACGGGAAAGTGCATCAGCAACCACATTATCCCTACCATGCTTATATTTGATCACATAAGGAAAAGATTCAATATATTCAACCCACTTAGCATGGAGCCTATTGAGTTTTCCTTGACCTTGCAAATATTTCAAAGATTCATGGTCAGTATAAATGACAAACTCTTTAGGTCTCAAATAGTGCTCCCAATGTTCCAACGCTCTAACTAGAGCAAGGAACTCCTTATCATAAGTTGGATAATTTAGGCTTGCCCCATTTAGTTTTTCACTAAAATAGGCAATTGGTTTGCCACCTTGCATGAGGACAGCCCCAATACCAACTCCAGAAGCATCACAATCAATCTCAAAGGCTGCTTCAAAATTTGGAAGAGTAAGAATAGGAGAAGAACTCAATTTTTCTTTTAAAATTTTAAAAACTTCATCTTGCCTCTCTCCCCAAATAAACCCAACATTCTTTTTATCACCTCGGTTAGTGGAGCAGCAATAGTCCTAAATTCTTTCACAAAACGGCGATAGAAACTAGCTAGACCGTGAAAGCTTCGTACCTCACTAACTTTCCTCGGTGTTGGCCATTCAAGGATAGCCTTAACTTTAGCTCCATCAACCTCAATTCCATTTGCACTCACAATATAGCCAAGAAAATGAATTGAAGATGTACAAAATTCACACTTTTCAAAGTTGGCATATAGTTTATGCTTCCTTAAAATGGTGAATATTTTGTGCAAGTGTGTGGCATGTTCATTCAAATCATGGCTGTAAATAAGAATATCATCAAAGTAAACCACCACAAACTCACCAATATACTCCCGTAGCACATGATTCATGAGCCTCATGAAAGTGCTAGGAGCATTTGTGAGTCCAAATGGCATGACAAGCCATTCATATAGACCTTGTTTGGTCTTGAATGCTGTCTTCCATTCATCACCCTCACGGATTCTAATTTGGTGATAACCAGATTTTAAGTCCACTTTAGAAAACACGCAAGCACCACAAAGTTCATCAAGCATATCATCTAAACGGGGATGGGAAATCTATATTTCACCGTAATCTTGTTGATTGCTCGACAATCAACACACATCCTCCATGTTCCATCCTTCTTTGGCACTAGTAGTACGGGCACTGCACATGGACTAAGGCTTTCTCGAATTTGCCCCTTAGCTAAAAGTTCCTCCACTTGCCTTTGAATCTCCTTAGTCTCCTCAGGACTACATCTATAGGCTGGACGATTTGCAATTGGTGCCCCAGGTACCAAATCAATATGGTGCTCGATTCCTCTCAAAGGGGGCAATCCCTTAGGAAGTTCCTTTGGAAAAACATCACCAAATTCCTGCAAAAGAGAAGATATTTCCTTGGGCATATGTTCAAGGCTAGTATTTTCAAGGTTAGCCTCTTTAAAAAGTATTAAGTAAATAGGTCTCCCCTCTCTCAAAACTTTTTCCACGGTTTTTCCAGTACAAAAGAAATTTTGTTTCTTCTTTTTCTCCTCTCTTTTTTGTGCACTCATTTCTTTTATCGCGCCTTGTTTTCCACTCAATTCTTTTTCACTCAATTTTTCTATTTCACTCATTCTTTCATTTCCATTCTTTTTTTCTTTTTCTCTCTCTTTCTTTTCATCCTCAAAAATCTGTTTTGGAGATAAAGGTACAAGTACAATTTTTCTACCATTATGAAAGAAAGAATATCTGTTGGTGTGTCCTTCGTGAGTTGTCTTCTTGTCAAATTGCCAAGGACGCCCCAACAACACATGAGCAGCTTGCATAGGCACCACATCACACAAAATGCTATCTTCATATTTTCCAATAGACATGGGCACCATCACTTGCTTGTCCACTTTAATCTCCCCCGTTTTGTTTAACCATTGCAAAGAATATGGGGTAGGGTGTGATCTAGTTTGCAAACCAAGCTTATTTGCCAATTCAGTGCTAGCAACATTAGCACAACTTCCACCATCAATGATCACCTTGCAAACATTCCCATGAACATGACAACGTGTGTGGAAGATGTTCTCCCTTTGTGCCTCATCTTCTTTGGCTTGAGCATTCAACATTCTCCTCACCATCAAGAACTCCCCTTCTACAGCTTCTTGAATTTCAGCACTTTCTCCTTGTGAATCCTCATCGCTCAGTTCTTGATCTTGGTCAGATTCAGTTTGAATATCACCAAAATCATTAATTATCATTGTTTTCTTATTAGGACAGTCTTTGGCAATGTGTCCTCTTCCTTGGCACCTAAAACAACGAACACCACTTGGTTTAGTTGAAGAAAATTCAACTTTACCTTTACCTTTATCAATAGCTTCTTTCGGTTTGCCAGCTTCTCCTTTGGAGTCATTTTTCCATTCCTTTTGTCCCTTGCTAGCTTTCCAATTTGAAGTGTTGGATTGGGCCCTCTTTTTCCTCTTCATGAGCTTTTTCTCAATTTGGACAGCCTTTTGAACCATCTCCTCATAGTCCACAAAATCATGCATTTCCATCTCCTCACGGATGTCCCAATTTAGCCCCTTGATGAAACGGGCAATGGTGCTTTGTGGATCCTCCTCCAAACCAAGCTTTGTCATCAACTTCTCATTTTCATGGTCATATTCAGCTACGGACATCCTCCCTTGCACCAAATCTTGGAGTTGTTGATAGAGCTCACGGTAGTACCAAGTTGGAATGAATTTCTTGCGCATGGCTATCTTCATTTCTCTCCATGATTCAATAGGACGGTCTCCACTTCTTCTCCTTGTCAACACTAACTTATCCCACCATAAAGTGGCATAATCAGTGAATTCCAAGGCTGCCAATTTCACCTTCTTCCTCTCTGAATAATTGTGACAATCAAACACCCTCTCTACCTTACTCTCCCACTCTAGATAGGCATCCGGATCACTCTTCCCCTGGAAATTAGGCATACTCATTTTAATGTTGCCCAAATCATCATCTACATCCCTTCTTGCTGCCCTCCTTCTCCCTCTTTCTCTCCTTCCCATTTCTATCTCACTATCCTCAATCTCCTCACTATCATAACCCGTAGAAGACTCAATTCCCTCTCTCACATTCCCTTGGGCTCTCAAATTATTTCTCCTCTGTTCTCCCTCATTCCCTTGTGCCCTTTGATCATTTCCTCCCTCATTTCTATTTTGTTCCCTCTCCAATTCTAACCTCTCCAAACGGTCAGCCAGTCCACTCATTAAATTACCAAGCCTAGTAAACTCCCCTTTCATACCATCCACCATAAACTTTGTATTTGGACTCATGCTTGATTCATTATTAGATTGGCCAGACCCCGACATATTGAGCTGCAAATAGAAACAAAAGTGCAACAACAAGATAAAAGATTAAGTTGGACCTCACTTCTCTCCCTCACACTCACTCTTTTTAGGGGGGTGATCACTCAAATTTTACCACTCGTGTATGAACACTCTACTATGCTCACAAGTTCAAATCACACACAAGTTGAATTCAAGGACCTTTCTTGGAATTCTAAGAACAATTTCAACTCAAACAAGGAGATACCACACACAAGGACGTAAGATGACAAGAATAAGAAAAGATAGGCATGAAAAAAAAGTGGATAGACAAAGTATATTTTATGTGTGGCAACAAAAAAAAATGAACAAAACTCAAAAGACAAAACTAGAAGATGATAGTCTCCAGAAAAACCAGATTCTGCCAGTGTATTTCTCAGAATTTTCTGTGTTTGTGTATGGATTATTTTGGCAAAATTTTTTTGTGGAAGGGAATATTGATGAGTTATCTATTACCACAAAAAAAATTCAGATCAAATAAACAAGAGGAACTATTTTTTTCAGATTTTTTTTTCTAGCAGCGCAAATAGGTCAATTCTGGTAGATCTAGACTATAGGAAGGTTTGATGTGACTTTCAGTGTCTATAAACATATATGGATCTTTTTGAATGAGTTTAGACACTAAGAGATATATAGGAGAAACAATATATATAGAACAATTGACAACAAACCAAGAAAAGAAAGTTTTTCATGCAAACTTGCATTCAATTCACAGATTTTGACGTGGAACAAATTGGCACAAGAAACTAAAGAAAACAAGTATTTCGTGACCTGATTTTGATGAGGATGACAACCAAAGCTCTGATACCAAAATGATGTGGATTCCACCGGCTTGATATTGGATTTAAAGGCCTAGAACTCCACAGCTCAAGTCACGATCCGTTTTCCCAATTTCTGTCTACTGATTTCTTGAAGTGAAGGGGTTGTTTTTGTGGATTGTGGTTGATGTAGGGTATGGGAAATGGTTGAAGCACGTGTATGGATGAATAGGGAAGCCGCCACACCGGGTTGAAGGGTGATAAGGCCAATTGGGACGCCACAAGGAGGGTAATATCCTTGATAAGTCAGAAATTCTTCCTAGAATGCTAGAAAGGAAATGGAAGTGCAAAGCACATATCCAAATGAATTCAACTTCAATAATCTACCATAAAATGAGTTCTTTAGCCCTTTAAAAAGGGCTATACACGTTCAAAGAAGGTGCATTTACTCATTAGCTTGTAACATAAAAATACTTAAATTCAGAAATTTACTACTATTGAATTTTGAAGTAAATGACACTTAATTCTTCCATGTGACTTGAGTTTAGTTCCTTTTGTCTTCTCCTAAGCTTGAGCCACGAAATTGGACCACTCTTAAAGGATTTCCCCACTTATTTTATGCCCAACTTATTATTTCAATTCAGCACAACCAGCTTGGCACATTTCTTCAACAATTTGGTCTTCAAATTCTAGTTGGGCCTTGATTCTTTGTTGGTATTTAAATGGCAACTTCTAAGGCCTCCAAATGCAAGGTTAAGATATTGACCCACTTGGTATCTTCCATGTTAAGTCCATCAAGTATCTTGGTGCCATCTTCTTGCCAAAGTGTATGGATCAGTCCATTCATGGCCTCTTGTAAGTTTTTGGCTCTTGAACGAGTAATTGGACCTTCTCTTATTTGAAGTGGGTCTCCAAGCCTTTGGTTGTCCACAACAGTGAATCAACAATTAAATCATTGCCCAAAACAAAGCAAAAAGTGTCAATCCCTTTGACTTTGAACCAAAACCCCTTGTGCAAGTGGTATTTGCCATAAAAAGTTTTCAAATGTGCCTTATAACTTCCAAGTGATTCCTTATCTCTATCAAATAAAGTTTTAGTAAAATCAAAATTAAGGAATCTTGGATGTATTGATGCAAATAAATTTCTAGCACATCTGGCAAGTAGGTCATTAATAGAAACATGGCAAACAAATCTAGAGAATTTTAATGCATGCTTTTGAAATAAAAGTGAGTAAATAGTTACTCCCCTTCTTTTCTCTTGCTTATTATCTTTTTTTGTTAGCAAGCGAGACTGCACTTTGATAGCTCTGGCTGGTTCTTTCCACTGTACCACTGATAGCGGTTCTTTTGTTTGGCTACAATCTAAGTTAGAGGACTGGAGTGGTGACTCCAATTCTAAACGTGGAGGTTCCAGTTTGCTCTCTTTGATTTCTTCTTTCTTCAAGGCTGGTTTGAGAACTTGCTTCGATCTCAATTGAATTTCTTCTACTTGTTTTGGAAGTAGAGGCTTAAGCACATGTATAAATCTATTATATGTGACATTGCATGTGTTGTTGAGTGCATTATAATAAAAATGTCTATCATGTTGCCATGACCTTCCAAGTGAAACATGTGCAGTATGCATTGGCACAATATCGCATAGAACCTCATCATAATACTTGCCAATACAAAAAGAAATAAAAACTTGTTTAGTCACTCTCACATCCCCAGAATCAATAAGATTGTATGGTTGGGGGTGATTGATAAGAGGTAACTTAAGGTAGTCCACCATGGTTGCACTAGCTAAATTCATACAACGATCCGAATTGATAACGATAATGCATCCCTTTCCATGAATGTTTCCCCTAGTATAGAGTGGCAATTGCACTCGCTTAGGGTGTTGCTCTAGATTAGTCATTCGAGTGCTTAAACCTTCCATGGCAAAGGCTAGAGCATCTATTTTATGCTCTAATCTCTTACGTGTGTTTGGAACCTCTTCAGCCATCTGTAGATGAGAAACAAAATCTAAAAACAAGAAGATATGTGAGTATTCATGTTAGTGAAACCAAAAAGTTGGCTCGCTCCCTCTCTATTCTCAGCTCACAGGTAAGAGGTGGATTATATGGCTCGGGGGTGCACTACACACTCTTACAAACACACACTCCACTCGTGTATCGCTCAAGGTGGCAGATACTCTCACAAGCCTTTTTCCAAAAAGGAAAATTCTAGTCCGGAACTCAAGTTGATATGGATTCAATCTCAAAGTTCAAGAAAACGTACCTTGGAAAACTTCACAAGCCTTTGAGAGTAAGGTGTATCGCGAGGTAGGTAATAAAATTGAGAGTAAGAAGCAAAGAAAAAGGACAATACGAGCAAAGAAACTAAATAAGATTTGAAAGAAAAAGGAAACCAAAGAAGGAAGTATGGCAGAAAGATATGCAAGACCAATATCAAAAGATAGAGACAAATAGACTATAAAAGGGGTTCACGTGTACCACAACCAATTAGGAATCTATCACGAACTCCTTCCAACCTTATACTTTTCCCCTTCCTTGTCCCTCCAAAATTCTCCTACCAGCCAAATTCTTTCCCCAACCTTATTCTTCTTCTTTATTGCTTTCTCTCTTTTTCTTTTTTTTTTCAACTTTCTTGATTTTTTTTTTATTTTTTTTTTGATAGGTAACCTCCAAATAACTACTGTAAATAACAACAAAAATTTCGGACCAAGAGGAACCACACAACCCCTTCAAAACAGAATCAAGAATTTCAAGAATCGCCCAGAAAAACAGAAACAATGTTCTTACTTCGAAGATCAATATCTCAATGACCGTAAGGAATTAGAAAGTGTATAATATATCAATAGAACGCCCCAGAAGAGATCTAAAACATATCAAAATATCAGATAAAAATAACCAGTGGATCTTGAGATATAGGTAATTCTTTGAAACTGGTCACAGCTCGCGGTCACAGGGTGTGATTGAGACATGATTGCGCGTAAATGCGCTTTGGATATAGGTAAGGGTGAGATGTGGTTGTTTTCTTTACGGAATATGTGGTAATATGGTACTTCGGAGGTGTGAGGTCTCGTTGATATTGGACGAGAAAAAGGAACAACTCTTTCGGGATAGGTTTTCAGGAAACTAAAGAACATGTATCAAGAGTCAAGAAAATAATCAAGAATGCTAAGGAAAATTTTTTTGGGGGTTTTTTAATGAATAAGACACGAAAAAAAGTAGTATATAAGATAAGAACGAGATAAACCTAGGGAACCAAAGAAATCAAATTTCTAACGATAATGAGATAAACCTAGGCTCTGAATACCAAATTGATATGAATCTAGTCCAAGATTCAAATAAGATGAGTATTGTCCCAAGAATTTCTCTCAATGTAAAGATAGAGATGGATCGAAATACCTTAAACCTCACGAGAAACCCTTTGTCTCGAATCCTCAAAGACTTGGAAGAATCTCATTGTAGCTTCAAGTACCTCGATGATGCAATCTTCAATCAACTAGAGTCGGATCTAGTTTCCTTCGATTCAAGAACGAGTCCACGACCCTAAATCTAAGGCTGAAGAAAGGAAGATTGATTCGAGTTCACGAATCAATTTGCTAGTCGAGTCCACGACTTGCCACTAATTGAGTCCACAATTAGCCATAAGGTTTCTTACACAAGTGTAAAGAAAAACTTAAGAATTTTATTGAATTAAAGCCTGTTTAAAACTGATATGGATGTGCCCTATTTATAGGTATAGGGCAGCATTGTAATCTAAATACAATGGGAAAAAGAGTCCTAAACCTAATCTAGAAAACAAGTAAATAGAGTTTTATTTAGAAAAGGATTTAAGGAATCCTTTCTAAATACAACTAGTGTTTTCTCTTTTATGCCAAACAATTTAAATTAATGATGACCAAAAATAATAGGGCTGATTTGGGCCTAATTTAATCACCAAAATCAGCACTTAAACAATTATAAAAAAGCCTTGAGTTGTTCTTCATATTTTGCAAATGGGCTTGACTTGGATTTCCACCATCTTTGAACATCACCAATGAAGAGTTGCCTTAATTGTTTGGACTTGGGCCTTGTGATTGGCCCAATTAGTACTCTTAATGGATCTTCATATGTTGGGCCGCATCATCCCCCCTTTCTTGAAAATGATTCGACCTCGAATCTTGTAAGCATTGTCTTCGATCCATGATATCACTTGAAATTGGCCAATATAATATTTTCCTCTATCGAATGGACTTATTATTGGTCTTTGTTGTTTGTTCCACCAATGATGTTTTAAGGTCGTAGTTATGGGCCTTGTGATGAGCCCACTATTTACCCATACTGGATTCCATGTGTACCCACTATATCTTCCTCGTTGATATATATATATAGGAAAGCCATTTTGAAGCAGGAAGATATATACTTAGGAGACTCTAGCTTTAAAACCAGGAATCGACTCGACAAGTAGGGACAAGCACATTCAACAGTTATAATCAAACGTATAAAGACATCATCATATATCCTAAGGTCACAGGTTAATATCATATCATTTATATCATCTTTCAATAAATATCTTTATCACATAAGCACACTTTGGTGGCGCCACAGGACTAATCGCATGCCCATACATGAGGGTTAGCGCATATAGCGCTAACACGGCCCCACAGCTGTAACACCCCCTAAAACAGGCTAGTTAAAAACCTTAAAACATGCAGATAACACAACTAAACAACAAACACAGCGGAAGACTAAAAGATAACTGGATAAATATAAATCCAAGTCATGGGTGTTACGCCACGTTCACCAACAAGGATGAACGCTACGGCAATATCTGCATTGTTTACAACTATCCAAAAGTCTCAAAAGTCTACAACTAGAGCGGCACACAAGCCATAGAATAAACGGGAGAAGCTATGCTAACAGGCACTAGACTGCGCACTCGCCTAGACATCACCTGAAAGAACACAATAATACATGGGACGACGCCCGGTCAACGAATAATGCTGGTAACCCACCAATACATGTGAAATAACATACATAGATAAGATATAAGTTGTAAAGCCATTTTCGAAACGGAATACATAAGTATATAAGTACAAAACCAAGATCAATAGTCAACACAAGACTCAACACTCTCAACAAGGATACGGGAACACATCCCAAAACCACAAAGGATAACCACAACACAAAAGATAACGACAAGACCAATGGCAACACATGCCCTTGTGACTACACACGTCACAAGAAAGAGAACTCATAACCACGGCTACACAAGCCCTCGTGACATCACCCATCACGAGTTGATATGCCTTCCTTATGCCCGGTTCCAACCTTATGGCTACCCCCAACCTTGTATCATCTTTCCAACCATTACCTCCAGGACCCCTGTACTTCTTAGTCCAACCTTTTCTCTCCTGGGACCGTCGTTCCCCACCAACAAACCACCAACAAGACCACCAATTTCATAGTACATGAGGGTACCGTACACACACACGGCAACACATGCCACCCAAGAATCACGTGAACCTTACACAAATGCCACAACTCCATAATCACGTCACGATCACCACGAGGACCGCTGCAATACCTTGGTGACTAGTGTCCCATTCCACTAATCGTGCAATCCAGGTAAAGCCACACACATATCACACCTCAACAGGAATCAATCAACGGATCACAACGAAGATATGAAACCATACTCAATCAAGGAATGGGTCACAGCCCAACAACAACAACGATGAATAACACAAGTTATCATCAACCAATCGGAAGGTACAAATAACACACACGCTAGCATTTAAACACCGAACTAGCATGCTTATCAAACGGGTAAACCAAAGGTAGTTCCGAAGAACACACAAGACTCATCACGGTTCAACGAAACACAATGTTGAACACTTAGCACGATTCAAGACACCAAAACCTACATGGATTCCTACCATATAGTTCTAGACATACGAAACATCAAGAAGACACTCAAATAGTTCCACAAAAGAACATCGGGAAGTCAAAAGACCAAATACCGAGTCAAAAGAATCACGGGGAACAAATCCCAAATTAACCACACTTGTGTACCCGCGGGTGGGCCCATGGGTAGGCCCCTACCCGTGGTCCTGCCCGCGGGTATAGGCTTCTTCACCATACGCACCCCGCGGGTGGGCCTCCTACCCGTCGTTCCGCCCGCGGGTACAACCTGTACCACAATACCACACTTCGCAGATTTTTCATCTCCAACTCAAATTCAAGTTCAAAACAAGCCAAATCTCACCAAATACAACAAAATGACTTGAATCAAAGGAAATGCCAAGCAATGGCACACAAGAACCCTAAACACAAGCTCTAGATATGCATTTTCACAAGATCATGCATCAACACTCACATTTAGAGGCGGCCCTTGGCCGACCGGGTTGCCTGGCCTTGTGTTAACATCGTTTCTTGTTCTTTTTACAGGTAGCGCTCCACCTCCCGTGTTCCTCTTACAAATCTGTTCTTGGACACCACGTTGTAGTAGTTGGATTCGATAAAGGTTGGCGGCACTGGAGTAAGCCTCATTGAGGGTCCGGGTCCGCTTACAATTAATGCCTTCCGGGCTTCGAAGATGAGGCCCAATATAAATCTTTCTACCTTGGTTGTCTTGGTAGGGACCAATACTTTTGCGAAACGGGCTAGTTCGAGGAACCGTTTATGGTACTCCATGACGGTGGTCATTCCTTGTTTTAGGTGGAGGAACTCTTCGTTCATGGATGCTCTCACATGTGCTGGGTAGAACCGCTCTCGCAGTCGTGTCTTTAGGTTCTCCTAGTTGAACCCTGGTTCCTGTCTGTAAGTGGGCCCTTCATGGATCTACCAAAGATCAGCCTCGTGTCCGAAGTAGAACGAGGCTATCTCTACACGACGTTGTGACACCCCGAAATCCAAATTCGCTTAAGGGATTAATTAAGAAATTAATCCTATTTCAATTTGTAATTTAATTCCTGAAATTTAATAGTCGGGGACTAGTAATTGACTAGTCAACCCCATAGTCAAAGTTGTACCTTGAGCTTTGTAAGGAGTTCCCTTATTCCTTACACCTTTCCATGTTAGTAAGGGTATTCTTGACCTTTCACCTTGTGTTAGTATTATAACCTAACCTAGTAAGAACACCTCATTTCTATCCTTACACTTTCCAAATCCTAGCTCCATCTTCTCTCTAAAAATCTGGGTAGCTTTTCTTCCAAGCCAAGTTGAAGCTTTGTCAAGACATCAAGAGTTGTCTCTAAGATTCTACCTTTCATACATTTGGGCATCTAGGAGGGTAAGATCCATGTTCATCTTGTGTTTTTAGTGTTTTCTTAGGTGTCTTTTTCTTAAAGATAAGATCTTTATGATCTTTTGGTATGTTCTTGAAGTGAGTTTGGAAGGTGGGCTTTGATAGGAGCTTAGTGTGGTGTTAAGTGAAGGTTTTTGGTCTACAAGAGGTAACCCATGCTCTACAAAATCTATTTTGCTTACCTATGTGAATATTTCTTGGATTCTACATGTGATTTTGCTATGAAATGTGAGTGTTTATGCATTGTCTTGTGAAAATGCATATCTAGAGCTTCTGTTTAGGGTTCTTGTATGCCATTGCTTGACTATTCCTTTGATTCAAGTCATTTTGTTTTATTTGGTGAGTTTTGGCATGTTTTGGACTTAAATTTGAGCTTGGAGTTGAAAATCTCCAAAGGGATTATTTTGGTACAGGTTGTGTACCCGCGGGCGGAACGGCGGGCAGAGCCCTATCCGCCGCCCCACCCGCGGGGAGAGAGGCTTGTGGGTGTATGTACCCACGGGCAGGACCACCCGTGGGTCCTCCCGCGGGGTACAATTTGGTGATTGGCGGGGATTTGTTCCCCGTGATTCTTTTTGACTCGGTATTTGGTCTTTTGACTTCCCGATGTTCTTTTGTGGAACTTTTTGAGCGTCTTCTTTAAGTTTCGTATGTCTAGAACTATGTGGTAGGTATCCATGTAGGTTTTTGGTGTCTTGAATCGTGCTAAGTGTTCAACATTGTGTTTCATTGAACCATGATGAGTCTTGTGTGTTCTTCGGAACTACTTTGGTTTACCCGTTTGATAAGCATGCTAGTTTGGTGTTTAAGTGCTAGCGTGTGTATTGTTCGTACCTTCTTATTGGTTGATGATAACTTGTGTTATTCATCGTTGTTGTTGTTGGGCTGTGACCCATTCCTTGATTGAGTATGGTTTCATATCTTCGGTGTGATTCGTTGATTGATTCCTGTTGTGGTGTGATGCGTGTGTGGCTTTACCTAAATTGCACGATTAGTGGTATGGGACACTAGTCACCAAGGTATTGCAGTGGTCCTCGTGGTGGCCATGACGTGATTATGGAGTTGTGACCTGTGTGTCAGGTTCACGTGTTTTGGGAGAGGCATGTGTTGCCGTGTGTGTGAACGGTACTCTTATGTACTATGAAATCGGTGGTTTTTTTGGTGGTCGTTGGCGGATGGGGACGACGGTCCTTGGAGGGAAAAGGTTGGACTTGGTGTACAGGGGTCCTGGGGGTAATGGTTGGAATAAGATATAAGGTTGGGGGTAGCCATAAGGTTGGAACCGGGCATAAGTAATAGGAACCAGCACACATGGAATCCAATAAGGGTCTATAGTGGGCTCATCACAAGGCCAAAAAGTACATCCTTAAAGCATCATTGGTGGAAAAATCAAGGAATTCCAATAATAATTCCATTCGATAGAGGAAAGTATTGTAGTGGCCCGTTTCAAGTGATGTCACGGATCGAAGACAATGTTTATAAGATTCGAGGTCGAATCATTTTTCAAGAAGGGGAGGATGATGCGGCCCAACATAATGAAGATCCATTAAGATTACAAATTGGGCCAATCACAAGATCCGAGGCCCAAATCAGCTTTATTATTTGTGGTCATCATTTATTTTAAATTGTTTAGAATTAAAGAGAAAACACTAGTTGTATTTAGAAAGGATTCCTTAAATCCTTTTCTAAATAAAACTCTATTTACTTGTTTTCTAGATTAGGTTTAGGACTATTTTTCCCATTGTATTTAGATTACAATGCTGCCCTATACCTATAAATAGGGCACATCCATATCAGTTTTGAGGAGGCTTTAATTCAATAAAATTCTTAAGTTTTTCTTTACACTTGTGTAAGAAACCTTATGGCTAATTGTGGACTCAATTAGTGGCTAGTCGTGGACTTGACTAGCAAATTGATTCGTGGACTCGAATCAATCTTACTTTCTTCAACCTTAGATTTAGGTTCGTGGACTCGTTCTTGAATCGAAGGAAACTAGATCCGACTCTAGTCGATTGAAGATTGCAACATCGAGGTACTTGAAGCTACATGGGATTCTTCCAAGTCTTTGAGGATTCGAGACAAAGGGTTTCTCGTGAGGTTTAAGGTATTTTGATCCATCTCTATCTTTACTTTGAGAGCATTCTTGGGACAATATTCCATCTTATTTGAACCTTGGACTAGGTTCATATCAATAAGAAAGGCATATCAACTCGTGATGGGTGATGTCACGAGGGCTTGTGTAGCCATTGTTATGAGTTCTCTTCTTGTGACGTATGTAGTCACAAAGGCATGTGTTGCCTTGGCATGTGTTGCCGTTTGTCGTGTCTTATTCCTTTGAGTTATGCATGTCGGGTGTTGGTTTATTGTGTGATGATAGACCATACCTTGAGACTTCTTGTGAGTCGTTGTTGTTCCTTGTGGTCTTGGGATGTGTTCTCGTATTCTTGTTGAGAGTGTTGAGTCTTGTGTTGACTATTACTCTTGGTTTTTTTGACTTATATATATGTATTCCGTTTCGAAAATGGCTTTACAAACTTATATCTTACCTATGTATGATATTTCACATGTATTGGTGGGTTACCAGCATTATTCGCTGACTAGGCGTCGTCCCATGTTTTATATGCTTCTTTCAGGTGATGCTTAGACGAGTGCACGGTCTAGTGCCAGCTAGTATAGCTCCCCTTTTATGTTTTGTGGCCTGTGAGCCAATCTAGACTTAGTAATCTGTTGGATGGTTGTACATTTTAAACAATGCAGATTTAGCCTGTGCGTTCACCCTTGGGTGAGCGTGGCATAGCACCCCGTTTCCTTGTTTTATATATATCTTCTCTTTCAATCTTCCGCTGTGTTTGGTGTTTTGGTTTAAGTTATCTGCATGTTTTAAGGCTTCAAATAGCATGGTTTTAGGGGGTGTTACAGTTGGTATCAGAGCCTAGGATGTTAAAGTCTAGACTTTCTAAGTGGCTAAGAATGGTTTGAGACCTTAAAGTGACCTTAAGAATCTAAGTGTTAGGCTTAGGACTCTAGGTTGCGCGGTGAGCTCAGTATTGCGTTCAATTATTTGCTTACTTGTTGTCCTTTTGGTAATCATGTTGATGTTGTAGAAGTTTGCGATGTCTTCTCGTCGGTGTATCGTTCCGTTTGAGGAAGTGCGTGATGTCACCAAGAGACCCAGGACAACAGGAGTTCGTGACACTCCTAGTGTAGTCGAGCAATGGATTCGAAGTGGTACGTCCACTCGAATGAGCCCCAGCACAGCTGTCTTGCCATCGTTCCGTGATCTAAGAAGAAGTGGAATGTTGGGGGTACAGAGTTTGTCAGAGGAGTCAACCCAAGAGAAGACCCTCATCATAAGTGAGGCTCGGGCAGGAGATATTGATGTGGTGATCAGGACGTTTTTGGTGCATGCCGTTCCAGCAGTAGTTTTGTTTGATTCCGGGGCGTCCAACTCGTTCGTATCCCTGGAACTCGTGAAGAAGTTGGGCCTATCTAAAGGTGTCGGAGTGAAGCTAAACGTCAAGGTGGCATCGGGAGAAGTTAAGGCTTGTGATCGCCTCTTCAAAGACGTCAAGATAAGCATCGACGAGGAAGAGTTCTCTAGTGATTTGATACAGTTTGGTCTGGACGGGGTCGATGTGGTCCTGGGTATGGACTGGCTAGGACGATTCAGAGCTCAGATCTTGTGTGGTGAACAGAAGGTGGTTTTGAGAGGGCCAAGTGGGAAGAGGGTGTCGTACCGAGGGTCAACAAAAGAACCAGGGATTAAGTTAGTGTCCATGTTGAAGATGAAAAAGTACGTGGAGAAGGGCCATGAAATCTTCTTATGCTCAGTTGAAAATTTGGAGGCCAAAAGAGATATAGCTCAGACCATACCTGTGGTATGTGAATTCCTCGATGTCTTCCCCGAAGAGATCTCGGGAATGCCTCCTCCTAGAGAAGTTGAATTCTCAGTGGACCTTATACCTGGTACAGCGCCTATATCTAAGGGCCCCCTATCGTTTAGCGCCCAAGGAAATGCAGGAGTTGAAGACTCAGTTGCAAGAGCTTCTGGACAAAGGTTACATCCGGCCAAGTACATCACAGTGGGGAGCGCCTGTGTTGTTTGTAAAGAAGAAAGATGGAAGCATGAGATTGTGTATCGACTACCGCGAGCTGAATCCAGTCACAATAAAAAACAAGTATCCCCTGCCGCGGATAGATGATTTGTTTGATCAACTCCGAGGTGTCGGGGTGTTCTCCAAGATTGATTTGAGATCAGGTTACCACCAGCTAAAAGTGGTAGATCAGGATATACCTAAGACGGCGTTTCGAACGCGCTACGGTCACTACGAGTTCACGGTGATGCCGTTCGGTTTAACCAACGCGCCAGTAGTGTTCATGGATCTAATGAATTGCGTATTCAAGCCTCATCTTGACGACTTCGTGATCGTGTTCATAGACGACATCCTGGTGTATTCTCGAGATAAAGAAGAGCATGTGGGTCATCTTCGGACAGTGTTACAGATTCTGAGAGCAAAAGAGTTGTACACCAAGCTTTCGAAGTTTGAGTTTTGGAAAGATAGCATAGCATTTTTGGGCCATGTGATAGACAGCAGGGGGATATCTGGGGATCCGGATAAGACTCGGGCGGTAAAAGAATGGACCGTACCGACAACCGTGGCGGAAGTAAGAAGCTTCTTGGGTTTAACGGGTTACTATCGAAGGTTCGTGTTGGACTTTGCTAAGGTGGCTCAACCGTTGACAAAGCTGTTGAAGAAAGATGTGCCCTTTCAATGGAATCAAACTTGCGAATTGGCGTTTCGAGAGTTGAAAGAGAGGCTCACGACCGCACTAGTGTTAATCCTACCATCCGGAACGGAGGGGTTTGAGGTTTACAGTGATGCATCTAAGAAGGGACTAGGTTGCGTGTTAATGCAAAATGGGAGAGTGATAGCTCATGCATCGCGACAGCTTAAAGTACACGAAGAGAATTATCCCACGCATGATTTAGAGCTGGCAGCCGTAGTTTTCTCTTTGAAGATTTGGAGGTATTATCTGTATGGTGCACGTTGCAAGATCTTTACGGACCATAAGAGTCTCAAGTATATCTTTACCTAGAAGGATCTCAATATGCGTCAGAGACGGTGGTTGGAACTCATTAAAGACTATGAGTTGGAAATCCAATATCACAAAGGAAAGGCAAATGTTGTGGCTGACGCTCTGAGTAGGAAGACCAAGCATGCCGTTAGTTCCATTTGGGTAGTGGCTGACGAGCTTTGCAAAGAATTTCAAAGGATGAACCTAGAAGTGGTGGAACAAGGTGAAGTTGAGTCGGAGACCCATCTTTTCAACCTAAGAGTCATACCTACTGATATGAACCTAGTCCAAGGTTCAAATAAGATGGAATATTGTCCCAAGAATGCTCTCAAAGTAAAGATAGAGATGGATCAAAATACCTTAAACCTCACGAGAAACCCTTTGTCTCGAATCCTCAAAGACTTGGAAGAATCCCATGTAGCTTCAAGTACCTCGATGTTGCAATCTTCAATCAACTAGAGTCGGATCTAGTTTCCTTCGATTCAAGAACGAGTCCACGAACCTAAATCTAAGGTTGAAGAAAGTAAGATTGATTCGAGTCCACGAATCAATTTGCTAGTCGAGTCCACGACTAGCCACTAATTGAGTCCACAATTAGCCATAAGGTTTCTTACACAAGTGTAAAGAAAAACTTAAGAATTTTATTGAATTAAAGCCTCCTCAAAACTGATATGGATGTGCCCTATTTATAGGTATAGGGAAGCATTGTAATCTAAATACAATGGGAAAAAGAGTCCTAAACCTAATCTAGAAAACAAGTAAATAGAGTTTTATTTAGAAAAGGATTTAAGGAATCCTTTCTAAATACAACTAGTGTTTTCTCTTTAATTCTAAACAATTTAAAATAAATGATGACCACAAATAATAAAGCTGATTTGGGCCTCGGATCTTGTGATTGGCCCAATTTGTAATCTTAATGGATCTTCATTATGTTGGGCCGCATCATCCTCCCCTTCTTGAAAAATGATTCGACCTCGAATCTTATAAACATTGTCTTCGATCCGTGACATCACTTGAAACGGGCCACTACAATACTTTCCTCTATCGAATGGAATTATTATTGGAATTCCTTGATTTTTCCACCAATGATGCTTTAAGGATGTACTTTTTGGCCTTGTGATGAGCCCACTATAGATCCTTATTGGATTCCATGTGTGCTGGTTCCTATTATTCTCCCATTCATGAAAAGGATTCGTCCTCGAATCCAAATCTTCAATGAAAGACAAAGTAGCAAGCTCACTTTCTATTTTATCACGCTCATGGAACTTTTTCTTGGGGTGCTTGACACGAGTCGCTCCAATCATCATCCTACAATCAACAAGTAAGTCAATTAAGTCTAATGACACGTCATGGAATTTAAACATTCTGGATAGTAATAGATCAGCAAAACGAGACATATTAAATTTAGCCATCTTGTTTGAATTTTCAACAAGCACAACATCTTTCCTTCTAGAGCTTAAGGCTAAACCAAACACAAAATCCATGGAAATATCAAGTAATGTTTTAGATGTATTGTGGTGGTAAGTAGCAAAATTATGAACATAAGATTCTACATCTTTTTTCTTCTTTGGCGAATGAAAATATCCATGCAAAACATCATCACTCTTTGGAAAACCAAAGTGTCCTTTATGTGAATCAACAATTAAACCATTGCCCAAAACAAAGCAAAAAGTGCCAATCCCATTGACTTTGAACCAAAACCCCTTGAGCAAGTAGTGTTTCACATAAGAAGTTTTCAAATGTGCCTTATAACTTTCCAGTGATTCCTTATCTCTATCAAACAAAGTTTTAGTAAAATCAAAATTAAGGAATCTTGGATGTATGGATGCAAACAAATTTCTAACACATCTAGCAAGTACGTCATTAATAGAAACATGGCAAAGAAATCTAGAGAATAATAATGCATGCTTTTGGAATAAAAGTGAGTAGAAAGTGACTCCCCTTCCTTTCTCTTGCATACTATCCTTTTTAGTTACCAAGAGAGGTTGCACTTTGACACCTTGGTCTGGTCCTTTCCACTGTATCACTGATTGTGGTCCCTTTGTTTGGCTACAAACTGAGTTAGAGGATTGGAGTGGTGATTGCAATTCCAAACATGGAGGTTCCACTTTTTTCTCTTTGATTTCTTCCTTCTTTGAGGCCGGTTTGAGAGCTTTCATCAATGTCAATTGAATTTCTTCTACTTGTTTAGGATACAAACGAGGCAAGAAATATGTAACTCCATTCATGTGAAACACATAAGTGTTCCTCATTCCATCATAACTTATTTTTCTGTCAAATTGCAATGGTCTACCTAACAAGATATGAGCAGCCTGCATTGGGATATTATCACACAAGATTTCATCAGAGTAACTGTTAATAGATAAACGAATAAGATCCTGTTTGGTTACTCTAGCTTCTCCTACATCAGTTAACCATTGCAAACAATAAGGATTTGGATGACTAAGTAAAGGTAACAGGGAAAATTTAACCATAGCTGCATTAGCCACATTTGTGCAACTTCTAGAATCTATTACCATAGCACAAGCATTCTCTTTAATTGACCCTTTAGCACAAAATATATTTTCTCTTTGAGACTCATCTTCTTTTAAAGGGTGAACATTCAAAACCTTCTTAACAACAACAGTACGACAAGACTCACTATCAACATATTTAGAATCAGAATCTAAAGGTATGAATGGTTCTCTCTCAACATGTTCATTGGGGGTTTCAAAATGGTCACAAACCTCATCCTCAGATTTATATTCAAGACAAGAAGTAAAATTTTCAGATTGTGTTGTTATCTTAACTACCCTCTTGTTAGGACAATCATGAGCTATGTGGCCTCTCCCATTACATCTATAACAAATCAATTCTCTATCACGTTGAGGCTTCACTGCCTCACTTACCTTTTCTTTACCTTTGTCTCGTGAATCATCTCTTGGAAGATGACGTTCATCACGCCTTTGAGAGGTGGAACAAGTGTTGTTCCATTTTGATGCACCATTGTTGGCCTTGTACATTTTCATCTCTTTGATTTTTGCCTCAGATTCACGTGCAGCATACAAGGCATCATAAAGGGTGTCATATCTCTGAATACTCATTCCACATCGAATTTCTAAGTTCAATCCATGTACGAAACGAGCAATAGTTTTTGCCTCTTCTTCATGTATGTTTTCCTGTTCAAGCAAAATATTTATAGTTTGGTGGTACTCATCAACTGACATTGTTCCTTGCACGGTTCCCTGCAATTTTCTTTCAAGATCATAGAAACAAGATTTAGGACGAAAGGTTAGACGCATATCTTCCCTCACTTGAACCCAAGATTCATAGGGAATAAAATTAGCAACTCTCTCTCTCTATTTCTTTTTCGCCACCAAGATAATGCATACCCCTTAAAAGATGTAGAAACTAGCCTAATTTTTGTAAGATCAGAATATTGCTTTAAATTAAAAAGAGTTTCAACAGCATTCTCCCATTCTATGTATTCGGTAGGTCCTTTCTCACCGGTGAAGTTAGGAATTTCATGTTTAATGTTTCCTAACTCCGTATTACGCTGTTGGATTCTTTGACATCTAGGATCCACTCTTCCTACTGGTGGCAGGTGTCGCTCATCATTGTGTGGTGGTTGCACTTGCTGTGAGCGTTGCTCCAAATTATTCATTCGTTTGAGTAACCTGTCTATTTTTTGTTCTAATTTCTGCAGCAAGTTTGGAACTTGTTGAGCCATCTGTAAACGAAAAAAAATATCTAAAAACAAGAAGATGTGTGAGTAGTCACGTTAGTGAAACCAAAAAGTTGGCTCGCTCCCTCACTATTCTCAGCTCGCAAGGTAAGAGGTGGATTATATGGCTCTGGGGGTGCACTACACACTCTTACAAATACACACTCCACTCGTGTATCGCTCAAGGTGGCAGATACTCTCACAAGCCTTTTTCCAAAAAGGAAAATTCTAGTCCGAAACTCAAGTTGGTATGGATTCAACCTCAAAGTTCAAGAAAACATACCTTGGAAAACTTCACAAGCCCTTGAGAGTAAGGTGTATCGCGAGGTAGGTAATAAAATTGAGAGCAAGAAGCAAAGAAAAAGGACAATACAAGCAAAGAAACTAAGCAAGATTTGAAAGAAAAAGGAATGCAAAGAAATAAGTATGGCAGAAAGATATGCAACACCAATATCAGAAGATAGACACAAAAAGAATGTAAAAGGGGATCAAGTGTACCACAACCAAATAGGAATATATCAAGAACTCCTTCCAACCTTATACTTTTCCCCTTCCTTATCCCACCAAAATTCTCCTACCAACCAGATTCTTTCCCCAACCTTATTCTTCTTCTTTATTGCTTTCTCTGTTTTTTTTTTTTTTTTTGCTTTTTTTCAAATTTCTTGAATTTTTTTTATGATTGTTTTGATAAGTAACCTCCAAATAACAACTGTAAATATCAACAAAAATTTCGGACCGAGAGGATCCACACAACCCCTTCAAAACAGAATCAAGAATTTCAAGAATCGCCTAGAAAAACAGAAACAATGCCCTGACTTTGAAGATCAATATCTCACTAACCAGAAGGAATTAGACAGTGTATAATATATCAAAAGAACGCCCCAGAAGAGATCTACAACATATCCAACTTTCAGATAAAACTAACCAGTGGATCTCGAGATATAGGTAATTCTTTGAAACTGGTCACAGCTCGCGGAAATCTGGACAGGGTGTGATTGAGACGTGATTGCGCGTAAATGCGCTTTAGATATAGGTAAGGGTGAGATGGGGTTGTTTTCTTGACAGAATATGTGGTAATATGGTGCTTAGGAGGTGTGAGGTCTCGTTGATATTGGACGGGAAAAAGGGAAAACACTTTCGGGATTGTTTTTCAAGAAACTGGAGAACATGTATCAAATCAAGAACACAACCAAGAATGCAAAAGAAATTTTTTTTGGGGTTTTTTTTTAACGAAAAAGACACGAATAAAAGTAGTATGTAAGATAAGAACGAGATAAACCTAGGGAACCAAAGAAACCAAATTTCTAATGATAATGAGATAAACCTAGGGAACCAAAGAAACCAAATTTCTAATGATAATGAGATAAACCTAGGCTCTGAATACCCAATTGATATGAACCTAGTCCAAGGTTCAAATAAGATGGAATATTGTCCCAAGAATGCTCTCAAAGTAAAGATAGAGATGGATCAAAATACCTTAAACCTCACGAGAAACCCTTTGTCTCGAATCCTCAAAGACTTGGAAGAATCCCATGTAGCTTCAAGTACCTCGATATTGCAATCTTCAATCAACTAGAGTCGGATCTAGTTTCCTTCGATTAAAGAACGTGTCCACGAACCTAAATCTAAGGTTGAAGAAAGTAAGATTGATTCGAGTCCACGAATCAATTTGCTAGTCGAGTCCACGACTAGCCACTAATTGAGTCCACAATTAGCCATAAGGTTTCTTACACAAGTGTAAAGAAAAACTTAAGAATTTTATTGAATTAAAGCCTCCTCAAAACTGATATGGATGTGCCCTATTTATAGGTATAGGGCAGCATTGTAATCTAAATACAATGGGAAAAAGAGTCCTAAACCTAATCTAGAAAACAAGTAAATAGAGTTTTATTTAGAAAAGGATTTAAGGAATCCTTTCTAAACACAACTAGTGTTTTCTCTTTAATTCTAAACAATTTAAAATAAATGATGACCACAAATAATAAAGCTGATTTGGGCCTCGGATCTTGTGATTGGCCCAATTTGTATTCTTAATGGATCTTCATTATGTTGGGCCGCATCACCTACACTTTTGGAGGAAATCAAAGCGGAACAATGGACGGATGCTAGCTTGTTGAAGGCAAGAGGGGACCTAGGAAAAGGAAAGGGGGGACCGTTTGAGTTGTCCATGGAAGGGGAGTTGAGGTACGAGGGCCGCCTATGTGTACCTACATCATGTGATCGGTTGAAGCGTCAGATTTTGGAAGAAGGCCATAATACACCCTATTCCGTGCATCCTGTAGGTGACAAATTGTATAAGGACGTGAAGAAGCTTTTCTGGTGGCCTAACATGAAAAAGGAGGTGGCGGAGTTTGTGAGTAGATGCTTGACTTGTCAGAAGGTGAAAGCGGAGCGTTTTAGGGTCAAAGGCTTAGCACAACCATTGGAGGTTCCACAAGGAAAATAGAACTCTATATCTATGGACTTCGTGGGTGGTTTGCCGGCAACTCATTCTGGTAAGGATAAAATCTGGGTAATAGTTGATCGATTAACCAAGACCGCTCACCTCATCGCAATGAAGGAGACATGGACAATGACGCAGTTGGCCCAAGCCTATGTTAGCCAGGTAGTGAAGTATCATGGAGTGCCAAAGGATATAGTCTCCGATCGGGATCCAAGGTTTTTGTCACAATTTTGGCAGTCCTTGCAAGCAGCTTTAGGGACCAAGCTAAATCTCTGTACCGACTTCCATCCGGCCATGGGCGGGCAAACAGAGAGGACTATACAGACTATCGAGGATATGTTGAGGGCATGCATGCTGGATTTACAAGGATCATGGGAGGATCACCTGGACTTAATAGAGTTCTCCTACAACAACAGTTATCAGTCAAGTATTCGCATGGCTCCTTATGAAGCTCTTTACGGTCAATGGTGTCGGAGCCCGTTGTGTTGGGAGGATAAGGTCAATCTAGTAGTCTTGGGACCGCAGTTCTTGCTTGACACCGCAGAAAAGGTTAAACAGATTCAGAGTGGGATGAAAGCGGCACAAGATCGTCAAAAGTCCTACGCCGACAGAGTAAGAAGGCAAGTAGAGTTCGCAGTTGGAGATAAGGTTTGGCTGAGAGTATCTCCCACCCGGGGATTGATGAGATTTGGAAGGAAGGGCAAGCTAAGCCCCCGTTTCATAGGACCATATGAGATACTTGAGAGGGTTGGGAACCTAGCTTATCGTTTGGCTCTACTTATGGAGTTGGAACGAGTCCATAATGTCTTCCACATATCTCAGCTTAAGAGGTACGTCCACGACCCGACACATGTTCTTCCACTGGAAGTGATCCCTTTGGACGATGATATGTCTTATGAAGAAGAGCCGCTCAAAATCTTGGATTTTAAGACCCGGGATAGGCGAAGGAAGTCGGTGAAGATGGTGAAGGTTTGGTGGTCACATCATGGGGTTGAAGAAGCTACGTGGGAGTTGGAATCGACCATGCGGGAGCGTTATCCGGAGTTGTTCTCGTCAGGTACCTTGTGTTATCGTTGGTTAGTCGTTTGATGCTTGCTTTTGCTTGTTGTTTTGTTGCTTAATTAGTTTTGTTAGTTGGTGTTTGGGGTTAGTTGCCTAGCTCATAGTTGTTGTCTAGAAGTTGGTGTTTGTGTTGGGACTAGAGTTCGTTATGCTCAATTTATCCGTTTGCTTAATTCTTGCCAATTCTTGTTTTGAACTCTTTTTTCCTTGAAATCTTGTGGAATCTTTTGGGGTTTTGACCAAAAGAAATTGTTCTTGACACTCTTTGTCACATTGTTGTTCTTGTTACCGTTTGTTCTAATTCGTCGTACCCAAGCTTCGGGGACGAAGCTTCTTTGAAGGGGGGGGGGGGGGGGTGGGGAGAATGTGACACCCAGAAATCTAAATTTGGTTAAGGGATTAATTAAGTAATTAATCCTATTTCAATTTGTAATTTTATTCCTTAAATTCCTGAAATTTAATAGTTAGGGACTAGTAATTGACTAGTCAACCCCATAGTCAAAGTTGTACCTTGAGCTTTGTAAGGAATTCACTTGTTCCTTACACCTTTCCATGTTAGTAAGGGTATTCTTGACCTTTCACCTTGTGTTAGTATTGTAACCTAACCTAGTAAGAACACCTCATTTCTATCCTTACACTTTCCAAATCCTAGCTCCATCTTCTCTCTAAAAAGGTGGGTAGCTTTTCTTCCAAGCCAAGTTGAAGCTTTGTCAAGACTTCAAGAGTTGTCTCCAAGATTCTACCTTTCATACATTTGGGCATCTAGGAGGGTAAGATACATGTTCATCTTGTGTTTTTAGTGTTTTCTTAGGCGTCTTTTCTTAAAGATAGGATCTTTATGATCTTTTGATATGTTCTTGAAGTGGGTTTGGAAGATGGGCTTTGATAGGAGCTTGGTGTGGTGTTAAGTGAAGGTTTTTGGTCTACAAGAGGTAACCCATGCTCTACAAAATCTATTTTGCTTACCTATTGACGCATACACGGGTTGCTTCTCACAACAAGTGCACACCCAAGGAATCACTCCAGAACCTTTCGTGTCCTATAAAGGATCTTACCTTGTAGACTCTTGGATTTTGAGATCCCGAACTCTACAATTGCCTCGCCAAACTTCCAATGATCTTCTCAACCCTCGGATGATTAAACAAGGCTAAGAACTAGACTTAGGAATCTAGCACTTGAGATAAGAATTAAGTACAAACTTAACTATGTGATATAAGTAGTAGTTCTATTCTTTTTGAGTTTTTTCAGGTATGTGTATGAATATAAAGAACAAGATAGTGGGATATGCCTTCTCGGCTTGTAAACTAGCTTCTCACTAGCTTACTTAGATTGAATGCATCTCACAAACAACCTAAACACTCAATGCAATGCTCATGCAAAGTAAAAGAGAGAAATTCTCATTTCATTCCAAATATTACAAGCTGATTTGAACTCAATGGTGATGGGGTTTTTATAGGGAAAATCAGGGATTGCAAAAATATAAAATATTCTAGGTTTCTTTCCTTAACTATGAAGTAAATAATTAAAAATTACATGTTGCAAAATAAACATCCCCTCCCCCCTTTTTGCGTATGAAATCAGAATTTTGTAGGCTGAAATTTCTTCCACAACTTGCTATCTTTCACATGGGTTTGTCATAAGCATTTAATGCTTTGTCTCCTTGAGTAACTTAGTTGCTTGAGGTACTTGCTTGAGCTACTTGGTTGATGACAAGCAAGGAGGTAGTGAGCAGCTAGGTAGTGATGAAGTTGCACAAACAAGTAGGTGATTCATCAAGCTAGTAGGTGATTCATCAAGCTAGTAGGTGAAGCACGCTCCTTAAGCTAGTAGCTCTCTTCGAAAGTCTTGATGTGAAGGCAATTGAATAGATTTGTTTCTCCAGATTGATCTCCTTCTTCATAAACAGCTGTTGTACTCCAATTTGCTTGCACAAAAGTGTTAAAAGCCTCTTGAATCTTTTTTGACTTGGATCTTGTTGTCGGGCCACTAGAGGCTTTGATGGGATCATTTGCTTGTTGTCTTTGGGTCTCATCATCCTCCCCCTCTTGAAAAAGATTCGTCCCCGAATCTGAAAATTCAAATGGAGATAAATCAGCAACATTGAAGGTAGAAGAAACATTATGCTCACCTCGAAGATCTAATTTGTATGCATTGTCATTGATTCTTTCAAGCACTTGGAAAGGTCCATCTCCTTGAGGCATCAACTTGGACTTGCGCTGGTTTGGAAACCTATTTTTGTTGTAGTGTATCCAAACCCAATCTCCAGGTTTAAAAATTGTAGCCTTGCGTCCTTTGTTGGCCTTTTGAGCGTATTGCTCATTTTTCTTTTCAATTTGAGCTCGAACCTTGGAGTGAAAGACACGAATCCCTTGAGCTCTCTTAGCAGCATCCACACATTCCCTATCATTCACATGTAAGGGAATCAAATCTAAGGGAGTTAATGGATTAAAACCATAAGCAACCTCAAAAGGTGACATATTTGTAGTGGAATGTATAGCTCGGTTATAAGCAAACTCCACATATGGTAAGCTTTCTTCCCATGACTTGAGGTTCTTTTTAATGACTACCCTTAGAAGTTGTGTTAGAGTTCTATTCACAACTTCGGTTTGGCCATTTGCCTGTGGATGACAAGCAGTAGAGTACAGAAGTTTTGTACCAAGCTTTCCCCAAAGTATTCGCCACAAATGGTTTAGAAACTTGGAATCGCGATCAGATACGATGGTATGTGGAATCCCATGTAAACGCACTACCTCCTTGAGGAATAAATCTGCAATATGAGAGGCATCATTAGTTTTGTGACAACCAATAAAATGAGCCATTTTACTAAATCGATCAATAACAACATAGATTGAGTCATGGCCCCTTCTGCTTCTAGGTAACCCTACTATAAAATCCATAGATAAATCAGTCCATGGTTCCTTCGGAACAGGTAATGGTGTGTATAACCCTTTTGGCAGAGATCGTGATTTAGCTTGTTTGCAAGTAACACATTTGCTAACAAACATTTCCACATCCCTTCTCAGCTTGGGCCAAAAGAAGTGTTCATTTAAGATACATAAGTTTTAGTCACACCAAAGTGACCCATTAATCCACCACTATGTGCTTCCTTAATGAACATTTCCCTTAAAGAACAATTTGGCACACACAATCTGTTTTCTTTGAACAAATATCCATCAAGTAGATAGTATTTGCCAATTGGAGTTGTAGAGCACGCTGTGTATTTTTCTGCAAAATCAACATCATTACTATACAATTCTTTGAGAAATTCAAAACCAAGTAATTTGGCTTGTAATGATGAAAGTAAAACATACCTTCGAGATAGAGCATCAGCCACTTGTTTTTCCTTACCTTTCTTATATTTGATAACATAGGGGAATGCTTCAATAAACTCAAGCCATTTTGCATGTCGCTTGTTTAACTTACCTTGCCCCCTAAGGTGTTTGAGTGCCTCATGGTCGGAGTGTATGACAAACTCTTTAAACCAGAGATAATGCTCCCAAGTTTCAAGAGTTCTTACAAGTGCATATAACTCCTTGTCATAAGTAGAGTAATTAAGTGTAGGACCACCTAATTTCTCACTAAAGTAGGCAATGCGGTGCCCTTCTTGCATAAGAACGGCTCCAATACCTATCCCAGATGCATCACACTCAATTTCAAAAGTTTTATCAAAGTTAGGTAATGCAAGTACCTGAGCAGAACACAATTTTTCCTTAAGACTTTGAAAGGTTTGCTCTTGTTTAGGACCCCATTCAAATTTAACATCCTTTTTTACAAGTTCATTCAACGGGGCTGCAATTGAACTAAAGTCCTTAACAAATCTCCGGTAGAAACTTGCAAGGCCATGGAAACTTCGAACTTCAGTTGCTGTTTTTGGTGTTGGCCAATCTCGAATTGCTTGTATCTTGGTCTCATCCACTTCAATGCCTTTAGAACTTATTATAAAACCAAGAAAAACAACACTTTCCACACCAAAATAACACTTCTCAAGATTAGCATACAATTTTTCTCTTCTCAAAATAAGAAAGACTTCTTTAAGATGTATTATATGCTCTTGAGGGTCCCTACTGTAAATGAGAATATCATCAAAATATACAACAACAAATTTTCCAATAAAATTTCTAAGAACATGATTCATCAATCTCATGAATGTGCTAGGGGCATTTGTTAACCCAAATGGCATAACTAACCATTCATATAGACCATTTTTTGTCTTGAAGGCAGTTTTCCATTCATCACCCTTTTGCATTCTGATTTGATGATAGCCTCTTCTTAGATCTATTTTACTAAAAATTTTAGCTCCATGAAATTCATCAAGCATATCATCTAACCTAGGAATAGGATAGCGATACTTCACTGTGATGTTATTGATTGCGCGATAATCAACACACATTCGCCACGTCCCATCTTTCTTTGGTACAAGTAGTACGGCACAGCACATGAGCTTAGGCTTTCTTGGATGAACCCAGCTTGCAATAACTCATCAACTTGACGTTGAATCTCCATAGCCTCATCGGGATTGGTGCGATAGGCTAGTCTATTAGGCAAACTTACTCCAGGTATGAGATCAATTTGATGTTCAATCTCACGAATTGGAGGTAACCCCTTTGGTAATTCTTCAGGAAAGATATCTGCAAATTCAGAAAGCAAGACAGAAACATCAGAAGGGATAGTCTCATTTTTAATAACACTTAAACAAAACTCAATAGGGTAAAGCAAGAAAAGTCCCTCTCAAAATTTTATGTCTCTTCTTGTGTGGCACTCGTTGGCAACCTCACTAGCCTTTTTCCAAAAGTGCTAATTCTTGTTGTCTTGGTTCTTAACAAAGCTTAAAACTTGCAAGGGTTGTATTCACCACAAACAGCAAACCCAACAATTGTAGAGTTTGAGTCTAGTAAGCACGAAGGTGGGAAATAATATCTATGGAGTGATGTAGAAACTGACACAGAGTGTGTTTGAAACTGACACACGTGGCTTTTTGTGAATTAGAAGAAAGATAATAAAAAGAAACAATGCATAAAAGATTTCAAGTAATGCAATTTAAACTAAAATATCAAACCAACCTTATCTCTTTTTTTTTGTTTGTTTTTTTTTTTTTTTTTGTTTTTTTGTTGAATATTTTTTTTTCTTTTTTTTTTTGCCCCCTTTAAATAAGGCAAATTAGTGGTAAAGTAAAAATACAATAGTAGAAGATAAAAGAAGCCTGATGGTATCTACCTTTTATATGGTCACCAAATCAAAGGCTATAAGTAATACATATGATATGCCTGATGGTATCTACCTTTTTTTTTTTTTATAAGATCACCAAATCAAAGGCTATAAATAGGAGCTGATGGTTTAACCAAAATCATAATTGTTTAAGAGTCGATGGTAATCCAATCAATACTCTTAACAAAATCGATGGTGTAACCGAAACAAGACTCCTTACAGGAAAACCAACAAGTAAAAAAAATGCAAGGAACAAGGGAAAAGGAAATAGAACAACAGAGTAAGGATAGAATTAAGGCTAAACAAGAATAAGGGAAAAGAAATATAAAACAACGATGAATATGAAATTTAAGATAGGAATGATAGAATGATGCAAAAAGGAACTTGGCTCTGATACCAAACTAACGCGTACATGGGTTGCTAATAAGAACCAGTACACATGGAATCCAATAAGGGTCTATAGTGGACTCATCACAAGGCTCATAACTACATCCTTAAAGAATCATTGGTGGAAGAAACAAGAAGGCCCAATAATAATTCCATCGATATAGGAAAGTATTATAGTGGCCCATTTCAAGTGATATCATGGATCGAAGACAATGCTTACAAGATTCGAGGTCGAATCATTTTCAAGAAGGGGAGGATGATGTGGCCCAACATAATGAAGATCCATCAAGAGTACCAATTACAAGGCCCAAGTCCAAACGATTAAGACAACTATTCATTGGTGATATTCAAAGATGGTGGAAATCCAAGTCAAGCTCATTTGAAAAGATGAAGAAGAATTCAAGGCTTTTTATAATTGTTTAAGTGTTGATTTTGGTGATTTAGGGAAAATCAGGAAAATCAGGGATTGCAAAAATATAAAATATTCTAGGTTTCTTTCCTTAACTATGAAGTAAATAATTAAAAATTACAAGTTGCAAAATAAACCTCCCCTCCCCCCTTTTTGCGTATGAAATCAGAATTTTGTAGGCTGAAATTTCTTCCACAACTTGCTATCTTTCACATGGGTTTGTCATAAGCATTTAATGCTTTGTCTCCTTGAGTAAGCTAGTTGCTTGAGGTGCTTGCTTGAGCTACTTGGTTGATGACAAGCAAGGAGGTGAGTGAGCAGCTAGGTAGTGATGAAGTTGCACAAACAAGTAGGTGAATCACTAAGCAAGTAGGTGATTCATCAAGCTAGTAGGTGAAGCACACTCCTTAAGCTAGTAGCTCTCTTCGAAAGTCTTAATGTGAAGGCAATTGAATAGATTTGTTTCTCTAGATTGATCTCCTTCTTCATAAACAGCTGTTGTACTCCAATTTTCTTGCACAAAAGTGTTAAAAGCCTCTTGAATCTTTTTGACTTGGATCTTGTTGTCTGGCCACTAGAGACTTTGATGGGATCATTTGCTTGTTGTCTTTGGGTCTCATCACCTATGTGAATATTTCTTGGATTCTACATGTGATTTTGCTATGAAATGTGAGTGTTTGTGCATTGTCTTGTGTAAGAAACCTATAAATAGGGCACATCCATATCAGTTTTAAGGAGGCTTTAATTCAATAAAATTCTTAAGTTTTTCTTTACACCTTGTGTAAGAAACCTTATGGTTAATTGTGGACTCAATTAGTGGCTAGTCGTGGACTCGACTAGCAAATTGATTCGTGGACTCGAATCAATCTTACTTTCTTCAACCTTAGATTTAGGTTCGTGGACTCGTTCTTGAATCGAAGGAAACTAGATCCGACTCTAGTTGATTGAAGATTGCAACATCGACGTTAATAGGAACCAGTACATATGGAATCCAGTAAGGGTAAATAGTGGGCTCATCACAAGGCCCATAACTACATCCTTAAAGCATCAATGGTGGAAGAAACAAGAAAGTCCAATAAAAATTTCATTCGATAGAGGAAAGTATTATAAGTGGCCCGTTTGAAGTGATGACACAGATCGAAGACAATTTTTCAAGAAGGAGAGGATGATGCGGCCAAACATAATGAAGATCCAATAAGAGTACAAATTTGGCCAATCACAACATCCAAGGCCCAAATCAGCTTTATTATTTGTGGCATCATTATTTTAAATTGATTGGAATTAAAGAGAAAACACTAGTTTGTATTTAGAAAGGAATCCTTAAATCCCTTTCTAAATAGGACTATTTTTAATTTCTTTCTAGATTAGGTTTAGGACTCTTGTTGTATTTAGAAAAGGATTCCTTAAATCCCTTTCTAAATAGGACTATTTTTACTTGCTTTCTAGATTAGGTTTAGGACTCTTTTTCCCATTGTATTTATGATTACAATGCTGCCCTATACCTATAAATAGGGCACATCCAAATCAGTTTTAAGGAGGCTTTAATTCAATAAAATTCTTAAGTTTTTCTTTACACTTGTGTAAGAAACCTTATGGCTAATTGTGGACTCAATTAGTGGCTAGTTGTGGACTCAACTAGCAAATTGATTCGTGGACTCGAATCAATCTTACTTTCTTCAACCTTAGATTTAGGTTCGTGGATTCGTTCTTGAATCGAAGGAAACTAGATCCGACTCTAGTTGATTGAAGATTGCAACATCGAGGTACTTGAAACTACATTGGATTCTTCCAAGTCTTTGAGGATTCGAGACAAAGGGTTTCTCGTGAGGTTTAAGGTATTTTGACCCATCTCTATCTTTAAATTGAGAGCAATCTTGGGGCAATACTCCATCTTATCTGAATCTTTGCACTAGATACATATCAATTTGGTATTCAGAGCCTAGGTTTATTTCATTCTTATCTTACATACTACTTTTTTTCGTATCTTATTCATTAAAAAACCCTAAAAAATTTTCCTTTACATTCTTGATTGTGTTCTTGAATCTTGATACATGTTCTCCAGTTTCTTGAAAAACAATCCCGAAAGAGTTTTCCTTTTTTCCCGTCCAATATCAACGAGACCTCACACCTCCTAAACACCATATTACCACATATTCAGTTCGGAAAACAACCCCATCTCACCCTTAGCTATATCCTAAGCGCATTTACGCGCAATCACGTCGCAATCACACCCTGTCCAGATTTCCGCGTTCTGTGACCAGTTTTAAGGATTGACCTATATCTCGAGATCCACTAGTTAGTTTTATCTTAAATTTTGATATGTTTTAGATCTCATCAGGGGCGTTCTATTGATAAATTATACACGTGCAAATTCCTTACGGTCATTGAGATACTGATCTTCGAAGTAAGGGAAATGTTTATGTTTTTTCTGGGTGATTCTTGAAATTCTTGATTCTGTTTTGAAGGGGTTGTGTGGATCCTCTAGGTCCGAAATTTTTGTTGATATTCACAGTAGTTATTTGGAGGTTACTTATCAAAAAAATCAAGAAAGTTGAAAAAAAATGCAAAAAAGAGAAAGCAATAAAGAAAAAGAATAAGGTTGGGGAAAGATTCTGGTTGGTAGGACAATTTTGGAGGGAAAATAATAGGAACCAGCACACATGGAATCCAATAAGGGTCTATAGTGGGCTCATCACAAGGCCAAAAAGTACATCCTTAAAGCATCATTGGTGGAAAAATCAAGGAATTCCAATAATAATTCCATTCGATAGAGGAAAGTATTATAGTGGCCCATTTCAAGTGATGTCACGGATCGAAGACAATGTTTATAAGATTCGAGGTCGAATCATTTTTCAAGAAGGGGAGGATGATGCGGCCCAACATAATGAAGATCCATTAATATTACAAATTGGGCCAATCATAAGATCCGAGGCCCAAATCAGCTTTATTATTTGTGGTCATCATTTATTTTAAATTGTTTAGAATTAAAGAGAAAACACTAGTTGTATTTAGAAAGGATTCCTTAAATCCTTTTCTAAATAAAACTCTATTTACTTGTTTTCTAGATTAGGTTTAGGACTCTTTTTCCCATTGTATTTAGATTACAATGCTGCCCTATACCTATAAATAGGGCACATCCATATCAGTTTTGGGGAGGCTTTAATTCAATAAAATTCTTAAGTTTGGTTTAGCCTTAAGCTCTAGAAGGAAAGATGTTGAGCTTGTTGAAAATTCAAACAAGATGGCTAAATTTAATATGTCTCGTTTTGCTGATCTATTACTATCCAGAATGTTTAAATTCCATGATGTGTCATTTGACTTAATTGCCTTACTTGTTGATTGTAGGATGATGATTGGAGCGACTCGTGTCAAGCATCCCAAGAAAAATTTCCATGAGCGTGATAAAACAGAAAGTGAGCTTGCTACTTTGTCTTTCATTGAAGATTTGGATTCGAGGACGAATCCTTTTCAAGAATGGGAGAATAATAGGAACCAGCACACATGGAATCCAATAAGGGTCTATAGTGGGCTCATCACAAGGCCAAAAAGTACATCCTTAAAGCATCATTGGTGGAAAAATCAAGGAATTCCAATAATAATTCCATTCGATAGAGGAAAGTATTATAGTGGCCCGTTTCAAGTGATGTCACGGATCGAAGACAATGTTTATAAGATTCGAGGTCGAATCATTTTTCAAGAAGGGGAGGATGATGCGGCCCAACATAATGAAGATCCATTAATATTACAAATTGGGCCAATCACAAGATCCGAGGCCCAAATCAGCTTTATTATTTGTGGTCATCATTTATTTTAAATTGTTTAGAATTAAAGAGAAAACACTAGTTGTATTTAGAAAGGATTCCTTAAATCCTTTTCTAAATAAAACTCTATTTACTTGTTTTCTAGATTAGGTTTAGGACTCTTTTTCCCATTGTATTTAGATTACAATGCTGCCCTATACCTATAAATAGGGCACATCCATATCAGTTTTGGGGAGGCATTAATTCAATAAAATTCTTAAGTTTTTCTTTACACTTGTGTAAGAAACCTTATGGCTGATTGTGGACTTAATTAGTGGCTAGTTGTGGACTCGACTAGCAAATTGATTCGTGGACGCGAATCAATCTTACTTTCTTCAACCTTAGATTTAGGTTCGTGGACTCGTTCTTGAATCGAAGGAAACTAGATCCGACTCTAGTTGATTGAAGATTGCAACATCGAGGTACTTGAAGCTACATGGGATTCTTCCAAGTCTTTGAGGATTCGAGACAAAGGGTTTCTCGTGAGGTTTAAGGTATTTTGATCCATCTCTATCTTTATTTTGAGAGCATTCTTGGGACAATATTCCATCTTTATTTGAACCTTGGACTAGGTTCATATCAAATAATAGGAACCAGCACACATGGAATCCAATAAGGGTCTATAGTGGGCTCATCACAAGGCCAAAAAGTACATCCTTAAAGCATCATTGGTGGAAAAATCAAGGAATTCCAATAATAATTCCATTCGATAGAGGAAAGTATTATAGTGGCCCATTTCAAGTGATGTCACGGATCGAAGACAATGTTTATAAGATTCGAGGTCGAATCATTTTTCAAGAAGGGGAGGATGATGCGGCCCAACATAATGAAGATCCATTAATATTACAAATTGGGCCAATCACAAGATCCGAGGCCCAAATCAGCTTTATTATTTGTGGTCATCATTTATTTTAAATTGTTTAGAATTAAAGAGAAAACACTAGTTGTATTTAGAAAGGATTCCTTAAATCCTTTTCTAAATAAAACTCTATTTACTTGTTTTCTAGATTAGGTTTAGGACTCTTTTTCCCATTGTATTTAGATTACAATGCTGCCCTATACCTATAAATAGGGCACATCCATATCAGTTTTGGGGAGGCTTTAATTCAATAAAATTCTTAAGTTTTTCTTTACACTTGTGTAAGAAACCTTATGGCTAATTGTTGACTTAATTAGTGGCTAGTCGTGGACTCGACTAGCAAATTGATTCGTGGACGCGAATCAATCTTACTTTCTTCAACCTTAGATTTAGGTTCGTGGACTCGTTCTTGAATCGAAGGAAACTAGATCCGACTCTAGTTGATTGAAGATTGCAACATCGAGGTACTTGAAGCTACATGGGATTCTTCCAAGTCTTTGAGGATTCGAGACAAAGGGTTTCTCGTGAGGTTTAAGGTATTTTGATCCATCTCTATCTTTACTTTGAGAGCATTCTTGGGACAATACTCCATCTTATTTGAACCTTGGACTAGGTTCATATCAGAAAAGGAAGTGGAAAAGTATAAGGTTGGAAGGACTTCTGATATATTCTTATTTGGTTGTGGTACACTTGCGCCCCTGTTACATTCTATTTGTGTCTATCTTCTGATATTGGTCTTGCATATCTTTCTGCCATACTTCTTTCTTTGCTTCCCTTTTTTTCTTTCAAATCTTGCTTAGTTTCTTTGCTTGTGTTGTCCTTTTTCTTTGCTTCTTGCTCTCAATTTTATTACCTACCTTGCAATACACCTTACTCTCAAAGGCTTGTGAAATTTTCCAAGGTACGTTTTCTTGAACTTTGAGGTTGAATCCATATCAACTTGAGTTCCGGACTAGAATTTTCCTTTTTGGAAAATGGCTTGTGAGAGTATCTGCCACTTAGAGTGATACACGAGTGGAGTGTGTGTTTATAAGAGTGTGTAGTGCACCCCCAGAGCCATAAAATCCACCTCTTACCTGCGAGCTGAGGTTAGTGAGGGAGTGAGCCAACTTTTTGGTTTCACTAACATGAATACTCACATATCTTCTTGTTTTTAGATTTTGTTTCTCATCTACAGATGGCTAAAGAGGTTCCAAACACACGTAATAGATTAGAGCAGAAAATAGATGCTCTAACCTTCGCCACGAAAGAGTTACTCACAAAAATAAATAATCTGGAACAACACCCTCAGCAAGTGCAATCGCTACACAATGATCATCAATATTTGCCACCGGCAGGAAGAGTGGATCCTAGATGTCAAAGGATCAAATCACGTAATGCGGAGTTAGGAAACATTAAACTTGAAATTCCTAACTTCACCGGTGAGAAAGGACATACCAAATACATAGAATGGGAGAATGCTATTCAAACTCTTTTTTATTTAAAGCAATATTCTGATCTTACAAAAATTAGGCTAGTTGCTACATCTTTTAAGGGGTATGCATTATCTTGGTGGCGAAAAAGAAATAGAGAGAGAGTTGCTAATTTTATTCCCTATGAATCTTGGGTTCAAGTGAGGGAAGATATGCGCCTAACCTTTCGTCCTAAATCTTTTTTCTATGATCTTGAAAGAAAATTGCAGGGAACGGTGCAAGGAAAAAAGTCAGTTGATGAGTACTACCATACTATAAGTATTTTGCTTAAACAGGGAGACATACATGAAGAAGAGACAAAAACTGTTGCTCGTTTCGTACATGGATGAAACTTAGAAATTCGATGTGGAATGAGTATTCAGATATATGACACCCTTTATGATGCCCTGTATGCTGCACGTGAATCTGAGGCAAAAATCAAAGAGATGAAAATGTACAAGTCCAAAAATGATGCATCAAGATGGAACAACACTCGTTCCACCTCTCAAAAGTGTGATGAACATCCTCCTCCATGAGATGATTCACGAGACAAAGGTAAGGAAAAGGTAAGTGAGGCAGCGAGGCCTCAACATGATAGAGAATTGATTTGTTATAGATGTAATGAGAGAGGCCACATAGCTCGTGAGGAAAGTATTATAAGTGGCCCGTTTGAAGTGATGACACAGATCGAAGACAAAGTTTAGAAGATTCGACGTCGAATCATTTTTCAAGAATGGGAGAATAATAGGAACCAGTACATATGGAATCCAGAAAGGGTAAATAGTGGGCTCATCACAAGGCCCATAAATACATCCTTAAAGCATCAATGGTGGAAGAAACAAGAAAGTCCAATAAAAATTCCATTCGATAGAGGAAAGTATTATAAATGGCCCGTTTGAAGTGAAGACACAGATCGAAGACAATGCTTAGAAGATTCGAGGTCGAATCATTTTTCAAGAAGGGGAGGATGATGCCGCCCAATATAATGAAGATCCATTAAGAGTACAAATTTGGCCAATCACAACATCCAAGGCCCAAATCAGCTTTATTATTTCTGGTCATCATTATTTTAAATTGATTGGAATTAAAGAGAAAATACTAGTTTGTATTTAGAAAGGATTCCTTAAATCCCTTTCTAAATAGGACTATATTTAATTCCTTTCTAGATTAGGTTTAGGACTCTTTTTGTATTTAGAAAAGGATTCCTTAAATCCCTTTCTAAATAGGACTATAATTACTTGCTTTCTAGATTAGGTTTAGGACTCTTTTTCCCATTGTATTTAGGATTACAATGCTGCCCTATACCTATAAATAGGGCACATCCATATTAGTTTTAAGGAGGCTTTAATTCAATAAAATTCTTAAGTTTTTCTTTACACTTGTGTAAGAAACCTTATGGCTAATTGTGGACTCAATTAGTGGCTAGTCGTGGACTCGACTAGCAAATTGATTCGTGGACTCGAATCAATCTTACTTTCTTCAACCTTAGATTTAGGTTCGTGGACTCGTTCTTGAATCGAAGGAAACTAGATCCGACTCTAGTTGATTGAAGATTGCAACATCGAGGTACTTGAAACTACATGGGATTCTTCCAAGTCTTTGAGGATTCGAGACAAAGGGTTTCTCGTGAGGTTTAAGGTATTTTGACCCATCTCTATCTTTACTTTGAGAGCAATCTTGGGGCAATATTCCATCTTATCTGAATCTTGGACTAGATTCATATCATGTACGTTGCAAGATCTTTACGGACCATAAGAGTCTCAAGTATATCTTCACCCAGAAGGATCTCAATATGCGTCAGAGACGGTGGTTGGAACTCATTAAAGACTATGAGTTGGAAATCCAATATCACGAAGGAAAGGCAAATGTTGTGGCCGACGCTCTGAGCAGGAAGACCAAGCATGCCGTTAGTTCCATTTGGGTAGTGGCTGACGAGCTTTGCAAAGAATTTGAAAGGATGAACCTAGAAGTGGTGTAACAAGGTGAAGTTGAGTCGAAGACCCATCTTTTCAACCTAAGAGTCATACCTACACTTTTGGAGGAAATCAAAGCGGAATAATGGAAGGATGCTAGCTTGTTGAAGGCAAGAGGGGACCTAGGAAAAGGAAAGGGGGGGACCGTTTGAGTTGTCCACGGACGGGGAGTTGAGGTACGAGGGCCGCCTATGTGTACCTACATCATGTGGTCGGTTGAAGCGTCAGATTTTGGAAGAAGGCCATAATACACCCTATTCCGTGCATCCTGTAGGCGACAAATTGTATAAGGACGTGAAGAAGCTTTTCTGGTGGCCTAACATGAAAAAGAGGTGGCAGAGTTTGTGAGTAGATGCTTGACTTGTCAGAAGGTGAAAGCGGAGCGTTGTAGGGTCAAAGGCTTAGTACAGCCATTGGAGGTTCCACAAGGAAAATGGAACTCCATATCTATGGACTTCGTGGGAGGTTTACCGGCAACCCGTTCTGGTAAGCATAAAATCTGGGTAATAGTTGATCGATTGACTAAGACCGCTCACCTCATCACAATGAAGGAGACATGGACAATGACGCAGTTGGCCCAAGCCTATGCTAGCCAGGTAGTGAAGTATCATGGAGTGCCAAAGGATATAGTCTCCGATCGGGATCCAAGGTTTTTGTCACAATTTTGGCAGTCCTTGCAAGCAGCTTTAGGGACCAAGCTAAATCTCAGTACCGCCTTCCATCCGGCCACGGACGGGCAAACAGAGAGGACTATACAGACTATCGAGGATATGTTGAGGGCATGCATGCTGGATTTTCAAGGATCATGGGAGGATCACCTGGACTTAATAGAGTTCTCCTAAAACAACAGTTATCAGTCGAGTATTCGCATCGCTCCTTATGAAGCTCTTTACGGTCAAAGGTGTTGCAGCCCGTTGTGTTGGGAGGATAAGGTCAATCTAGTAGTCTTGGGACCGCAGTTCTTGCTTGACACCGCAGAAAAGGTTAAACAGATTCAGAGTAGGATGAAAGCAACACAAGATCGTCAAAAGTCCTACGCCGACAGAGTAAGAAGGCAAGTAGAGTTCGCAGTTGGAGATAAGGTTTGGCTGAGAGTATCTCCCACCTAGGGAGTGATGAGGTTTGGAAGGAAGGGCAAGCTAAGCCCCCGTTTCATAGGACCATATGAGATACTTGAGAGGGTTGGGAACTTAGCTTATCGTTTGGCTCTACCTATGGAGTTGGAACGAGTCCATAATGTCTTCCACATATCTCAGCTTAAGAGGTACGTCCACGACCCGACACATGTTCTTCCACCGGAAGTGATCCCTTTGGACGATGATATGTCTTATGAAGAAGAGCCGCTCAAAATCTTGGATTTTAAGACCCGGGATACGCGAAGGAAGTCGGTGAAGATGGTGAAGGTTTGGTGGTCACATCATGGGGTTGAAGAAGCTACGTGGGAGTTGGAATCGACCATGCGGGAGCGTTATCCGGAGTTGTTCTCGTCAGGTACCTTGTGTTATCTTTGGTTATTCGTTTGATGCTTGCTTTGTATGCTTGCTTTTGCTTGTTGTTTTGTTGCTTAATTAGTTTTGTTAGTTGGTGTTTGGGGTTAGTTGCCTAGCTCATAGTTGTTGTCTAGAAGTTGGTGTTTGTGTTGGGACTAGAATTCGTTATGCTCAATTTATCCGTTTGCTTAATTCTTGCCAATTCTTGTTTTGAACTCTTTTTGCCTTGAAATCTTGTGGAATCTTTTGGGGTTTTAACCAAAAGAAATTGTTCTTGACACTCTTTATCACATTGTTGTTCTTGTTACCATTTGTTCTAATTCGTCGTACCCAAGCTTCGTGGACGAAGCTTCTTTGAAGGGGGGGGGGGGGAATGTGACACCCCGAAATCCAAATTCGGTTAAGGGATTAATTAAGTAATTAATTCTATTTCAATTTGTAATTTAATTCCTTAAATTCCTGAAATTTAATAGGCAGGGACTTGTAATTGACTAGTCAACCCCATAGTCAAAGTTGTACCTTAAGCTTTGTAAGGAGTTCCCTTGTTCCTTACACCTTTCCATGTTAGTAAGGGTATTCTTGACCTTTCACCTTGTGTTAGTATTGTAACCTAACCTAGTAAGAACACCTCATTTCTATCCTTACACTTTCCAAATCCTAGCTTCATCTTCTCTCTAAAAAGGTGGGAAGCTTTTCTTCCAAACCAAGTTGAAGCTTTGTCAAGACTTCAAGAGTTGTCTCCAAGATTCTACCTTTCATACATTTGGGCATCTAGGAGGGTAAGATCCATGTTCATCTTGTGTTTTTAGCATTTTCTTAGGCGTCTTTTCTTAAAGATAGGATCTTTATGATCTTTTGGTATGTTCTTGAAGTGGGTTTGGAAGGTAGGCTTTGATAGGAGCTTGGTGTGGTGTTAAGTGAAGGTTTTTGGTCTACAAGAGGTAACCTATGCTCTACAAAATCTATTTTGCTTACCTATGTGAATATTTCTTGGATTCTACATGTGATTTTGCTATGAAATGTGAGTGTTTATGCATTGGCTTGTGAAAATGCATATCTAGAGCTTGTGTTTAGGGTTCTTGTATGCCATTGCTTGGCTATTCCTTTGATTCAAGTCATTTTGTTGTATTTCGTCAGTTTTGGCATGTTTTGGAATTGAATTTGAGCTTGGAGTTGAAAATCCCCGAAGGGATTATTTTGGTACAGGTTGGGTACCCGCGGGCGGAACGGCGGGCAGAGTCCTATCCGCCGCCCCACCCGCGGGGAGAGAGGCTTGTGGGTGTATGTACCCGTGGGTCCACCCGCGGGGTACACTTTGGTGATTGGCGGGGATTTGTTCCCCGTGATTCTTTTGACTTGGTATTTGGTCTTTTGACCTCCCGATGTTCTTTTTTGGAACTATTTGAGCGTCTTCTTGATGTTTCGTATGTCTAGAACTATGTGGTAGGTATCCATGTAGGTTTTGGTGTCTTTAATCGTGCTAAGTGTCGAACATTGTGTTTCGTTGAACCGTGATGAGCCTTGTGTGTTCTTCGAAACTACGTTTGGTTTACCCGTTTGATAAGCATCCTAGTTCGGTGTTTAAATCCTAGCGTGTGTGTTGTTTGTACCTTCTTATTGGTTGATGATAACTTGTGTCATTCATCGTTGTTGTTGTTGGGCTGTGACCCATTCCTTGATTGAGTATGGTTTCATACCTTCATTGTGATCCGTTGATTGATTCCTGTTGTGGTGTGATGCGAGTGTGGCTTTACCTGGATTGCATGATTAGTGGTATGGGGCACTAGTCACCAAGGTATTGCAGTGGTCCTCGTGGTGGCCATGACGTGATTATGGAGTTGTGACCTGTGTGTCAGGTTCACGTGTTTTGGGAGAGGCATGTGTTGCCGCGTGTGTGAACGGTACCCTCGTGTACTATGAAATCGGTGGTTATGTTGGCGGTCGTTGGCGGATGGGGACGACGGTCCTCGGAGGGAAAAGGTTGGACTTGGTGTACAGGGGTCCTGGAGGTAATGGTTGGAAGAAGATATAAGGTTGGGGGTAGCCATAAGGTTGGAACCGGGCATAAGGAAGGCATATCATCTCGTGATGGGTGATGTCACGAGGGCTTGTGTAGCCGTTGTTGTGAGTTCTCTTCTTGTGACGTATGTAGTCACAAAGGCATGTGTTTCCTTGGCATGTGTTGCCGTTTGTCGTGTCTTATTCCTTTGAGTTATGCATGTCGGGTGTTGGTCTATTGTGTGATGATAGACCATACCTTGAGACTTCTTGTGAGTCGTTGTTGTTCCTTGTGGTCTTGGGATGTGTTGAGAGTGTTGAGTCTTGTGTTGACTATTACTCTTGGTTTTTTTTTTACTTATATATATGTATTCCGTGTCGAAAATGGCTTTACAAACTTATATCTTACCTATGTATGATATTTCACATGTATTGGTGGGTTACCAGCATTATTCGCTGACCGGGCGTTGTCCCATGTTTTATATGCTTATTTCATGTGATGCTTAGACGAGTGCGTGGTCTAGTGCCAGCTAGTATAGCTCTCCTTTTATGTTTTGTGGCTTGTGAGCCAATCTAGATTTTAAACAGTGCAGATTTAGCCTGTGCGTTGACCCTTGGGTGAGCGTGGCATAGCACCCGTTTCATTGTTTTATATATATCTTCTCTTTCAGTCTTCCGCTGTGTTTGGTGTTTTGGTTTAAGTTATCAGCATGTTTTAAGGCTTTAAATAGCATGGTTTTAGGGGGTGTTACAGACGTTCTTCTGGGCATTCCACCAATCCAAGGATTTTGTCGAAGGTTCAAATCCATTCTTCGAGGATTGTGGGGTCTTCTTCCCCCGAGAAGATGGGTGGTCGATGATTTGAAAATTGCAGTGTGATTTTTGAGTTTGTGTTTGGTGGTGGCGGTGGTCTGTTGTTATTGCGGAGTGCTACGTCGCTTAGTGTTTGGGCGACCTATGTCAGTTGCTATAGAGTTTGAGCCAGGGAATCGTGTGTGGTGGGTTCCGGAGTCCTTGACTGTCTTCTGTTTGGTGCCATATCCTTGGTCTACTGGGCCAATGTTTATTGTAATGATGAGTTAGAGTGTTGCACCCTTACCTTGACGCGATAAGCGAAGGGGGAAGTTCTTTAAATTAACGAAAGATAAAGTGAGGGAGGATTATGTGATGATAGGCAGGTTCACAATCTCACCGCGCGTCCTAAAATTCCTGATCCCTATGTTCCTAAAATACCTAGAGTTCAGGCCTAGTGTCCTAAAGTCTGGTCTTAAGAGTCTTATGCTAGGGTCAAACTTAGGCTCTGATACCATCTGTAACACCGCAAAATTTTTAAAACTTTTTAATCATATAATACGAAAGCAATTCTATTAATCAATCCAAAATGGAGCATTCTGAACACAAGGGTCTGGGGTGTTATGCCACATCTGAGCTGGAGAACTCAGATGCACAGGCTATGCTAGCTAATTATCCTCAAACAATGTCATTACATCATCAAGGCACGCAGGCTGAAAGGAAAGACTAACTATCTAAGCCGAGGTCCTCTAGCGCGCTCCAGTAGCTAATCCTCTATGCCTGAAAGCCAAATATATCTGTTCAGCGAATAATGCTGGTAACCCACTCCAACGCGTTAAAATACAATATAGGTATATATATATATATATATATATATATATATATATATATATATATATATATATATATATATAGTAAAGCCATTTTGAAGTAGGAAGATATATACTTAGGAGACTCTAGCTTTAAAACCAAGAATCGACTCGACAAGTAGGGTCAAGCACATTCAACAGTTATAATCAAACATATAAAGACATCAGCATATATCCTAAGGTCACAGGTTAATATCATATCATTTATATCATCTTTTATGATTTAAAGAAATTTTGAGTAAAGAGGATGTTATGAAATGTTTTGAGGATATGGTTATATGGAAGTGTTGAGATAAAGGTCATGTGGAAATCTTGAGGAAAGAATAATGGTTGAATGATTTTGGGATTATGGATAGGCAATGCCTTAATTGATTCTCTAGAAGTTTTTGTGGATATTTGGTTTTATGGACTTATGTGTAATTTCCTCAATATATATTTGTAAATTATTAATGATTATTGGCATTGTTGAGAATATGAATCTTCTAAGGGGTTTATGTGCAAATTACCTGCTCCTATGTGTTATGTGCTATGTTCTATGTGCAAAATGTTTTACGGGGTGAAGTAGATCTTACAAGCTTAATGCTGAATTTGTGTGTTTCTTTATTTTCTATTCTTTAATTGTTTTTGCAGGAACTCTTGCATGAGAATTGGGCATGAGAATGAACGAACCACCTAGAGATATCATTTATTAGTTAGACAGTTGAATTGTTAGTTGTTCATGTACTAGTTCATACCTTGAGTTGTTTTAGTTAGCTGTTTTTAGCCTTAGCGTTCGGGTATAAGAGAAATTCCTGAACGTGGCGGTAGCACTCTCCGTTTTTTTTTGGTTTTATTTTGCTTCCGCAATTATATATGTTTTCAATAAAAAAAATTGTACGTATTTTCGACAGTTTATGTAGTTTAAGAAATGGGGGTGTTACAAACTTAAACGGGCAATGGAAGATTGTGGGGGACTAGAGGGAAATGAGGAACAGGAAGAGGATAGCGAGCCTAACCCACCGGCACCCGCACGAGCAAGAGGAAACCCAAGGGACCAAAATGAAGAATCCGTCAACGAGCGCATCCTCACACAGCTCACCCGGCAAAACCAAATCATGGACGAAGGGTTCTCGTCCCTAATCCGCGCGACACGCGCTTTAGACCAAAGGGTGGTAGCAATCGAGACCGTACTGGGCACTCGCGGGGCATCCAGCTCGGGAGCAGGGAACCAAGGTAGTCCCAAACCTTCCAAATCACCACTTCACCAGAGATTCAATCTACTCCAGAAAAAGACAACACGTGAAGGCCACATTCCTAATCAGGAAGCCAAAATACGTGACGTCCAGGGGTGAAAGAATGGATACACGCATCGGCTTCGGGGACGAAGCCTCTTGTAAGGGGGGGAGAGTGTAACACCCCGTGTTACGACTCCTAAAACCAAATTAATTAATTAATTACTCACCCTAAAAAGGGGATTAAAATCCATTAATTAACTAAAAAGGGGTCCACATAGTCCATGGACCCTTATCCCTAAAACCAACCCCTTAGTCCTATAAGGAATGGAAGTGGCAAGCCCATACCATTTAGACCCTAATTAGGACTCTTAGGTATATAAATAGGGACATAAGAGGTACCTAGAACCCACACCACAATAAACACTCACCACACAAGAATTCTCAAGAATTCCCATAGGAGAAATCAAGAAAGAAGAAATCTTAAAGAAAGACCCTTCATAGCCAAGGAAATTAATTAAGGCTAAGAGGTAACCCATGTCTCAACAAAACCTATTTTCCTTGCTATATTCTCCTCCTTTGGCTCCCTCTATATACTTGTGTCTTGATGAATTTCTTTATGATATCTGTGATATAATCTTGTTGATTGATGTGATGATTGTATGTGTGATCTTGATGATATTGATGTTAAAAAGAGGTTCTTGATATTTATGTGATGATTCTTGATGAAATCTTGATGTTTCTTGATGATAGAGATAAAATATGATTTTGATGAATTGGTTGGGATTAGAGCCCTAGGTTGGTTTGGGAATTTGTATTGTGATGTTCTTGGTTTATATTTGGGTGGGAATTGGCATGTTTGGGTGTTGTTCGTGTCTAGAAGTCATGTTAGGATGTGTTCAATATGATTCTTGCTCTCAATCCATTAATTGCCTATGTGGTGTCGTTGATTGCGTTTAAAAGTGTCTAAGCATGGTTTCGGGTTCCACAAAGGATCCCGGGATGTTTATTGAGTTAAAGGGTCAGTGGGGGGTAGGTGGGGGTAGGGGTACCCGCCACATACCCGCTGCCCAAGATTTACCGCCAAGCAGTGGGCAGCCGGCGGGCAGACGTTTGCCCGCCGACCACCCGCTGCCCGGAAGTTCATCACCAGCGGGTAGCCGGCGGGTGACCCCCACCCACCGGCTACCCGCTGGTCCGTTACCCACCCCGGGTCCTCGGCTTCCCCGTTTGATGTTCCCCATTCCCCGTGGTGTCCCAACGGGCCCCGCTTGTCGTACTTGAGTCTAGTTTGATGTTTCGGGTGCCATTCGTAGGGTAGAAGAGTCTTAGGAATTACATGCTAGTTGAATCGGTAACCTGTCGACCTAGGTGGAAGCTGTATGAACCCCTTAGGACTATTCTTAGTTTGTGAATGATCGCACGTAAGTTTATTTGTGTGTCTCCCCCTTCCCAATGTGCAATTATGTGTTATAATGTGTTATGTGATGCATGATTCCCCAATTTGGTTGCGATCAAATTGGCTATACGGGCAGTTGGATGGGTTGAGAACCATACTAACTGTTAACCAGGCCGGTTGCGATCGGTCAGGTATATAAATATTATATAGGGCTACGGTTCACCGTTTGGTTGCGATCAAACGTTTTGCATGAGCTGCGGTTCATAATCTGGTTGCGATCAGAAATACACTTTTGGGCTACAGCCCACGGGCCTCGGGTGCAGATTGTCCACCGACTGGATGCGCCAGCGGTGTGTAGGGGCCACTAGCCTGAGGAAGACCATAGCCCACCGAATAAGTGATCAGGCGGTGTGTTGGGCTATGGTCGTGATGCGGCCCAACATAATGAAGATCCATTAAGAGTACAAATTGGGCCAATCACAAGATCCAACGCCCAAATCAGCTTTATTATTTGTGGTCATCATTATTTTAAATTGTTGGAATTAAAGAGAAAACACTAGTTTGTATTTAGAAAGGATTCCTTAAATCCCTTTCTAAATAGTACTATATTTACTTGCTTTCTAGATTAGGTTTAGGACTCTTTTTGTATTTAGAAAATGATTCCTTAAATCCCTTTCTAAATAGGACTATATTTACTTGCTTTCTAGATTAGGTTTAGGACTCTTTTTCCCATTGTATTTAGGAGTACAATGCTGCCCTATGCCTATAAATAGGGCACATCCATATCAGTTTTGAGGAGGCTTTAATTCAATAAAATTCTTAAGTTTTTCTTTACACTTGTGTAAGAAACCTAATTGATATGAACCTAGTCCAAGGTTCAAATAAATATGGAATATTCTCCCAAGAATGCTCTCAAAATAAAGATAGAGATGGATCAAAATACCTTAAACCTCACGAGAAACCCTTTGTCTCGAATCCTCAAAGACTTGGAAGAATCCCATGTAGCTTCAAGTACCTCAATGTTGCAATCTTCAATCAACTAGAGTCGGATCTAGTTTCCTTCGATTCAAGAACGTGTCCACGAACCTAAATCTAAGGTTGAAGAAAGTAAGATTGATTCGAGTCCACGAATCAATTTGCTAGTCGAGTCCATGACTAGCCACTAATTGAGTCCACAATTAGCCATAAGGTTTCTTACACAAGTGTAAAGAAAAACTTAAGAATTTTATTGAATTAAAGCCTCCCCAAAACTGATATGGATGTGCCCTATTTATAGGTATAGGGCAGCATTGTAATCTAAATACAATTGGAAAAAGAGTACTAAACCTAATCTAGAAAACATGTAAATAGAGTTTTATTTAGAAAAGGATTTAAGGAATCCTTTCTAAATACAACTAGTGTTTTCTCTTTAATTCCAAACAATTTAAATTAATGATGACAAAAAATAATAGGGCTGATTTGGGCCTAATATAATCACCAAAATCAGCACTTAAACAATTATAAAAAAGCCTTGAGTTCTTCTTCATATTTTGCAAATGGGCTTGACTTGGATTTCCACCATCTTTGAACATCACCAATGAAGAGTTGCCTTAATTGTTTGGACTTGGGCCTTGTGATTGGCCCAATTAGTACTCTTAATGGATCTTCATATGTTGGGCCGCATCATCCTCCCCTTCTTGAAAATGATTCGACCTCGAATCTTGTAAGCATTGTCTTCGATCCATGATATCACTTGAAATTGGCCACTATAATATTTTCCTCTATCGAATGGACTTATTATTGGTCTTTGTTGTTTCTTCCACCAATGATGTTTTAAGGTCGTAGTTATGGGCCTTGTGATGAGCCCACTATTTACCCTTACTGGATTCCATGTGTACTGGTTCCTATTATTCTCCCATTCTTGAAAAGGATTCGTCTTCGAATCCAAATCTTCAGTGAAAGACAAAGTAGCAAGCTCACTTTCTGTTTTATCACGCTCATGGAACTTTTTCTTGGGATGCTTGACACGAGTCGCTCCAATCATCATCCTACAATCAACAAGTAAGGCAATTAAGTCTAATGACACATCAGGGAATTTAAACATTCTGGATGGTAATAATTCAACAAAATGAGACATACTAAATTTATGCATCTTGTTTGAATTGTCAACAAGCATAAAATCTTTCCTCCTAGAGCTTAAGGTAAAATCAAACAGAAAATTCATGGAAATATCAATTAATGATTTAAATGTATTATGGTGGTAAGTAGCACAATTCTGAACATAAGATTCTACATCTTTTTTCTTCTTTGGCCAATGAAAATATCCATGCAAAACATCATCAGTCTTTGGAAAATCAAAATGTCCCTTATGTGAATCAACAATTAAATCATTGTCCAAAACAAATCAAAAAGTTCCAATCCCATTGATTTTGAACCAAAACCCCTTGTGCAAGTAGTATTTGCCATAAGAAGTTTTCAAAAGTGCCTTATAACTTCCAAGTGATTCCTTATCTCTATCAAATAAAGTTTTAGTAAAATCAAAATTAAGGAATCTTGGATGTATGGAGGCAAACAAATTTCTAACACATCTAGCAAATAGGTCATTAATAGAAACATGGCAAACAAATCTAGAGAATTTTAATGCATGCCTTTGAAATAAAAGTGAGTAAATAGTTACTCCCCTTCTTTTCTCTTGCTTATTATCCTTTGTTGTTAGCAAGCGAGGTTGCACTTTGATAGCTATGGCTAGTTCTTTCCACTGTACCACTGATAGCGGTTCCTTTGTTTGGCTACAATCTAAGTTAGAGGACTGGAGTGGTGACTCCAATTCTAAACATGGAGGTTCCACTTTTCTCTCTTTGATTTCTACCTTCATTGAGGCTAGTTTGAGAGCTTGCATCAATGTCAATTGAATTTCTTCTACTTGTTCAGGATACAAACGAGGCAAGACATATGTAACTCCATTCATGTGAAACACACAAGTGTTCCTCATTCCATAAGAACTTATTTTTCTGTCAAATTGCCATGGTCTACCTAACAAGATATGAGCAGCCTGCATTCGAATATTATCACACAAGATTTCATCAGAGTAACTGTTAATAGATAAAGGAATAAGAGCCTGATTGGTTATTCTAGCTTCTCCTGCATGAGTTAACCATTGAAAACGATAGGGAGTTGGGTGATCAAACAAAGGTAGCTGAACAAATTTAACCATAGCTGCACTAGCCACATTTGTGCAACTTCCAGAATCTATTACCACAGTACAAGCATTCCCTTTAATTGAACCTTTAGCAAAAAATATATTTTCTCTTTGAGACTCATCTTCTTTTAAAGGGTGAACATTCAAAACCTCCTTAACAACAACAGTATGACTAGACTCACTAGCAACATATTTAGAATCAAAATCTAAAGGTATGAACGGTTCTCCCTCAACATGTTCATTGAGAGTTTCAAAATGGTCACATACCTCATCCTTAGACTTATATTCAAGACAAGAAGCAAAATTTTCAGATTGTTTTGTTATCTTAACTACCCTCTTGTTAGGGCAATCACGAGCTATGTGGCCTCTCCCATTACATCTATAACAAATCAATTCTCTATCATGTTGAGGCGTCACTGCCTCACTTACCTTTTCCTTACCGTTGTCTCGTGAATCATCTCTTGGAGGAGGATTTTCATCACGCCTTTGAAGGGTGGAATAAGTGTTGTTCCTTCTTGATGCAATATTGAAGGACTTGTGCATTTTCATCTCTTTAATTTTTGCCTCAGATTCACGTGCAGCATACAAGGCATCATAAAGGGTGTCATATCTCTGAATACTCATTCCACATCGAATTTCTAAGTTCAATCCATGTACAAAACGAGCAACAGTTTTTGTCTCTTCTTCATGTTTGTTTCCCAGTTTAAGCAAAATATTTATAGTTTGGTGGTACTCATCAACTGATTTTGTTCCTTGCACCGTTCCCTGCAATTTTCTTTCAAGATCATACAAAAAAATTTTAGGACGAAAGGTTAGGCGCATATCTTCCCTCACTTGAACCCAAGATTCATAAGGAATAAAATTAGCAACTCTGTCTCTATTTCTTTTTCGCCACCAAGACAATGCATACCCCTTAAAAGATGTAGCAACTAGCCAAATTTTTGTAAGATTAGAATAGTGCTTTAAATAAAAAAGATTTTCAACAGCATTCTCCCATTCCATATATTCGGTAGGTCCTTTCTCACCGGTGAAGTTAGGAATTTCAAGTTTAATGTTTGCTAACTCCGCATTACGCTGCTGGATCCTTTGACATCTAGGATCCACTCTTCTTGCTGGTGGCAGGTGCCGCTCATCATTGTGTGGTGGTTGCACTTGCTGTGAGTGTTGCTCCAAACTAGTCACTCGTTTGAGTAACCTGTCTATTTTTTGTTCTAATCTCTTACGTGTGTTTGGAACCTCTTCAGCCATCTGTCGTTGGGAAACAAAATCTAAAAAAAAGAAGATATGTGAGTATTCATGTCAGTGAAACCACAAAGTTGGCTCGCTCCCTCACTATTCTCAGCTCACGGGTAAGAGATGGATCATATAGCTCTGGGGGTTCACTACACACTCTTTCAAACACACACTCCACTAGTGTATCACTCCAGGTGGCAAATACTCTCACAAGCCTTTTTCCAAAAAGGAAAATTTCTAGTCCGGAACTCAAGTTGATATGGATTCAACCTCAAAGTTCAAGAAAAACGTACCTTGGAAAACTTCACAAGCTTTTGAGAGTAAGGATGTATCGCGAGGTAGGTAATAAAATTTAGAGCAAGAAGCAAAGAAAAATGGACAATACAAGCAAAGAAACTAAGCAATATTTGAAAGAAAAAGGAAACCAAAGAAGGAAGTATGGCAGAAAGATATGCAAGACCAATATCAAAAGATAGAGACAAATAGAATATAAAAGGGGTTCACGTGTACCACAACCAATTAGAAATCTATCAAGAACTCCTTCCAACCTTATACTTTTTCCCTTCCTTGTCCCTCCAAAATTCTCCTACCAGCCAAATTCTTTCCCCAACCTTATTCTTCTTCTTTAATGCATTCTCCTTTTTTGGTTTTTTTTTTTTTTTTTTTTTTTTAACTTTCTTGATTTTTTTGATTTTTTTTAATGAAAAAGATAAGAAAAAAGTAGTATGTAAGATAAGAACGAGATAAACCTAGGGAACCAAAGAAACCAAATTTCCAATGGCAATGAGACAAACCTAGGCTCTGAATACCAAATTGATATGAACCTAGTCCAAGGTTCAAATAAATATGGAATATTGTCCCAAGAATGCTCTCAAAATAAAGATAGAGATGGATCAAAATACCTTAAACCTCACGAGAAACCCTTTGTCTCGAATCCTCAAAGACTGGGAAGAATCCCATGTAGCTTCAAGTACCTCAATGTTGCAATCTTCAATCAACTAGAGTCGGATCTAGTTTCCTTCGATTCAAGAACGAGTCCACGAACCTAAATCTAAGGTTGAAGAAAGTAAGATTGATTCGAGTCCACGAATCAATTTGCTAGTCGAGTCCACGACTAGCCACTAATTGAGTCCACAATTAGCCATATGGTTTCTTACACAAGTGTAAAGAAAAACTTAAGAATTTTATTGAATTAAAGCCTCCCCAAAACTGATATGGATGTGCCCTATTTATAGGTATAGGGCAGCATTGTAATCTAAATACAATGGGAAAAAGAGTACTAAACCTAATCTAGAAAACAAGTAAATAGAGTTTTATTTAGAAAAGGATTTAAGGAATCCTTTCTAAATACAACTAGTGTTTTCTCTTTAATTCCAAACAATTTAAATTAATGATGACCAAAAATAATAGGGCTGATTTGGGAACACCCGAGCCATAAAACAATTCCTTTCAGGGAAATTCATCTCTAAGGTTAAGTTCAAGTTCAAAACACCCTAAATCTCACATACAACAAGGAAATGACTTGAACCCAAGAATAGATCAAAGCATAGCATTCAAGAAACCTAGATACAAGCTCTAAACATGCATTATCACAATATCATGCATCAAATCTCACATTTACACCAAGAATCATTAATAGAAGTCAAGAATCATCAATAGCAGGTAGAAAATAGGTTTTTTGAAGACCAAAACCTTCTTTCTTCTAACCCTCTTAGGCCCTACTTTGAAGCTCTTCTTCCTCACAACCGTATTACACAAGCCAAACCACAGGAAAACACCAAACTTAGATAAAGACACCTTAAAACTAACTAAAAACACTAAATAACTTTAGATCTTACCCAATCCTAAGCTTGGAAGATAGAAAGGTGGGATCTTGGGATGAATCTTTGCAAGGTTAGGTGAGGTCTTTCTTGGCTTGGGAAAGAAGCCAAGTTTTCTTTGAGAGAAGGGAGAGAAAAGTTGTCTTGCAAAAGTGGGGAAATGAATTTAGGTTTGATAGGGTAAGGCTTCAAAACCAAGTAAGGGAAAAAGATCATCATACCCTTACTTTCCCTAGAAAGGCTTAGGAAGACCCCAAAGAATTAGGTACAACCACCAAAGCTAAAGGTTTGGAGACAATCATGACTGCCATGGCTACCAAAACTGTTGGTGCATCTAGCAGTAGAGGAGGAGGCAGAATTGGAAGAGGCAATGTTGCACGAAGAGGAGGTCTTAAATACTGGTTTGCTGGTGGTGATGCAAGCAGTCTAGGTGGATCTAGCAGTGACAATACCACTAATAGATCGTTTCGTGACATTGTGTGTGCAGGTGGAAACCAAGAACAGATTAACTGGTACAACAAAGCAGCCCTATATTTGGAATCCACACCAAGAGATGGCAGAGTTGAAATGCCACAATTGGTAAATCTCAATGATCTACCAAAAGGGATGAAAAGAAGTGGTCCAAGTGACCAAAATATGTGGGTTTCAAAGGAGAATTTTAGAATAATCAAAAGCTATGCGAGATCTCTAATGATCATGGTGCTTCTAGACTACATTAAGGTGAACGATGCTGAGCTACAAGGAGACAAGAATATAGAAGAATGCATCGTTTGGTATGAAGAAAACATACTGCCCGGGAACAACATCATTGAAGCCTTCAACTACTATGTGATTGGGCAGGTATGCAAAGATTATGCAATTAGTGATAATTTTGATGAAATCAAGAAGCATGTCAACCATGTGTTAGAAGAAAAAAGGAACAAAATGATCAAGTGAAAATGTAACTGTTGGTACAATGTTTTTTGTTGATCTACAAACTTCTAAGTATGATCATGAATCTCTTTGCTATAATATGTTGATCTGATTATGATGCTTATAGTGTTTTATCTATTGCCATTTTAATTTGTCTTGAAAGGTAAATTTTTGGCCTAGCTTGTATCAAAATCGCATAATTGGAAAAATTGAAAAATTCATTATCATTAAAATCCAAAAATGCGAATAGGAATTATGTTGCTAGAAATACCTTTCCTAGAGTCAAAATCAAATGTTAAACTCATCATGGCTATGTCAAGATTAATAAAATCTCTTGAAAAATAATTTCTTTTAAAGACAAGCCAAATGACTGAGTATAGGTTTTGGCGTCATCAAAAAGGGGGAAAATTGATAGGAATATTTTTGTAATAAAGTTTTGATTAGCCAAATGTATTTTAGATCCCCTTAGATTTTAGGTCTTTAGTACAAGCATCATAATTCAGAATATCAAGTCAGCATGCAAAGGAAGGTCTACTACATGAAGAACAAAATTAATTGGGAGAATTAATTTTGGTCCTACAAGTATTCATTCGGAGCTGAAGTACTAAACAATAGTGTTGCAAAGAAAGACCGGATGAGCCTAACAGTGAAATGGTAGAAGTCTTTACACACGACGATCACACTTGAGATCAATCCCCCCCCCCCCCCCCAACGACTTATTTTTTATAAGCCGGATTTCAAAGAAGGAGCACAATGTTTCAAGAAGAAGCAAAATCTCTCAAAAGAAGCACAATCCCTCAAGTCAAACAAGCACAATGTGCCAAAGTCAAAGAAGCAAGATGCAAAAAGAACACAATCCTCCTAATCAAAAAAGCACAATGTTCAAGTCAAAGAAGCAAGAAGTTCCAAGTCAAACAAGCAAGGTGTGACAAAGAAGAAAGATCAGAAATATATATAAATTCGAAAAGAATTTATATTGATACATCTCACATGTCACAAGAATCCAAATTGCCTAAAGATATGGTCAAAACGGTGAAAAATTTATGAAGGCATGGATAAAAGATCTTATCCTAGAAATAAATTCTATCAAAAGCGTAATCCCAGTATTTTAACGGAGCGGAACTTTTGGCTAATAAGGCCAAGCCGGTTTCGACAATATGTCGATTACGGCGTTCAACACGGCCGTTTTGCTCGAGGGTATAGGCACACGATTGTCTGTGTGTGATGCCTAAAGACTCAAACGTTTTGTGTAGGCGACGATACTCACCCCCTAAATCGGACTGAATGGCTTTGATAGAACGGGAAAACCGTCGTTCTACCATCGCCCGAAACAATTCAAACACTTTATATATATCTGATTTTAGCAGTAAGGGATAAAACCAGCAAAAACGAGTACAGTCATCTACGAACAAAACAAAATAGCGGTAGCCCGAATCTGAAATAACTGGGGAAGGCCCCCAGATGTCCGTATACAATAAATCTAAAATATTCAGACGAACTAACTCTATCTAAAGGAAACCGAGCTGATTTGCCAAGTTGACACGCGATACAGACTCCTGACGCATGGTCTTTATTTGACGTGACCGGACAGTTTTTCAGGACTCGTTGAAGGGCTTGTTTATGAGGGTGACCCAATCGTTGATGCCAAACTGAGGGTGAAGCTTTTGTTGATAGGAATGCAAAATGCGCCCGAGGCACCAACAATTTGTACAAACCGCCTACCGTGGAACCTTTAAGAAGCGTTTCCCGAGTAGTGCAATCCTTCACAAAAAAAGAGTCCTTATGAAACTCAAAAAAGACGTTGTTTTCGTTAGTGAAACGATAAATAGATAATAGAGATAATGACAAATTGGGAACAAACAGTATATTAGACATGTTTAACAATCTGGAATTGGACGGGATAACTGTACGACCAACCCGGGAGATATTCAAACCTGCGTCATTGCCTACTTTCAAGACATCTCCGACGGTGTAGATCTCCAATTGCCCAACCTGCTGCTCGTCCGGCGACGCGTGGGTGGAAGCGCCGGTGTCAGGGAACCAGGCGTCTGGTTGGGTCGCGTCCGCCGGTAAGCCTCCTGCGACAGCGACGTTGGCATGCGGTGCAGGTTCTGTGTAACGTTTGTAGCAGTATACGGCCGTATGGCCGTGACTCCTACAAATCTGGCACCGTGGATTGCCACGGCCACGTCCGCCGTCGTTCTGCCGACCGCCATGCCCACGCCCTCGGCCCCACTGATTTTCGGACTGCCGACCGCCGTGACCACTGGTCTGACCACCGCGACCAGCGTACAAGGCCACCGGAGAGGAGCGTTCCCAGTATCCATCGCAGAGAATTCATCGCCTTGAATGAAGTCCTGCGCCTGCAAAAGGTCACCAAGCTGGGAGAGAGTGACCAGCGTTCCAGTCACGGTAAGTGCACTGGACATCGCCCAAAACCCCGGCCGGAGTCCACGCAGCACATAGAGAACCTGTTCGTCGAGGGAAAGATGGTGTCCGTCGAGGGAGAGAGCTTCGACCAACATTTTTGTTTTGCCTAGATACTCCGAGGCCGACATGTTACCTTGCCGGAGTGTCTGGAACTGCCCTAGCAGATTGAAGCACCGAGCCCTCGTGGAAGACGCCAGTGACTCGTTGATGGCAAGCCAGACATCGCGGGAAGTTTCCCCACCAACTGCTAGAGGCATAACCTCGTCAGAGAGTGACGAGATCAGGAGAGACAGGATCGATTGATCCTGTTGGACCCAGGCGGTGTGCGCTGGGTTGTCTACCGTCGAACCTGCTACGGTGGTGCCGGAGTCGCCGGGTTGCACCGCCGCAGGAATCATCGCCGGAGGACATGAGGAGCTGCCATCGATGAAGCCTAAGAGGCCCTGCCCGCGCAAAAAAGGAACAATCTGGGTACGCCAAAATAATATGTTCCGATTATTTAATTTAATCGAAACGAAATGATGCGCAGCATTTAAGGAGGTCCCGGAGTTTTGCGATGGGGCGGTGGTGGTGGTTACTGTTCGTTTAGAGGAGTTTGTCGACATGGTATGGTGGGGGAGGAAAGACAGGATAGGATTCCTAGCCTAACGCTAACTGATAGCAGATGAACAAACTGAATTCTCATTCAATCAGGAAAAGATTACAAATAGGGAGTCCTATAGGAAAGCTAATAGGAACCAGCACACATGGAATCCAATAAGGGTCTATAGTGGGCTCATCACAAGGCCAAAAAGTACATCCTTAAAGCATCATTGGTGGAAAAATCAAGGAATTCCAATAATAATTCCATTCGATAGAGGAAAGTATTATAGTGGCCCGTTTCAAGTGATGTCACGGATCGAAGACAATGTTTATAAGATTCGAGGTCGAATCATTTTTCAAGAAGGGGAGGATGATGCGGCCCAACATAATGAAGATCCATTAATATTACAAATTGGGCCAATCACAAGATCCGAGGCCCAAATCAGCTTTATTATTTGTGGTCAACATTTATTTTAAATTGTTTAGAATTAAAGAGAAAACACTAGTTGTATTTAGAAAGGATTCCTTAAATCCTTTTCTAAATAAAACTCTATTTACTTGTTTTCTAGATTAGGTTTAGGGCTCTTTTTCCCATTGTATTTAGATTACAATGCTGCCCTATACCTATAAATAGGGCACATCCATATCAGTTTTGGGGAGGCTTCAATTCAATAAAATTCTTAAGTTTTTCTTTACACTTGTGTAAGAAACCTTATGGCTAATTGTGGACTCAATTAGTGGCTAGTCGTGGACTCGACTAGCAAATTGATTCGTGAACTCGAATCAATCTTACTTTATTCAACCTTAGATTTAGGTTCGTGGACTCGTTCTTGAATCGAAGGAAACTAGATCCGACTCTAGTTGATTAAAGATTGCAACATCGAGGTACTTGAAGCTACGTGGGATTCTTCCAAGTCTTTGAGGATTCGAGACAAAGGGTTTCTCGTGAGGTCTAAGGTATTTTGATCCATCTCTATCTTTACATTGAGAGCAATCTTGGGACAATATTCCATGTTTATTTGAACCTTGGACTAGATTCATATCAATTTGGTATTCAGAGCTTAGGTTTATCTCATTATCATTAGAAATTTGGTTTCTTTGGTTCCCTAGGTTTATCTCGTTATCATTAGAAATTTGGTTTCTTTGGTTCCCTAGGTTTATCTCGTTCTTATCTTACATACTACTTTTTTTCGTGTCTTATTCATTAAAAAACCCCAAAAAAAAAATTTCCTTTGCATTCTCGATTGTGTTCTTGAATCTTGATACATGTTCTCCAGTTTCTTGAAAAATAATCCCGAAAGAGTTTTCCCTTTTTCCCGTTCAATATCAACGATACCTCACACCTCCTAAGCACCATATTACCAAAAGTTCTGTCAAGAAATCAACCCCATCTCACTCTTACCTATATCCAAAGCGCATTTACGCGCAATCACGTCGCAATCATACCTGTCCAGATTTCCGCATTCTGTGACCAGTTTCAAAGAATAACCTATATCTCAAGATCCACTAGTTATTTTTTTCTGAATTTTTGATATGTTGTAGATCTCTTCTGGGGCGTTCTTTTGATATATTATACACGTGCTAATTCCTTACGGTTATTGAGATATTCATCTTCGAAGTAAGGGCTGCGTTTCTGTTTTTCTAGGTGATTCTTGAAATTTTTGGTTCTGTTTTGAAGGGGTTGTGTGGATCCTCTTGGTCCGAAATTTTTGTTGATATTTACAGTAGTTATTTGGAGGTTACTTATCAAAAAAAAAAATCAAAAAAAAATCAAGAAAGTTGAAAAAAAGCAAAAAAAAAAAAAAAAAAAAAAAAAAAAGCAAAAAAGAGAAAGCAATAAAGAAGAAGAATAAGGTTGGGGAAAGAATTTGGCTGGTAGGAGAATTTTGGAGGGACAAGGAGGGGGAAAAGTATAAGGTTGGAAGGAGTTCTTTAATGATTCCTAATTGGCTGTGGTACACGTGAACCCATTTTATATTCTATTTGTCTCTATCTTTTGATATTGGTCTTGCATATCTTTCTGCCATACTTCCTTCTTTAGTTTCCTTTTTCTTTCAAATCTTATTTAGTTTCTTTGCTCGTATTGTCCTTTTTCTTTGCTTCTTGCTCTCAATTTTATTACCTATCTCGCAATACACCCTTACTCTCAAAGGCTTGTGAAGTTTCCAAGGTACGTTTTCTTGAACTTTGAGGTTGAATCCATATCAACTTGAGTTCCGGACTAGAATTTTCCTTTTTGGAAAAAGGCTTGTGAGAGTATCTGCCACTTGGAGTGATACACGAGTGGAGTGTGTGTTTGTAAGAGTGTAGTGTACCCCTAGAGCCATATAATCCACCTCTTACCCGTGAGCTGAGAATAGAGAGGGAGCGAGCCAACTTTTTGTTTTACTAACGTGATTACTCACACATCTTTTTGTTTTTTTGTTTTTTTGTTTTTTTTAGATATTTTTTTTCCTATACAGATGGCTGATCAAGTTCCAAACTTTCCCCAGCCATTAGAGAAAAAGATAGACAGGTTACTCAAACGAATGAATAATTTGGAGCAACGCTCACAGCAAGTGCAACCACCACACAATGATGAGCGACACCTGCCACCAGTAGGAAGAGTGGATCCTATATGTCAAAGGATCCAGCAGCGTAATGCGGAGTTAGGAAACATTAAACATGAAATTCCTAACTTCACCGGTGAGAAAGGACCTACCGAATACATAGAATGGGAGAATGCTGTTGAAACTCTTTTTTATTTAAAGCAATATTCTGATCTTACAAAAATTAGGATAGTTGCTACATCTTTTAAGGGGTATGCATTATCTTGGTGGCAAAAAAGAAATATAGAAAGAGTTGCTAATTTTATTCCCTATGAATCTTGGGTTCAAGTGAGGGAAGATATGCACCTAACCTTTCGTCCTAAATTTTTTTTGTTTGATCTTGAAAGAAAATTGCAGGGAACGGTGCAAGGAACAAAGTCAGTTGATGAGTACCACCAAACTATAAATATTTTGCTTAAACAGAGAGACATACATGAAGAAGAGACAAAAACTGTTGCTCGTTTCGTACATGGATTGAACTTAGAAATTCGATGTGGAATGAGATTTCAGATATATGACACCCTTTATGATGCATTGTATGCTGCACGTGAATCTGAGGCAAAAATCAAAGAGATGAAAATGTACAAGTCCAACAATGCTGCATCAAGACGGAACAACACTCGTTCAACCCCTCAAATGTGTGTTGAACGTCTTCCTCTAAGAGATGATTCACGAGAAAAAGGTAAGGAAAAGGTAAGTGAGGTAGTGAGGCCTCAGCTTGATAGAGAACTGATTTGTTATAGATGTAATGAGAGAGGCCACATAGCTCGTGATTGCCCTAACAAGAGGATAGTTAAGATAACAACACAATCTGAAAAATCTACTTCTTATCTTGAATATAAATCTGATGATGAGGTTTGTGACCATTTTGAAACCCCCAATGAACTTGTTGAGGGGAACCATTCATACCTTTAGATTCTGATTTTAAAGATGCTGATAATGAGTCTAGACATATTGTTGTTGTTAAGGAGGTTTTGAATGTTCACCCTATAAAAAAAGATGAGTCTCAAACTGAAAATATATTTTGTGCTAAAGAGTCAATTAGAGAGAATGCGTGTGCTATGGTAATAGATTCTAGAAGTTGCACAAATGTGGCTAGTGCAACTATGGTTGAATTTCTTCAGTTACCTTTGCTTAATCATCCAAATCCTTATTGTTTGCAATGGTTAACTGATGCAGGAGCAGCTAGAGTAACCAAACAGGCTCTTATTCCTTTATATATTAACAGTTAGTCTAATGAAATCTTGTGTGATAATATCCCAATGCAGGCTGCTGGTTATCTTGTTAGGTAGACCATGGCAATTTGACAGAAAAATAAGTTATGATGGAATGAGGAACACTTATGTGTTTCACATGAATGGAGTTACATATGTCTTGCCTGTTCACCAAAAAATACCTTTTTTTCCATAAATATTTTACGTTGTGTGAATATGAGTATGATATCTATTATGTGAGTTATAATGTTCATGTGATATTGTGATCACAAGTGCATTGTAATGTTTTGAGTAGTGATTCTCGAGCTATTGAGAATGGGCTTCGACGTGTCGAGCGCAGTGTGTGTAAATCGTTGGCTTGGAAAATTTTGGTTTATATACACGTGGTGAAATTTGTTTTACCTTGTGGAGTAAAAATGATTTTGGATAAATTATGTGGAGAAAATTATATTTTTGGAGAAATGATATATTTTGGAGAAATGATATATTTTGGAGAAAATGTTATTTTTGGAGATGAGTATTTATTTATGGAGAATAATGAAATTTTCAGGAAACAATATATTGTGAGGTGTTCAGTAAATGTGAGTACTGTTCACTGGGACTAATTACTACTCATTGGGCTTGGAATCCCATGAGGGTGTAACACATAGGTTATGATCCAGTTTCTAAACTATTTGAGTGGTAGTAGGTAGGAAAACCTGACTACTTGGATCATATACTACCCAGTGGCTTGGAATTCTCTGGGGGTGTGCACATAGGTTTTAGTCCAGATTCTAAGTGAATTTCGATGAAGTTTGTTAATTCTCCATTTATAAATATTAATTCTCTATACAAAGAAAAGCATAACTCCACATGTATTTTGGAAAAGTGTAAAATTATATGAGTTTTTGAAAATCTAAAATCCAAGCCATTATTTTACGGGGTGAAGTGAAACACCCTATTTTGTTGCAAATTATTTTTTACAGGTGAACATGAATAAAGGGATTCGAGATGAGATGAAGTTAAGGAGTTAAGTCTATCTAAGAATAGACATGATGAACATTTATTATTTTGATGAATATTGTGGTTGTATAGTATTTCCCCGAATTGTATTACAAGTGGGATTTGGATTGTTTATTGTAAGTTGTAAATTTAGTCATAGCGTTTGGGTACAGAGAAATACGAGCGTGACGGTAACACCCATTTATTTTGGTTAGTTAATGCTTCCGCTATGATTGTAGTTACATTTCAATTAAGAAAGGAAAAATTTAAGAAAATTTTGGTTATGAAAATGGGAGTGTTACAATACCCCATATTTTTGGACACTGTATTTTCCAATCGTAATATCTATATAAATGTACACGGTATTATATATTATATTTAATCGCTAATCCTAAAATACGTAACTACATAGTTATGTGTATTTAATTTGCCTAATTCCTAAATTTAGCAAATCTAATTACATGGTTATATATGCTACAATTTTTCAAAATCTATATATATATATATATATATATATATATATATATATATATATATATATATAGGCGGGTTCAGGTGCGGCAGTGTCTTACGGTGCGGCAACACCAATAGTTCAACAAATATGCACCATCAACGTTAGAAAAATACACCACACAAAACAGAGTAAACAGAGCCCTGCATCACCAAACACACACCATTAGGTGTGAGTAAAAACACCATACACTGTTCGGAAATACACCATGGGGAGTGGTGAGTTATATGGTGTATTTTTTTGAGTCTGTTGTGTATTTTGTGATGTTTTATTGCATTTCATTGTGGTGTGTTTTTATTACACAGTTGGTGCATATTGTTAACACTATTGGTGTATTCTGGAATTTGACCGCACCGCATATGAGCGCTCTTCTATATATATATATATATATATATATATATATATATATATATATATATATATATATATATATATATATATATATATATATGTATGTATATATATATATATATATATATATATATATATATATATATATATATATATGTATGTATGTATGATGTATACGACACGGCACGACTGTATATATATAAATTATATTCTTAATTTTAATCTAATTAATTATTTTATCCCTCTCTAAATATCATTCCTAAGTTAAACCTAGTCAAATTATATTTCCGCCTCTGTCATCCTTCTCTCATTGCCGTCCCTTCTCTCTCAAATAGATAAAACCCTAGCTTCTTTATCTAGTCTTTCATCAATAATCAAGAATTCTCTATTCAAAGCGATTGGAATGTGGTAAATATTGGAGTTTAGAGGTAAGATTTATGTCTACCTAAAATTTATTTACCCCAAAATAAAAATATTTTACTAAGTGTTTATGTGTTAAATTTGTTATTGGATAATTGTGTGATTACGGGTTACAGTGTGATTTGTAGAATTATAATCTGTACGAATGAATCAAGTAGATTTGCATATGTTATATTTTTGTGGATTCGTAAATATAATTGCATATGTTGTGTATTTTATTGATTTGAATAGGTATTGCTAAAAAGTCACGCCAACATATGTGAATTATGTATGTAATATTTATGTGAATTGGATTTTAATTTGGACATTCTGTATACTGTGTTTACATATGTATATGTGTGGATGGTTGGGTATAAGATACTAATATATTATATGGTGTATAATATCTGGTACATGGTATGCTAAGTGGTGTATTTGGAGTAATTTTATATACATTGTGTATATTTGGACAAGTGTAAAATTGTGGTATATTATACATATATTTGCATACTTGAATTTGGTGGAGAGAACAAATTATTTGGTATAAAACTTAATTTTAATTAACTTTGGTCATGGAGGATTTGTACTTGGATTTTTCTAGTGAGGTTGGTCTCTCACATTTGATTATGGAACCAGTGTGGGGTTAGTCTCTCACATTTGGTTATGGATCTTGTGGGGTTGGTCTCTCACATTGGTTCTGGATTATTATTATATACCTTGTGGGGTTGGTCTCTCACAATCGAGTTCGTTCTACCGATTGGGGTTGGTCTCTCAATGGGGGTATGCATACTTAAGGGATTGATATCGAGCCAACTGGGTTGGTCTCTGGTTGGTTGGTTTTGGTCACTGGGGCCGAAGTAATGGCTCTTACCTTGTATTTTTCCTCCTTATTGATCTGATGGTAAATAAAGGATTAAATCCTAATACTGAGAAAAGTGGAAGTTATGGTATTCTATGTTAAATTAATTGATGATTTGGTAAATTCTGGAATGTTATATGAAATTATAATTTATACTTATTATGTGGTTAACTTGGTAATTGGTAATTAAATGTGAAGAAATGGCAAGAGGGAATATTGCAAGTATAATATGAATAAGGGGTTAATGTGGAATTATGTGCTCCAAGGTGTTATATGCTATGTGTAAAATGTTTTACAGGGTGGAGTAAGTCTTACCAGCTGTTGTATGCTGAGTTTGTCCCCTCTTTAGTTATTTTGCAGGTACATCTTGCATGACATTTGGAGCATGAGAGCGATTCAACTTTTAGAGACTTGAATATTTATTTTTATTGGCTAATTTAGAAGTTGTTTCTAGACAATTGTAATATTACACTTAATGAACTAGTATTAGTTCTGGGTAGTTAATAGTAGTGTTGTTTTTAGCCTATGCGTTTGGATATAGGTTGTTATCTAAACGTGGCGGTAGCATCCGTTTTTCCTTTTGTTTTGTTTAGCTTCCGCAACTAAAATGGTTTTAATCAAATAAATTCATTTTTATAAGTTATTTTGGTTATTGGAAAAATGGGGGGTGTTACAGTTAAATATGCACGAGGACTACCTGTAGGAATCACCTAGTCGGTTCGCTGAGAGCCACCTGGTCGGTACGTTAGATCTACTGGCCAGACAGAATCAGATTATTTATCGTGCTGCTCATATTATTAGGCCTCGTGATGGGTAAAGATGTTCTAGGATTACCCGTGGAGTCGCCCCGGTAGAACGCACCTGGTTGGTCCGGTTGAGGTCACCTAGTCGGCCTATGGTGCAACCTACTCCGTAAGTTGGAAGGTTTAGCTTACACTACAAGTAAAGGAAACCCACTTGCGCCTGCAGGAGAGGCGGCTCGCAGGAACGACGGCTCTGTTGTCTCGGACACTCAACCTACAAATAGCTGCAGATCGTCTACTTGACTAAGCCAATAAAAGCGCGCCCGTCAAGCCACTTGCATATGGAGCATTTAATGCTTAGCTGACTTGCTTAGTATAAATAGGAGGGTCCTCCCCTTCACTAGTCATATTCACTACTCAACAATACCACACCACTTGTGATAAGCACTACATTGTAATCTACTTTACTAGTAATCACTTTTTGTGACATCCCGTAAATCCAAATTCTATTTAAGGATTAATTAAGTAATTAATCCTAGCTTAATTTATAGTTTATTTCTTAAAATCTTGGAAATTCAATAGTCGGAGAACTAGTAATTGACTAGTCAATCCAAGGCAATGGGTTGTACCCTATGCTTCATGAATTGTTCCCTTGTCTCCTTACACTTTTCCATTTTATTAAGGGTAAAGAAGACGATTCACCTTATGATTGTTTTCCAAGCTAAGCTAGAGTCATCTTTCATTCTATTCCCTAACACTCCAAAAAGAAAACCTCCTGCTTCTCTCTAGAATTTAGCTAGCTTCTTCTTCAAGCCAAGTTTGGGCATTCCAAGATTCTTCAAGATAGTCTCCAAGATTCAACCTTTCTTACTCTTGAGCATATAGGAGGGTAAGATCTTTGGTCCTTTAGTGTTTTTAGTACCTTTTGAGGTGCCTTTTTCTAAAGATGAAATCTTTGTTGCCCTTTTGGTGTGTTTGTGAAGTAGAAGTTGGAGGAGAGCTTTGATAGAAGCTTGTAAGCGTGTGATAAGTGAAGTTGTAGGCTACAAGAAGTAACCCATGCTTACAAAATCTATTTTCTTACCTATGTGATGATTTCTTGACTTCTAGATGTAATTTTTGCTATAAAATGTGACTTTTGATGCATTGTCTTGTGAGAATGCTATCTAGAGCGTGTTATTAGGGTTCTTGTGTGCCATTGCTTGGCTATTCCTTTAATTCAAGTCATGTTGTTGTATTTTGTGAGATTTTGGGTGTTTTGGACTTGAATTTGAGCTTGGTGTTGAAAATCCCCGAAGGGATTAATTTTGGTACAGTTGTGTACCCGCGGGCGGAACGGCGGGCAGTAGCCTACCCGCCGCCCCACCCGCGGGGTACGTGTGGCATGTGGGAGTGGTTCCCGCGGGCGGAACCACGGGTGGAGGTCCACTCGTGGCCCCACCCGCGGGGTACACTAATGGTGATGTTTGGGGATTTGTTCCCCGTGATTCTTTTGACTCGGTAATTGATGTTTTGTCTTCCCGATGTTCTTTTGTTGGGCTATTTGAATGTCTTCTTGATGTTTCGTATGTCTAGAACGTGTTGGTAGGAATCCATGTAGGATTTGGTGTCTTGAATCGTGCTAAGTGTTCAACCTTGTGATTCGTTGAACCATGATGAGTCTTGTACGTTCTTCGGAATTATGTTTGGTTTACCCGTTTGATAAACATGCTAGTTTGATGTTGAAATGCTAGTGTGTGTGCTTTGTTCGTTCCTATTGTGGATGATAACTTGTGTTGATCATCGTTGGAGTCGGATTGTAATCCTTCCTTGATTGAGTATGGTTATATATCTTTGTTGTGATCAATTGATTGATTCATATGATGAAAGTGTGTGTTTTGGCTGTACCTGGATTGCACGATTAATGGTATGAGACATTAATCACCAAGGTACAGATGTGGTCCTCGTGGTGGCCATGATGTGATTATGGAGTTGTAATTGGGTTTTAGGCTCATGTGATTTGGGCTTCAGGCTCATGTGTTGGGTGGCTTCAGATCATGAAATGAACGGTACCCTCGTGTACTATGAATAGGTGGATATGTTGGAGATTGTCGGAGTGGGGACGACGGTCCTCGGAGGCATAAGGTTGGACTTTAGAGTACAGGGGTCCTGGAGGTAAAGGTTGGAACTAGTTATAAGGTTGGGGGTAGCCATAAGGTTGGAACGGGGCATAAGGATGGAATATGGATCATGGTATTTGTAACATGTGACATGTTGTGTCACGGTGGCACGGGTTGCCAATGTGTGATTGTCTATCCTTTTCTGTTGAGCATGTCGGGTGGTATTCTACTTTGTGATCAGTAGAATACACCTCGAGTTGTACTTGATATTGTGTGTCGTTGTCTTTTCCGTGATGTTTTCTACTTTGTGATCAGTAGATTATATCTTGAGCGGTGTTCAGTTGTCCTGTTGTCGTTCTTATCTTGATGATGTTTGGGATGTCGATTCCCGTTGTTTTGTTGAGAGTGGAATAGAGTCTTTGCAGTTGACTTCTCTCTTTACGGTTTAAAATTGATATATACTGTATTCCATTTCGAAAATGATTTTGTATTAAACTATCTACTTATGCTATTGAACGCGTATTGATGGGTTACCAGCAATATTCGCTGACTGGGCGTCGTCGCCTTTCTTTATGTGCTTTACAGGTCCTGAGTAGGCGAGAGCGTTAGTCAGGATAGTTTAGACTCCCTGAACAGTTTAGATTGTGTTTTGGGCCTGTGTGCCTCTGAGTTGAACATATTAGATTGATGTTGTTTTTGGCCTGTGCGTTCACATTGGTGTGAACGCGGCATAACACTCCTTGGATTTCTCAGTTTATGTTTAGACTTCCGCTGTGATTATGTTTATGTTATGTTAATTAGTTTGCCTTGCATATTTAAGCTTTAAATTGGCATGAAAATTGGGGGTGTTACACTTTTCACTCATAATACAACATAGTATCAGTCCGCTCAGTCATCACCCGGTAGACCGACCAACCAACTGACTAACTGAATACCTTCTATTACTTACTCGCAATATACGTATGCGTAGAGTAGTCATAACCCCTTGTCTAATTTACGCTATCAATATAATTATCTAACCCCCACCCATTAGGAGCCAACACATGTTAGACATGTATGCCCTAGGAGTCAACATTTATTATATTCGGCATTAATTTCTTATTAAATAAATATAATAAATAGATGTTTTATTTATTTTATTTTTGTCTTAGTTAATATTTGATATTATTCTGTACAATCTTCTTAATTCTTCATTCTTAAGAGTTAAGAATATGAGTGACGAAGAATTAATAAATGAAGTATTGTAAAATGTTCCTAGTCATAGGAATTCTAATTGGGCATTAGAATTCCGACGAGACTAGCACATTATCCTTCTAATGGTGAGTCTCATTCGATTCTGTACGAGATACAGAGAGTGGACATGTGGATGATTGTTAGAGAACAAGTCATTGAACAATGACTAACTACAACGTACCGCATGATGTTTACCTACATGTCATCGGTATGTTGTATGGTACAAGTATGCAATAATCCTCTTACTTTAAGCCGACATGGTTGTCTCGTACATATGGTGGACTAGTTTTTGCTAGTTTACGTCTTTTGTTCCTTATGGGACTATAAATGTACTTGGTGGCCTAGTTCAGTATTGTACGGAGACATGTGTGCGTTCAATAGAGGATCCACCGCCTTGAGGTAACAAGGATGTTCTAGTCTATTCAATAATCATACAACGAGAATCTCTGGCCAGAGTATAATGAAGTTGGACTTCAGGTTAAGAATATTGAACAGACGTATTGACCAGGTTTATGGGTTTAACCAAGTTTGACCATGACATTTACCTGGTTCAGAACAAGTGTTGTTTGGAAGGGATGTTGCATGATATTTGTAACGAAAATGTTCATTATAATATATATAAATATATTCATTGTCAACTTGGTAGTCATGACATACTACTAGGTGTCACTCATGACTTACGAGTTATTTAATAATGAGTTATTAAATATTACTCGTTGCTAGTTTGACTATGAATCTGGTAATGGTTCTTGGTCCCGTGATTGGACCAGAGGATTTTAACCATTTCTATGGTTCTTTGGCGGGTGGCCCTTGTCTTAGTGTCCAGGATCTTTACAGGTTTCTCCTCGTAGGTTGGGGTGTCATCCAAGCTTACTATTTCGGTTTGCAATACGTGAGTTGCATCGTGCACATATTTCTTTAGTTGCGACACGTGGAACACGTTGTGCACTCGTTCTAGCTCGGCTGGTAAAGCGAGGCGGTAAGCCAGGTTCTCGACTTTTTCTAAGATTTTGTAAGGACCAATGAATCTAGGACTTAGCTTCCCTTTCTTTCCGAACCTCATCAATCCCTGAGTGGGTGAGATCTTTAGCCAAACCTTCTCTCCTGTGGAGAATTTGGCTTGTTTCTTACCTAGGTCGGCGTAGGACTTCTAGCGGTCCTGTGCAGCCTTCATTCTTTCTTGTATGCGTTTGACTTTTGTTATAGTGTCCTGTAGATATTGTGGCCCCAGAGTTACTGGGTTGACCATGTCTTCCCAACATATGTGTGTCCTACATTTTTTACTATATAGTGCCTCGTAGGGAGCCATGCGAATGCTTGCGTGATAGCTGTTGTTGTAAGAGAATTCGATAAGGTCTAGGTGTTCTTCCCATGTTCCCTGGAAGTCTAACATACAGGCTCTTAGCATGCCTTCGAGGGTTTGAATTGTCCTCTCGGTCCGACCGTCAGTAGTTAATGCAACCCAAACTACTGAAGATCCATTAAGAGTACCAGTTGGGCCAATCACAAGGTCTAAGTCCAAACAATTAAGACAACTCTTTATTGGTTATGTTCAAAAATGGTGGAAATCCAATTCAAGCCCAATTGCAAATGATGGCGAAGAACTCAAGGCTTTTTATAATTGTTTAAGTGCTGATTTTGGTGATTAAATTAGGCCCAAATCAGCCCTATTATTTTTGGTCATCATTAATTTAAATTGTTTGGCATAAAAGAGAAAAACACTAGTTGTATTTAGAAAGGATTCCTTAAATCCTTTTCTAAATAAAACTCTTTTTACTTGTTTTCTAGATTAGGTTTAGGACTCTTTTTCCCATTGTATTTAGATTACAATGCTGCCCTATACCTATAAATAGGGCACATCCATATCAGTTTTGGGCAGACTTTAATTCAATAAAATTCTTAAGTTTTTCTTTACACTTGTGTAAGAAACCTTATAGCTAATTGTGGACTCAATTAGTGACTAGTCGTGGACTCGACTAGCAAATTGATTCGTGGACTCGAATCAATCTTACTTTCTTCAACCTTAGATTTAGGTTCGTGGACTCGTTCTTGAATCGAAGGAAACTAGATCCGACTCTAGTTGATTGAAGATTGCATCATCGAGGTACTTGAAGCTACAATGGGATTCTTCCAAGTCTTTGAGGATTCGAGACAAAGGGTTTCTCGTGAGGTTTAAGGTATTTCGATCCATCTCTATCTTTACATGAGAGCAATTCTTGGGACAATACTCATCTTATTTGAATCTTGGACTAGATTCATATCAATTTGGTATTCAGAGCCTAGGTTTGTCTCGTTATCATTGGAAATTTGGTTTCTTGGTTCCCTAGGTTTATCTCGTTCTTATCTTACATACTACATTTATTCGTGTCTTATTCATTAAAAAAAAAAGAAAAAAAAAAAAGAAGAAGAAGAAGAAGAAGATAAGGTTGGGGAAAGAATAAGGTTGGTAGGAGAATCTTGGTGGGAAAAGGAAGGGGGAAAAGTATAAGGTTGGAAGGAGTTCTTGATAGATTCCTAATTGGCTGTGGTACACGTGAACCCCTTTTATATTCTATTTGTCTCTATCTTTTGATATTGGTCTTGCATATCTTTCTGCCATACTTCCTTCTTTGGTTTCCTTTTTCTTTCAAATCTTATTTAGTTTCTTTGCTCGTATTGTCCTTTTTCTTTGCTTCTTGCTCTCAATTTTATTACCGATCTCGCGATACACCCTTACCCTCAAAGGCTTGTGAAGTCTTCCAAGGTACGTTTTCTCGAACTTTGAGGTTGAATCCATATCAACTGAGTACCGGACTAGAATTTTCCTTTTTGGAAAAAGGCTGGTGAGAGTATCTGCCACCTTGAGCGATACACGAGTGGAGTGGTGTGTTTGTAAGAGTGTGTAGTGCACCCCCAGAGCTATATAATCCACCTCTTACCTGCGAGCTGAGAATAAGTGAGGGAGCGAGCCAACTTTTTGGTTTCACTAACGTGTCTACTCACACATCTTTTTGTTTAGAATTTTTTTTTCCTCTACAGATGGATGAACAAGTTCCAAACTTATATGAACCTAGTCCAAAGGTTCAAATAAAATGGAGTATTGTCCCAAGAATGCTCTCAAAACTAAAGATAGAGATGGATCAAAATACCTTAAACCTCACGAGAAACCCTTTGTCTAGAATCCTCAAAGACTTGGAAGAATCCCATGTAGCTTCAAGTACCTCGATGTTGCAATCTTCAATCAACTAGAGTCGGATCTAGTTTTCTTCGATTCAAGAACGAGTCCACGAACCTAAATCTAAGGTTGAAGAAAGTAAGATTGATTCGAGTCCACGAATCAATTTGCTAGTCGAGTCCACGACTAGCCACTAATTGAGTCCACAATTAGCCATAAGGTTTCTTACACAAGTGTAAAGAAAGACTTAAGAATTTTATTGAATTAAAGCCTGCCTGAAACTGATATGGATGCACCCTATTTATAGGTATAGGGGCAGCATTATAATTCTAAATACAATGGAAAAAAAGAGTCCTAAACCTAATCTAGAAAACAAGTAAATAGAGTTTTATTTAGAAAAGGATTTAAGGAATCCTTTCTAAATACAACTAGTGTTTTCTCTTTAATTCCAAACAATTTAAATTAATGATGACCAAAAAATAATAGGGCTGATTTGGGCCTAATTTAATCACCAAAATCCGGCACTTAAACAATTATAAAAAAAGCCTTGAGTTCTTCTTCATATTTTGCAAATAGGCTTGACTTGGATTTCCACCATCTTTGAACATCACCAATGAAGAGTTGCCTTAATTGTTTGGACTTGGGCCTTGTGATTGGCCCAATTAGTACTCTTAATGGGATCTTCATATGTTGGGCCGCATCATCCTCCCCTTCTTGAAAATGATTCGACCTCGAATCTTGTAAGCATTGTCTTCGATCCATGATATCACTTGAAATTGACCACTATAATATTTTCCTCTATCGAATGGACTTATTATTGGTCTTTGTTGTTTCTTCCACCAATGATGTTTTAAGGTCGTAGTTATGGGCCTTGTGATGAGCCCACTATTTACCCTTACTGGATTCTATGTGTACTGGTTCCTATTATTCTCCCATTCTTGAAAAGGATTCGTCCTCGAATCCAAATCTTCAGTGAAAGACAAAGTAGCAAGCTCACTTTCTGTTTTATCACGCTCATGGAACTTTTTCTTGGGATGCTTGACACGAGTCGTTCCAATCATCATCCTACAATCAACAAGTAAGGCAATTAAATCTAATGACACATCATGAAATTTAAACATTCTAGACGGTAATAATTCATCAAAATGAGACATATTAAATTTAGGCATCTTGTTTGAATTGTCAACAAGCACAAAATCTTTCCTCCTAGAGCTTAAGGGTAAACCGAACACAAAATCCATGGAAATATCAAGTAATGATTTAGATGCATTGTGGTGGTAAGCAGCACAATTATGAACATAAGATTCTACATCTTTTTTCTTCTTTGGCCAATGAAAATATCCATGCAAAACATCATCACTCTTTGGAAAACCATTGCTCAAATCCAAGCAAAAAAAAGCCAATCCATTGACTTTGAACGAAAACCCCTTGAGCAAGTAGTATTTCACATAAGAAGTTTTCAAATGTGCCTTATAACTTCCTAGTGGTTCCTTATCTCTATCAAATAAAGTTTTAGTAAAATCAAAATTAAGGAATCTTGGATGTATGGAGGCAAACAAATTTCTAACACATCTAGCAAGTAGCTCATTAATAGAAATATGACAAACAAATCTAGAGAATTTTAATGCATGCTTTTGAAATAAAGATGAGTAAATAGTTACTCCCCTTCTTTTCTCTCGCTTACTATCCTTTTTTGTTACCAAGCGAGGCTGCACTTTGATAGGTATGGCTGGTTCTTTGCACTGTACCACCGATAGCGGTTCCTTTGTTTGGCTACAAACTAAGTTAGAGGACTGGAGTGGTGACTCCAATTCTAAACGTGGAGGTTCCAGTTTGCTCTCTTTGATTTCTTCTTTCTTCAAGGCTGGTTTGAGAGCTTGCTTCGATCTCTGTTGAATTTCTTCTACTTGTTTTGGAAGTAGAGGCTTAAGCACATGTATAAATCTATTATAGGTGACATTGCATGTGTTGTTGAGTGCATTATAATAAAAATGTCTATCATGCTGCCATGACCTTCCAAGTGAAACATGTGCAGTACGCATTGGCACAATATCACATAGAACCTCATCATAATACTTGCCAATACAAAAAGGAATAAAAGCTTGTTTAGTCACTCTCACATCCCCTGAATCAATAAGATTATACGGTTGGGGGTGATTGATAAGAGGTAACTTAAGGTAGTCCACCATGGCTGTACTAGCTAAATTCATACATCGATCCGAATTGATAACGATAATGCATCCCATTCCATGAATGTTTCCCCTAGTATAGAGTGGCGGTTGCACTCGCTTAGGGTGTTGCTCTAGATTAGTCATTCGAGTGCTTAAACCTTTCATGGCAAAGGCTAGAGCATCTATTTTCTGCTCTAACCTCCTACGTGTGCTTGGAACCTCTTCAGTCATCTGTAGAGGAGAAACAAAATCTAAAAACAAGAAGATATGTGAGTATTCATGTTAGTGAAACCAAAAAGTTGGCTCGCTCCCTCACTATTCTCAGCTCGCAGGTAAGAGGTGGATTATATAGCTATGGGGGTGCACTACACACTCTTACAAACACACACTCCACTCGTGTATCCCTCAAGGTGGCAGATACTCTCACAAGCCTTTTTCCAAAAAGGAAAATTCTAGTCCGGTACTCAAGTTGATATGGATTCAACCTCAAAGTTTAAGAAAACGTACCTTGGAAGACTTCACAAGCCTTTGAGAGTAAGGGTGTATCGCGAGATAGGTAATAAAATTGAGAGCAAGAAGCAAAGAAAAAGGACAATACGAGCAAAGAAACTAAATAAGATTTGAAAGAAAAAGGAAACCAAAGAAGGAAGTATGGCAGAAAGATGTGCAAGACCAATATCAAAAGATAGAGACCAATTAGGAATCTATCAATAACTCCTTCCAACCTTATACTTTTCCCCTTCCTTGTCCCTCCAAAATTCTCCTACCAGCCAAATTCTTTCCCCAACCTTATTCTTCTTCTTTATTGCTTTTTTTTCAACTTTCTTGATTTTTTTTTTTTTGATAAATATCCTCCAAATAATTACTGTAAATATCACCAAAAATTTCAGACCTAGTGGTTCCACACAAGCACTTCAAAACAGAATCAAGAATTTCAAGAATCACCCAGAAAAACAGAAACGCTGCCCTTACTTCGAAGATCAATATCTCAATGACCGTAAGGAATTAGCAAGTGTATAATATATCAATAGAACGCACAAGAAGAGATCTAAAACATATCCAAATTTCAGATAAAAATAACCAGTGGATCTCGAGATATAGGTCATTCTTTGAAACTGGTCACAGAATGCGGAAATCTGGACAGGGTGTGATTGCGACGTGATTGCGCGTAAATGCGCTTTGGATATAGGTAAGAGTGAGATGGGGTTGTTTTCTAGACAGAATATATGGTAATATGGTGCTTAGGAGGTGTGAGGTCTCGTTGATATTGGACGGGAAAAAGGGAAAACTCTTTCGCGATTGTTTTTCAAGAAACTGGAGAACATGTATCAAGATTCAAGAACACAATCAAGAATGCAAAGGAAATTTTTTTTGGGTTTTTTATGAATAAGACACGAAAAAAAAGTAGTATGTAAGATGAAAACGAGATAAACCTAGAAAAACAAAGAAACCAAATTTCTAATGATAATGAGATAAACCTAGGCTCTGAATACCAAATTGATATGAACCTAGTCCAAGGTTCAAATAAAATGGAGTATTGTCCCAAGAATGCTCTCAAAACTAAAGATAGAGATGGATCAAAAATACCTTAAACCTCACG
>NW_017617099.1:10000-13607 GCF_001879475.1 Ipomoea nil | reverse complement strand
CGGGACGGGCAGATTGGAGCTCGGCGCCCCTTGCCCTCAAGGTGGACCGAATCCGAGAGCTCGGACAGTCGCCCTCGTGCCAAGGCCGCCGCGACGATTCGCAACGACCGTGGAACGTGGGATGCCTTCTCCGTTCGTCCCGCGCAAAATCCACGCGTGTTGCGAAGACGAGCGCGTGACGAAATGCGAATACGTTAAGCCGTCAGTGCCGTGCCAGGTATGCAACACAGGAAGCCGTCGTGCGACCAAGGCCGTGCGCGCTTGTGTCGTCTTGTATGAAGAGGCGTGCTTGGCAGGACGTCGCTGCTCGAGCAGGGATCCAACCTGACCGCACACGCCGATAACCACTCACGCACCGTCTCGCATCGTAAAAGACGCCCCAATCGCTTAGCCGAGGATCGACAGGAACCCGGCCCGGACGAATCCGTGCACGAGTCCCCACCAATGCTGGCCGTCACAGCAGGAACGCCCCCGTCGATAGGTACGAAAGGTAACCACCGAATTGCCCCTCTCGCCGTACGCATTGGTTGTGAGTCCGTCGCGCCATCGGGTGAGGTGGAGGAAGCCCTCGAGGAGTGAAATTCCTCGATCAATACAACACCATACCTCTTGCGAGGTGGGTCAGCCCCCACGTCCGACGCTAAGACAACGCCCGTTGCGCTTGGGCAGATTCGTAGCGAGCGCACAATCATCCTTCAACAAACAGCTTACTAGACGGGTGGACACTGGTGTCGGTAACTTACAAGCCTACTGACAGTATATCGCAGATTCACGGTTGTTTTTTTGCCCAACTTGTTCCACGGCCGTTTTTTTGCATGTCCGTCTCGGTCAGATCCGGACGTGTCGTCGAACGAGTGCTATGGAGGAAGCCCTCGAGGAATGAAATGCCTCGAGCAATACAATACTTCTATCCTCTTGCGAGGTCGGTCAACCCCCACGCCCGACGGCACGTACGCTGCACTGCGCTACGCTGGGCGGGTTCATTGCGAACGCCCGCCCTCCGCCCCTACGGCGCACCATAATTCGTTAACGAACAGCTTACTAGACGATTGGACACGTGCCTCGGCAACTCACAACCTACTGACGGTATATTGCAGATTCACGTTTGCTCGATTGACCGAATTCACGTGCCAATGATGTTTTTTTGCATGTCCGTCTCCGTCCTGTGGTGCGCCGCCCCGCCTTCCGACTCCGATGGGTCTATGCCGGTCCCCAAAAATACGTATGAGCGGCGGGGAACACTCATACGAGGCCTACAGGACGAGGGGGGGCCCGTCCCAACACGTTCCGAAAAAAGTCGACCGGCACCTCAACTACCATACCCCCCCTATAGTAGTTTAAAAAAAAAAAACCCCAGTGACAGCAGTAGACACGGTTTGTCCCGTAAATCACACGGTCATTTCGGGTGGTTCCGTGCATTTTTTTTCAAATGTTATTGCATGGTCCTTTAGTTTAGAGCATTTTAACAATGCTTGGTAAATTTCAAAGCGTTTGGATGATTATTTCATTGAAAACGACGATGTCCAAATTTATGCCCAGCTGTCCGCAAAGTTCCTTGTCTGACTTAGCCAAGTACTTGGGATTGTTGGGAATGTGAGAGGAATATATGGCATTTCGTTTGCCTCACTAATTAAGTAGTACAATAAGCTCTAAAACAAATGTATATGCCATTTTGGCACGAGAACGACGTAAAACGACATAGGCCAAGGCATAACACAGAACCGTCGTAAAAGTACTGGGGTGGCTGGCGGGTGAACCTCTGTTGCGTGATATTTTCCGCATCCGTCCGCAACTGTGCGCAATTTGGGCGCCCTCGTACCGCATAAGTCCGCAACCTCGGCACCCCCGTACCGCAACTTTCCGCAACCTCGGCCACCCCGTTTCGCAACTTTCCGCAACCTCGGCACACCCGTACCGCAACTTTCCGCAACCTCGGCACCCCCGTACCGCAACTTTCCGCAACCTCGGCACACCCGTACCGCAACTTTCCGCAACCTCGGCGCCCTCGTACCGCATAAGTCCGCAACCTCGGCACACCCGTACCGCAACTTTCCGCAACCTCGGCACACCCGTACCGCAACTTTCCGCAACCTCGGCACCCCCGTACCGCAACTTTCCGCAACCTCGGCACCCCCGTACCGCAACTTTCCGCAACCTCGGCACCCCCGTACCGCAACTTTCCGCAACCTCGGCACACCCGTACCGCAACTTTCCGCAACCTCGGCCACCCCGTTCCGCAACTTTCCGCAACCTCGGCACCCCCGTACCGCATAAGTCCGCAACTTGGGCACCCTCGTACCGCAACTTTCCGCAACTTGGGCACCCTCGTACCGCAACTTTCCGCAACTTGGGCACCCTCGTACCGCAACTTTCCGCAACTTGGGCACCCTCGTACCGCATAATTCCGCAACCTCGGCACCCCCGTTCCGCATAAGTCCGCAACTTGGGCACCCTCGTACCGCATAATTCCGCAACCTCGTTTCCCCGTTCCGCATAAGTCCGCAACTTGGGCACCCTCGTACCGCAACTTTCCGCAACTTGGGCACTCTCGTACCGCAACTTTCCGCAACTTGGGCACTCTCGTACCGCAACTTGGGCACCCTCGTACCGCATAATGCCGCAACCTCGGCACCCTCGTTCCGCATAAGTCCGCAACTTGGGCACCCTCGTACCGCATAAGTCCGCAACCTCGGCACCCTCGTTCCGCATAAGTCCGCAACTTGGGCACCGCATAAGTCCGCAACCTCGGCACCCTCGTACCGCATAATTCCGCAACTAAAGCACCCTCGTACCGCATAAGTCCGCAACCTCGGCACCCTCGTACCGCATAATTCCGCAACTTGGGCACCCTCGTACCGCATAAGTCCGCAACCTCGGCACCCTCGTACCGCATAATTCCGTAACCTCGGCACCCTCGTTCCGCATAAGTCCGCAACTTGGGCACCCTCGTTCCGCACAAGTCCGCAACTTGGGCACCCTCGTACCGCATAATGCCGCAACCTCGGCACCCTCGTTCCGCATAAGTCCGCAACTTGGGCACCCTCGTACCGCATAAGTCCGCAACCTCGGCACCCTCGTACCGCATAATTCCGCAACTTGGGCACCCTCGTACCGCATAAGTCCGCAACCTCGGCACCCTCGTACCGCATAATTCCGCAACTTGGGCACCCTCGTACCGCATAAGTCCGCAACCTCGGCACCCTCGTACCGCATAATTCCGCAACTTGGGCACCCTCGTACCGCATAAGTCCGCAACCTCGGCACCCTCGTACCGCATAATTCCGTAACCTCGGCACCCTCGTTCCGCATAAGTCCGCAACTTGGGCACCCTCGTTCCGCACAAGTCCGCAACTTGGGTACACTCGTACCGCATAATTCCGCAACCTCGGCACCCTTGTTCCGCATAAGTCCGCAACTTAGGCACCCTCGTACCGCATGAGTCCGCAACTTAGGCACCCTCGTACCGCATGAGTCCGCAACTTAGGCACCCTCGTACCGCATGAGTCCGCAACTTAGGCACCCTCGTACCGCATGAGTCCGCAACTTAGGCACCCTCGTACCGCATGAGTCCGCAACTTAGGCACCCTCGTACCGCATGAGTCCGCAA
>NW_017617097.1:0-21913 GCF_001879475.1 Ipomoea nil | reverse complement strand
GTGAGCTTAAACCTTAAAAGCGAATTAAATGATGGAGGACAAAGAACAGATTCCAATGAATATTCATATCAAACCTAGGATAGCAGTAGTAACTGAGATAATAAATGAAGGTGAATGAAACAACAGATGACTCGTCTGCATGGACAAGAGGGAAACTCAACAACAGAATGACTCGTCTGCATGGGCAGGAGGGAAAACTCATCAACAGGGACAAGATGGAAAGCTCATCAACAGGGATGTGAGGAAAAACGCATCAACAGGGACTGCGTGGCTGTCATTTATGTTCAGAAAAAACGCTGACAGTCACCCTATGTTGCTGTCACCATTAAACTCATGCTCCTCCTCGTACCAACTGGATATTTCATGAAAAGATGTAGGCTCATTGATCAGGTTGAAACAGAGCTGATAAAGTCTATATTGTTTTTCCTTCTTTAGCTTTCTTTTGTGGACGCTCGAGCAGCCAACGGCTTCCTGTCGCCGAAGGTGCATTCTTTCCGATAGCTCTTAGCTCCGAGCCAAATGACGTTCCCTCTCCAACCGGTAGCACTTACATGCACAAGTACAACAGGAAATGATGTTGTAGGAGAAAGGTAGAAACAGTGGAATAAGAACTCAATGCAAAAAAAAAAAAAAAGAAGCACTTGCAAGCTGGGATTGGTGAGCTTAAACCTTAAAAGCGAATTAAATGATGGAGGACAAAGAACAGATTCCAATGAATATTCATATCAAACCTAGGATAGCAGTAGTAACTGAGATAATAAATGAAGGTGAATGAAACAACAAGATGACTCGTCTGCATGGACAAGAGGGAAACTCAACAACAGAATGACTCGTCTGCATGGGCAGGAGGGAAAACTCATCAACAGGGACAAGATGGAAAGCTCATCAACAGGGATGTGAGGAAAAACGCATCAACAGGGACTGCGTGGCTGTCATTTATGTTTAGAAAAACGCTGACAGTAACCCTATGTTGCTGCACCATTAAACTCACGCTCCTCCTCGTACCAACTGGATATTTCATGAAAAGATGAAGGCTCATTGATAGGTTGAAACAGAGCTGATAAAGTCTATATTGTTTTTCCTTCTTTAGCTTTCTTTTGTGGACGCTCGAGCAGCCATCGGCTTCCTGTCGCCGAAGGTGCATTCTTTCCGGTAGCTCTTAGCTCCGAGCCAAATGACGTTCCCTCTCCAACCGGTAGCACTTACAGCACAAGTACAACAGGAAATGATGTTGTAGGAGAAAGGTAGAAACAGTGGAATAAGAACTCAATGCAAAAAAAAAAAAAAAAAAAGCACTTGCAAGCTGGGATTGGTGAGCTTAAACCTTAAAAGCGAATTAAATGATGGAGGACAAAGAACAGATTCCAATGAATATTCATATCAAACCTAGGATAGCAGTAGTAACTGAGATAATAAATGAAGGTGAATGAAACAACAAGATGACTCGTCTGCATGGACAAGAGGGAAACTCAACAACAGAATGACTCGTCTGCATGGGCAGGAGGGAAAACTCATCAACAGGGACAAGATGGAAAGCTCATCAACAGGGATGTGAGGAAAAACGCATCAACAGGGACTGTGTGGCTGTCATTTATGTTCAGAAAAACGCTGACAGTCACCCTATGTTGCTGCACCATTAAACTCACGCTCCTCCTCGTACCAACTGGATATTTCATGAAAAGATGAAGGCTCATTGACAGGTTGAAACAGAGCTGATAAAGTCTATATTGTTTTTCCTTCTTTAGCTTTCTTTTGTGGACGCTCGAGCAGCCAACGGCTTCCTGTCGCCGAAGGTGCATTCTTTCCGGTAGCTCTTAACTTCAAGCCAAATGACGTTCCCTCTCCAACCGTAGCACTTACAGCACAAGTACAACAGGAAATGATGTTGTAGGAGAAAGGTAGAAACAGTGGAATAAGAACTCAATGCAAAAAAAAAAAAAAAAAAAAAGCACTTGCAAGCTAGGATTGGTGAGCTTAAACCTTAAAAGCGAATTAAATGATGGAGGACAAAGAACAGATTCCAATGAATATTCATATCAAACCTAGGATAGCAGTAGTAACTGAGATAATAAATGAAGGTGAATGAAACAACAAGATGACTCGTCTGCATGGACAAGAGGGAAACTCAACAACAGAATGACTCGTCTGCATGGGCAGGAGGGAAAACTCATCAACAGGGACAAGATGGAAAGCTCATCAACAGGGATGTGAGGAAAAACGCATCAACAGGGACTGCGTGGCTGTCATTTATGTTCAGAAAAACGCTGACAGTCACCCTATGTTGCTGTCACCATTAAACTCATGCTCCTCCTCGTACCAACTGGATATTTCATGAAAAGATGAAGGCTCATTGACAGGTTGAAACAGAGCTGATAAAGTCTATATTGTTTTTCCTTCTTTAGCTTTCTTTTGTGGACGCTCGAGCAGCCAACGGCTTCCTGTCGCCGAAGGTGCATTCTTTCCGGTAGCTCTTAGCTCCGAGCCAAATGACGTTCCCTCTCCAACCGGTAGCACTTACAGCACAAGTACAACAGGAAATGATGTTGTAGGAGAAAGGTAGAAACAGTGGAATAAGAACTCAATGCAAAAAAAAAAAAAAAAGCACTTGCAAGCTGGGATTGGTGAGCTTAAACCTTAAAAGCGAATTAAATGATGGAGGACAAAGAACAGATTCCAATGAATATTCATATCAAACCTAGGATAGCAGTAGTAACTGAGATAATAAATGAAGGTGAATGAAACAACAAGATGACTCGTCTGCATGGACAAGAGGGAAACTCAACAACAGAATGACTCGTCTGCATGGGCAGGAGGGAAAACTCATCAACAGGGACAAGATGGAAAGCTCATCAACAGGGATGTGAGGAAAAACGCATCAACAGGGACTGCGTGGCTGTCATTTATGTTTAGAAAAACGCTGACAGTCACCCTATGTTGCTGCCACCATTAAACTCACGCTCCTCCTCGTACCAACTGGATATTTCATGAAAAGATGAAGGCTCATTGACAGGTTGAAACAGAGCTGATAAAGTCTATATTGTTTTTCCTTCTTTAGCTTTCTTTTGTGGACGCTCGAGCAGCCATCGGCTTCCTGTCGCCGAAGGTGCATTCTTTCCGGTAGCTCTTAGCTCCGAGCCAAATGACGTTCCCTCTCCAACCGGTAGCACTTACAGCACAAGTACAACAGGAAATGATGTTGTAGGAGAAAGGTAGAAACAGTGGAATAAGAACTCAATGCAAAAAAAAAAAAAAAAAAAGCACTTGCAAGCTGGGATTGGTGAGCTTAAACCTTAAAAGCGAATTAAATGATGGAGGACAAAGAACAGATTCCAATGAATATTCATATCAAACCTAGGATAGCAGTAGTAACTGAGATAATAAATGAAGGTGAATGAAACAACAAGATGACTCGTCTGCATGGACAAGAGGGAAACTCAACAACAGAATGACTCGTCTGCATGGGCAGGAGGGAAAACTCATCAACAGGGACAAGATGGAAAGCTCATCAACAGGGATGTGAGGAAAAACGCATCAACAGGGACTGTGTGGCTGTCATTTATGTTCAGAAAAACGCTGACAGTCACCCTATGTTGCTGCCACCATTAAACTCACGCTCCTCCTCGTACCAACTGGATATTTCATGAAAAGATGAAGGCTCATTGACAGGTTGAAACAGAGCTGATAAAGTCTATATTGTTTTTCCTTCTTTAGCTTTCTTTTGTGGACGCTCGAGCAGCCAACGGCTTCCTGTCGCCGAAGGTGCATTCTTTCCGGTAGCTCTTAGCTCCGAGCCAAATGACGTTCCCTCTCCAACCGGTAGCACTTACAGCACAAGTACAACAGGAAATGATGTTGTAGGAGAAAGGTAGAAACAGTGGAATAAGAACTCAATGCAAAAAAAAAAAAAAAAAGCACTTGCAAGCTGGGATTGGTGAGCTTAAACCTTAAAAGCGAATTAAATGATGGAGGACAAAGAACAGATTCCAATGAATATTCATATCAAACCTAGGATAGCAGTAGTAACTGAGATAATAAATGAAGGTGAATGAAACAACAAGATGACTCGTCTGCATGGACAAGAGGGAAACTCAACAACAGAATGACTCGTCTGCATGGGCAGGAGGGAAAACTCATCAACAGGGACAAGATGGAAAGCTCATCAACAGGGATGTGAGGAAAAACGCATCAACAGGGACTGCGTGGCTGTCATTTATGTTCAGAAAAACGCTGACAGTCACCCTATGTTGCTGCCACCATTAAACTCACGCTCCTCCTCGTACCAACTGGATATTTCATGAAAAGATGAAGGCTCATTGACAGGTTGAAACAGAGCTGATAAAGTCTATATTGTTTTTCCTTCTTTAGCTTTCTTTTGTGGACGCTCGAGCAGCCAACGGCTTCCTGTCGCCGAAGGTGCATTCTTTCCGGTAGCTCTTAGCTCCGAGCCAAATGACGTTCCCTCTCCAACCGGTAGCACTTACAGCACAAGTACAACAGGAAATGATGTTGTAGGAGAAAGGTAGAAACAGTGGAATAAGAACTCAATGCAAAAAAAAAAAAAAAAAAAAAAGCACTTGCAAGCTGGGATTGGTGAGCTTAAACCTTAAAAGCGAATTAAATGATGGAGGACAAAGAACAGATTCCAATGAATATTCATATCAAACCTAGGATAGCAGTAGTAACTGAGATAATAAATGAAGGTGAATGAAACAACAAGATGACTCGTCTGCATGGACAAGAGGGAAACTCAACAACAGAATGACTCGTCTGCATGGGCAGGAGGGAAAACTCATCAACAGGGACAAGATGGAAAGCTCATCAACAGGGATGTGAGGAAAAACGCATCAACAGGGACTGTGTGGCTGTCATTTATGTTCAGAAAAACGCTGACAGTCACCCTATGTTGCTGCCACCATTAAACTCACGCTCCTCCTCGTACCAACTGGATATTTCATGAAAAGATGAAGGCTCATTGACAGGTTGAAACAGAGCTGATAAAGTCTATATTGTTTTTCCTTCTTTAGCTTTCTTTTGTGGACGCTCGAGCAGCCATCGGCTTCCTGTCGCCGAAGGTGCATTCTTTCCGGTAGCTCTTAGCTCCGAGCCAAATGACGTTCCCTCTCCAACCGGTAGCACTTACAGCACAAGTACAACAGGAAATGATGTTGTAGGAGAAAGGTAGAAACAGTGGAATAAGAACTCAATGCAAAAAAAAAAAAAAAAAAGCACTTGCAAGCTGGGATTGGTGAGCTTAAACCTTAAAAGCGAATTAAATGATGGAGGACAAAGAACAGATTCCAATGAATATTCATATCAAACCTAGGATAGCAGTAGTAACTGAGATAATAAATGAAGGTGAATGAAACAACAAGATGACTCGTCTGCATGGACAAGAGGGAAACTCAACAACAGAATGACTCGTCTGCATGGGCAGGAGGGAAAACTCATCAACAGGGACAAGATGGAAAGCTCATCAACAGGGATGTGAGGAAAAACGCATCAACAGGGACTGTGTGGCTGTCATTTATGTTCAGAAAAACGCTGACAGTCACCCTATGTTGCTGCCACCATTAAACTCACGCTCCTCCTCGTACCAACTGGATATTTCATGAAAAGATGAAGGCTCATTGACTAGGTTGAAACAGAGCTGATAAAGTCTATATTGTTTTTCCTTCTTTAGCTTTCTTTTGTGGACGCTCGAGCAGCCAACGGCTTCCTGTCGCCGAAGGTGCATTCTTTCCGGTAGCTCTTAACTTCAAGCCAAATGACGTTCCCTCTCCAACCGGTAGCACTTACAGCACAAGTACAACAGGAAATGATGTTGTAGGAGAAAGGTAGAAACAGTGGAATAAGAACTCAATGCAAAAAAAAAAAAAAAAAAGCACTTGCAAGCTGGGATTGGTGAGCTTAAACCTTAAAAGCGAATTAAATGATGGAGGACAAAGAACAGATTCCAATGAATATTCATATCAAACCTAGGATAGCAGTAGTAACTGAGATAATAAATGAAGGTGAATGAAACAACAAGATGACTCGTCTGCATGGACAAGAGGGAAACTCAACAACAGAATGACTCGTCTGCATGGGCAGGAGGGAAAACTCATCAACAGGGACAAGATGGAAAGCTCATCAACAGGGATGTGAGGAAAAACGCATCAACAGGGACTGCGTGGCTGTCATTTATGTTCAGAAAAACGCTGACAGTCACCCTATGTTGCTGCCACCATTAAACTCACGCTCCTCCTCGTACCAACTGGATATTTCATGAAAAGATGAAGGCTCATTGACAGGTTGAAACAGAGCTGATAAAGTCTATATTGTTTTTCCTTCTTTAGCTTTCTTTTGTGGACGCTCGAGCAGCCAACGGCTTCCTGTCGCCGAAGGTGCATTCTTTCCGGTAGCTCTTAGCTCCGAGCCAAATGACGTTCCCTCTCCAACCGGTAGCACTTACAGCACAAGTACAACAGGAAATGATGTTGTAGGAGAAAGGTAGAAACAGTGGAATAAGAACTCAATGCAAAAAAAAAAAAAAAAAAAGCACTTGCAAGCTGGGATTGGTGAGCTTAAACCTTAAAAGCGAATTAAATGATGGAGGACAAAGAACAGATTCCAATGAATATTCATATCAAACCTAGGATAGCAGTAGTAACTGAGATAATAAATGAAGGTGAATGAAACAACAAGATGACTCGTCTGCATGGACAAGAGGGAAACTCAACAACAGAATGACTCGTCTGCATGGGCAGGAGGGAAAACTCATCAACAGGGACAAGATGGAAAGCTCATCAACAGGGATGTGAGGAAAAACGCATCAACAGGGACTGTGTGGCTGTCATTTATGTTCAGAAAAACGCTGACAGTCACCCTATGTTGCTGCCACCATTAAACTCACGCTCCTCCTCGTACCAACTGGATATTTCATGAAAAGATGAAGGCTCATTGACAGGTTGAAACAGAGCTGATAAAGTCTATATTGTTTTTCCTTCTTTAGCTTTCTTTTGTGGACGCTCGAGCAGCCAACGGCTTCCTGTCGCCGAAGGTGCATTCTTTCCGGTAGCTCTTAGCTCCGAGCCAAATGACGTTCCCTCTCCAACCGGTAGCACTTACAGCACAAGTACAACAGGAAATGATGTTGTAGGAGAAAGGTAGAAACAGTGGAATAAGAACTCAATGCAAAAAAAAAAAAAAAAAAAAAGCACTTGCAAGCTGGGATTGGTGAGCTTAAACCTTAAAAGCGAATTAAATGATGGAGGACAAAGAACAGATTCCAATGAATATTCATATCAAACCTAGGATAGCAGTAGTAACTGAGATAATAAATGAAGGTGAATGAAACAACAAGATGACTCGTCTGCATGGACAAGAGGGAAACTCAACAACAGAATGACTCGTCTGCATGGGCAGGAGGGAAAACTCATCAACAGGGACAAGATGGAAAGCTCATCAACAGGGATGTGAGGAAAAACGCATCAACAGGGACTGTGTGGCTGTCATTTATGTTCAGAAAAACGCTGACAGTCACCCTATGTTGCTGTCACCATTAAACTCATGCTCCTCCTCGTACCAACTGGATATTTCATGAAAAGATGAAGGCTCATTGACAGGTTGAAACAGAGCTGATAAAGTCTATATTGTTTTTCCTTCTTTAGCTTTCTTTTGTGGACGCTCGAGCAGCCAACGGCTTCCTGTCGCCGAAGGTGCATTCTTTCCGGTAGCTCTTAGCTCCGAGCCAAATGACGTTCCCTCTCCAACCGGTAGCACTTACAGCACAAGTACAACAGGAAATGATGTTGTAGGAGAAAGGTAGAAACAGTGGAATAAGAACTCAATGCAAAAAAAAAAAAAAAAAGCACTTGCAAGCTGGGATTGGTGAGCTTAAACCTTAAAAGCGAATTAAATGATGGAGGACAAAGAACAGATTCCAATGAATATTCATATCAAACCTAGGATAGCAGTAGTAACTGAGATAATAAATGAAGGTGAATGAAACAACAAGATGACTCGTCTGCATGGACAAGAGGGAAACTCAACAACAGAATGACTCGTCTGCATGGGCAGGAGGGAAAACTCATCAACAGGGACAAGATGGAAAGCTCATCAACAGGGATGTGAGGAAAAACGCATCAACAGGGACTGCGTGGCTGTCATTTATGTTCAGAAAAACGCTGACAGTCACCCTATGTTGCTGCCACCATTAAACTCACGCTCCTCCTCGTACCAACTGGATATTTCATGAAAAGATGAAGGCTCATTGATAGGTTGAAACAGAGCTGATAAAGTCTATATTGTTTTTCCTTCTTTAGCTTTCTTTTGTGGACGCTCGAGCAGCCAACGGCTTCCTGTCGCCGAAGGTGCATTCTTTCCGGTAGCTCTTAGCTCCGAGCCAAATGACGTTCCCTCTCCAACCGGTAGCACTTACAGCACAAGTACAACAGGAAATGATGTTGTAGGAGAAAGGTAGAAACAGTGGAATAAGAACTCAATGCAAAAAAAAAAAAAAAAAAAAGCACTTGCAAGCTGGGATTGGTGAGCTTAAACCTTAAAAGCGAATTAAATGATGGAGGACAAAGAACAGATTCCAATGAATATTCATATCAAACCTAGGATAGCAGTAGTAACTGAGATAATAAATGAAGGTGAATGAAACAACAAGATGACTCGTCTGCATGGACAAGAGGGAAACTCAACAACAGAATGACTCGTCTGCATGGGCAGGAGGGAAAACTCATCAACAGGGACAAGATGGAAAGCTCATCAACAGGGATGTGAGGAAAAACGCATCAACAGGGACTGTGTGGCTGTCATTTATGTTCAGAAAAACGCTGACAGTCACCCTATGTTGCTGCCACCATTAAACTCACGCTCCTCCTCGTACCAACTGGATATTTCATGAAAAGATGAAGGCTCATTGACAGGTTGAAACAGAGCTGATAAAGTCTATATTGTTTTTCCTTCTTTAGCTTTCTTTTGTGGACGCTCGAGCAGCCATCGGCTTCCTGTCGCCGAAGGTGCATTCTTTCCGGTAGCTCTTAGCTCCGAGCCAAATGACGTTCCCTCTCCAACCGGTAGCACTTACAGCACAAGTACAACAGGAAATGATGTTGTAGGAGAAAGGTAGAAACAGTGGAATAAGAACTCAATGCAAAAAAAAAAAAAAAAAAAGCACTTGCAAGCTGGGATTGGTGAGCTTAAACCTTAAAAGCGAATTAAATGATGGAGGACAAAGAACAGATTCCAATGAATATTCATATCAAACCTAGGATAGCAGTAGTAACTGAGATAATAAATGAAGGTGAATGAAACAACAAGATGACTCGTCTGCATGGACAAGAGGGAAACTCAACAACAGAATGACTCGTCTGCATGGGCAGGAGGGAAAACTCATCAACAGGGACAAGATGGAAAGCTCATCAACAGGGATGTGAGGAAAAACGCATCAACAGGGACTGTGTGGCTGTCATTTATGTTCAGAAAAACGCTGACAGTCACCCTATGTTGCTGCCACCATTAAACTCACGCTCCTCCTCGTACCAACTGGATATTTCATGAAAAGATGAAGGCTCATTGACTAGGTTGAAACAGAGCTGATAAAGTCTATATTGTTTTTCCTTCTTTAGCTTTCTTTTGTGGACGCTCGAGCAGCCAACGGCTTCCTGTCGCCGAAGGTGCATTCTTTCCGGTAGCTCTTAGCTTCAAGCCAAATGACGTTCCCTCTCCAACCGGTAGCACTTACAGCACAAGTACAACAGGAAATGATGTTGTAGGAGAAAGGTAGAAACAGTGGAATAAGAACTCAATGCAAAAAAAAAAAAAAAAAAAAAAGCACTTGCAAGCTGGGATTGGTGAGCTTAAACCTTAAAAGCGAATTAAATGATGGAGGACAAAGAACAGATTCCAATGAATATTCATATCAAACCTAGGATAGCAGTAGTAACTGAGATAATAAATGAAGGTGAATGAAACAACAAGATGACTCGTCTGCATGGACAAGAGGGAAACTCAACAACAGAATGACTCGTCTGCATGGGCAGGAGGGAAAACTCATCAACAGGGACAAGATGGAAAGCTCATCAACAGGGATGTGAGGAAAAACGCATCAACAGGGACTGCGTGGCTGTCATTTATGTTCAGAAAAACGCTGACAGTCACCCTATGTTGCTGCCACCATTAAACTCACGCTCCTCCTCGTACCAACTGGATATTTCATGAAAAGATGAAGGCTCATTGACAGGTTGAAACAGAGCTGATAAAGTCTATATTGTTTTTCCTTCTTTAGCTTTCTTTTGTGGACGCTCGAGCAGCCAACGGCTTCCTGTCGCCGAAGGTGCATTCTTTCCGGTAGCTCTTAGCTCCGAGCCAAATGACGTTCCCTCTCCAACCGGTAGCACTTACAGCACAAGTACAACAGGAAATGATGTTGTAGGAGAAAGGTAGAAACAGTGGAATAAGAACTCAATGCAAAAAAAAAAAAAAAAAAAAGCACTTGCAAGCTGGGATTGGTGAGCTTAAACCTTAAAAGCGAATTAAATGATGGAGGACAAAGAACAGATTCCAATGAATATTCATATCAAACCTAGGATAGCAGTAGTAACTGAGATAATAAATGAAGGTGAATGAAACAACAAGATGACTCGTCTGCATGGACAAGAGGGAAACTCAACAACAGAATGACTCGTCTGCATGGGCAGGAGGGAAAACTCATCAACAGGGACAAGATGGAAAGCTCATCAACAGGGATGTGAGGAAAAACGCATCAACAGGGACTGTGTGGCTGTCATTTATGTTCAGAAAAACGCTGACAGTCACCCTATGTTGCTGCCACCATTAAACTCACGCTCCTCCTCGTACCAACTGGATATTTCATGAAAAGATGAAGGCTCATTGACAGGTTGAAACAGAGCTGATAAAGTCTATATTGTTTTTCCTTCTTTAGCTTTCTTTTGTGGACGCTCGAGCAGCCAACGGCTTCCTGTCGCCGAAGGTGCATTCTTTCCGGTAGCTCTTAGCTCCGAGCCAAATGACGTTCCCTCTCCAACCGGTAGCACTTACAGCACAAGTACAACAGGAAATGATGTTGTAGGAGAAAGGTAGAAACAGTGGAATAAGAACTCAATGCAAAAAAAAAAAAAAAAAAGCACTTGCAAGCTGGGATTGGTGAGCTTAAACCTTAAAAGCGAATTAAATGATGGAGGACAAAGAACAGATTCCAATGAATATTCATATCAAACCTAGGATAGCAGTAGTAACTGAGATAATAAATGAAGGTGAATGAAACAACAAGATGACTCGTCTGCATGGACAAGAGGGAAACTCAACAACAGAATGACTCGTCTGCATGGGCAGGAGGGAAAACTCATCAACAGGGACAAGATGGAAAGCTCATCAACAGGGATGTGAGGAAAAACGCATCAACAGGGACTGTGTGGCTGTCATTTATGTTCAGAAAAACGCTGACAGTCACCCTATGTTGCTGCCACCATTAAACTCACGCTCCTCCTCGTACCAACTGGATATTTCATGAAAAGATGAAGGCTCATTGACAGGTTGAAACAGAGCTGATAAAGTCTATATTGTTTTTCCTTCTTTAGCTTTCTTTTGTGGACGCTCGAGCAGCCAACGGCTTCCTGTCGCCGAAGGTGCATTCTTTCCGGTAGCTCTTAGCTCCGAGCCAAATGACGTTCCCTCTCCAACCGGTAGCACTTACAGCACAAGTACAACAGGAAATGATGTTGTAGGAGAAAGGTAGAAACAGTGGAATAAGAACTCAATGCAAAAAAAAAAAAAAAAAGCACTTGCAAGCTGGGATTGGTGAGCTTAAACCTTAAAAGCGAATTAAATGATGGAGGACAAAGAACAGATTCCAATGAATATTCATATCAAACCTAGGATAGCAGTAGTAACTGAGATAATAAATGAAGGTGAATGAAACAACAAGATGACTCGTCTGCATGGACAAGAGGGAAACTCAACAACAGAATGACTCGTCTGCATGGGCAGGAGGGAAAACTCATCAACAGGGACAAGATGGAAAGCTCATCAACAGGGATGTGAGGAAAAACGCATCAACAGGGACTGCGTGGCTGTCATTTATGTTCAGAAAAACGCTGACAGTCACCCTATGTTGCTGCCACCATTAAACTCACGCTCCTCCTCGTACCAACTGGATATTTCATGAAAAGATGAAGGCTCATTGACAGGTTGAAACAGAGCTGATAAAGTCTATATTGTTTTTCCTTCTTTAGCTTTCTTTTGTGGACGCTCGAGCAGCCAACGGCTTCCTGTCGCCGAAGGTGCATTCTTTCCGGTAGCTCTTAGCTCCGAGCCAAATGACGTTCCCTCTCCAACCGGTAGCACTTACAGCACAAGTACAACAGGAAATGATGTTGTAGGAGAAAGGTAGAAACAGTGGAATAAGAACTCAATGCAAAAAAAAAAAAAAAAAAAAAAGCACTTGCAAGCTGGGATTGGTGAGCTTAAACCTTAAAAGCGAATTAAATGATGGAGGACAAAGAACAGATTCCAATGAATATTCATATCAAACCTAGGATAGCAGTAGTAACTGAGATAATAAATGAAGGTGAATGAAACAACAAGATGACTCGTCTGCATGGACAAGAGGGAAACTCAACAACAGAATGACTCGTCTGCATGGGCAGGAGGGAAAACTCATCAACAGGGACAAGATGGAAAGCTCATCAACAGGGATGTGAGGAAAAACGCATCAACAGGGACTGTGTGGCTGTCATTTATGTTCAGAAAAACGCTGACAGTCACCCTATGTTGCTGCCACCATTAAACTCACGCTCCTCCTCGTACCAACTGGATATTTCATGAAAAGATGAAGGCTCATTGACAGGTTGAAACAGAGCTGATAAAGTCTATATTGTTTTTCCTTCTTTAGCTTTCTTTTGTGGACGCTCGAGCAGCCAACGGCTTCCTGTCGCCGAAGGTGCATTCTTTCCGGTAGCTCTTAGCTCCGAGCCAAATGACGTTCCCTCTCCAACCGGTAGCACTTACAGCACAAGTACAACAGGAAATGATGTTGTAGGAGAAAGGTAGAAACAGTGGAATAAGAACTCAATGCAAAAAAAAAAAAAAAAAAAAGCACTTGCAAGCTGGGATTGGTGAGCTTAAACCTTAAAAGCGAATTAAATGATGGAGGACAAAGAACAGATTCCAATGAATATTCATATCAAACCTAGGATAGCAGTAGTAACTGAGATAATAAATGAAGGTGAATGAAACAACAAGATGACTCGTCTGCATGGACAAGAGGGAAACTCAACAACAGAATGACTCGTCTGCATGGGCAGGAGGGAAAACTCATCAACAGGGACAAGATGGAAAGCTCATCAACAGGGATGTGAGGAAAAACGCATCAACAGGGACTGTGTGGCTGTCATTTATGTTCAGAAAAACGCTGACAGTCACCCTATGTTGCTGCCACCATTAAACTCACGCTCCTCCTCGTACCAACTGGATATTTCATGAAAAGATGAAGGCTCATTGACAGGTTGAAACAGAGCTGATAAAGTCTATATTGTTTTTCCTTCTTTAGCTTTCTTTTGTGGACGCTCGAGCAGCCAACGGCTTCCTGTCGCCGAAGGTGCATTCTTTCCGGTAGCTCTTAAGCTTCAAGCCAAATGACGTTCCCTCTCCAACCGGTAGCACTTACAGCACAAGTACAACAGGAAATGATGTTGTAGGAGAAAGGTAGAAACAGTGGAATAAGAACTCAATGCAAAAAAAAAAAAAAAAAAAAAAAAAAAAGCACTTGCAAGCTGGGATTGGTGAGCTTAAACCTTAAAAGCGAATTAAATGATGGAGGACAAAGAACAGATTCCAATGAATATTCATATCAAACCTAGGATAGCAGTAGTAACTGAGATAATAAATGAAGGTGAATGAAACAACAAGATGACTCGTCTGCATGGACAAGAGGGAAACTCAACAACAGAATGACTCGTCTGCATGGGCAGGAGGGAAAACTCATCAACAGGGACAAGATGGAAAGCTCATCAACAGGGATGTGAGGAAAAACGCATCAACAGGGACTGCGTGGCTGTCATTTATGTTCAGAAAAACGCTGACAGTCACCCTATGTTGCTGCCACCATTAAACTCACGCTCCTCCTCGTACCAACTGGATATTTCATGAAAAGATGAAGGCTCATTGACAGGTTGAAACAGAGCTGATAAAGTCTATATTGTTTTTCCTTCTTTAGCTTTCTTTTGTGGACGCTCGAGCAGCCAACGGCTTCCTGTCGCCGAAGGTGCATTCTTTCCGGTAGCTCTTAGCTCCGAGCCAAATGACGTTCCCTCTCCAACCGGTAGCACTTACAGCACAAGTACAACAGGAAATGATGTTGTAGGAGAAAGGTAGAAACAGTGGAATAAGAACTCAATGCAAAAAAAAAAAAAAAAAAAAAAAAGCACTTGCAAGCTGGGATTGGTGAGCTTAAACCTTAAAAGCGAATTAAATGATGGAGGACAAAGAACAGATTCCAATGAATATTCATATCAAACCTAGGATAGCAGTAGTAACTGAGATAATAAATGAAGGTGAATGAAACAACAAGATGACTCGTCTGCATGGACAAGAGGGAAACTCAACAACAGAATGACTCGTCTGCATGGGCAGGAGGGAAAACTCATCAACAGGGACAAGATGGAAAGCTCATCAACAGGGATGTGAGGAAAAACGCATCAACAGGGACTGTGTGGCTGTCATTTATGTTCAGAAAAAAGCTGACAGTCACCCTATGTTGCTGCCACCATTAAACTCACGCTCCTCCTCGTACCAACTGGATATTTCATGAAAAGATGAAGGCTCATTGACAGGTTGAAACAGAGCTGATAAAGTCTATATTGTTTTTCCTTCTTTAGCTTTCTTTTGTGGACGCTCGAGCAGCCAACGGCTTCCTGTCGCCGAAGGTGCATTCTTTCCGGTAGCTCTTAACTTCAGAGCCAAATGACGTTCCCTCTCCAACCAGTAGCACTTACAGCACAAGTACAACAGGAAATGATGTTGTAGGAGAAAGGTAGAAACAGTGGAATAAGAACTCAATGCAAAAAAAAAAAAAAAAAAAAAAAAGCACTTGCAAGCTGGGATTGGTGAGCTTAAACCTTAAAAGCGAATTAAATGATGGAGGACAAAGAACAGATTCCAATGAATATTCATATCAAACCTAGGATAGCAGTAGTAACTGAGATAATAAATGAAGGTGAATGAAACAACAAGATGACTCGTCTGCATGGACAAGAGGGAAACTCAACAACAGAATGACTCGTCTGCATGGGCAGGAGGGAAAACTCATCAACAGGGACAAGATGGAAAGCTCATCAACAGGGATGTGAGGAAAAACGCATCAACAGGGACTGCGTGGCTGTCATTTATGTTTCAGAAAAACGCTGACAGTCACCCTATGTTGCTGCCCACCATTAAACTCACGCTCCTCCTCGTACCAACTGGATATTTCATGAAAAGATGAAGGCTCATGACAGGTTGAACAGAGCTGATAAAGTCTATATTGTTTTCCTTCTTTAGCTTTCTCCCTTCTGTCGCGAAGGTGCATTCTTTCCGGTAGCTCTTAGCTCCGAGCCAAATGACGTTCCCTCTCCAACCGGGACAAGATGGAAAGCTCATCAACAGGGATGTGAGGAAAAACGCATCAACAGGGACTGCGTGGCTGTCATTTATGTTCAGAAAAACGCTGACAGTCACCCTATGTTGCTGCCACCATTAAACTCACGCTCCTCCTCGTACCAACTGGATATTTCATGAAAAGATGAAGGCTCATTGACAGGTTGAAACAGAGCTGATAAAGTCTATATTGTTTTTCCTTCTTTAGCTTTTTTTGTGGCTCGAGCAGCCAACGGCTTCCTGTCGCCGAAGGTGCATTCTTCCGGTAGCTCTTAGCTCCGACCAAATGACGTTCCGTCTCCAACCAGTAACACTTACAGCACAAGTACAATCAGGAAATGATGTTGTAGGAGAAAGGTAGAAACAGTGGAATAAAAACTCAATGCAAAAAAAAAAAAAAAAAAAGCACTTGCAAGCTGGGATTGGTGAGTTTAAACCTTAAAAGCGAATTAAATGATGGAGGAAAAGAACAGATTCCAAATGAATATTCATATCAAACCTATGATAGCAGTAGTAACTGAGATAATAAATGAAGGTGAATGAAACAACAAGATGACTCGTCTGCATGGACAAGAGGGAACTCAACAACAGAATGACTTGTCTGCATGGGCCAGGAAAGGGAAAGCTCATCAACAGGGATGTGAGGAAAAACGCATCAACAGGGACTGTGTGGCTATCATTTATGTTCAGAAAAAAAGCTGACATCACCCTATGTTTGCTGCCACCATTAAACTCACGCTCCTCCTTCGTACCAACTGGATATTTCAAGAAAAGATGAAGACTCATTGACAGGTTGAAACAGAGCTGATAAAGTCTATATTGTTTTTCCTTCTTTAGCTTTCTTTTGTGGACGCTCGAGCAGCCAACGGCTTCCTGTCGACGAAGGTGCATTCTTTCCGGTAGCTCATAACTTCAAGCCAAATGACGTCCCCTCTCCCACCAGTAGCACTTACAGCACAAGTACAACAGGAAATGATGTTGTAGGAGAAAGGTAGAAACAGTGGAATAAGAACTCAATGCAAAAAAAAAAAAAAAGCACTTGCAAGCTGGGATTGGTGAGCTTAAACCTTAAAAGCGAATTAAATGATGGAGGACAAATGAACAGATTCCAATGAATATTCATATCAAACCTAGGATAGCAGTAGTAACTGAGATAATAAATGAAGGTGAATGAAACAACAAGATGACTTGTCTGCATGGACAAGAGGGAAACTCAACAACAGAATGACTCGTCTGCATGGGCAGGAGGGAAAACTCATCAATGGGGACAAGATGGAAAGCTCATCACAGGGATGTGAGGAAAAACGCATCAACAGGGACTGCGTGGCTGTCATTTATGTTTAGAAAAACGCTGACAGTAACCCTATGTTGCTGCCACCATTAAACTCACGCTCCTCCTCGTACCAACTGGATATTTCATGAAAAGATGAAGGCCCATTAACGGGTTGAAACAGAGCTGATAAAGTCTATATTGTTTTTCCTTCTTTAGCTTTCTTTTGTGGACGCTCGAGCAGCCAAACGGCTTCCTGTCGCGAAGGTGCATTCTTTCCGGTAGCTCTTAGCTCCGAGCCAAGATGACGTTCCCTCTCCAACCGGTAGCACTTACAGCACAAGTACAACAGGAAATGATGTTGTAGGAGAAAGGTAGAAACAGTGGAATAAGAACTCAATGCAAAAAAAAAAAAAAAAAAAGCACTTGCAAGCTGGGATTGGTGAGCTTAAACCTTAAAAGCGAATTAAATGATGGAGGACAAAGAACAGATTCCAATGAATATTCATATCAAACCTAGGATAGCAGTAGTAACTGAGATAATAAATGAAGGTGAATGAAAAACAACAAGATGAACTCGTCTGCATGGACAGAGGGAAACTCAACAACAGAATGACTCGTCTGCATGGGCAGGAGGGAAAACTCATCAACAGGACAAGATGGAAAGCTCATCAACAGGGATGTGAGGAAAACGCATCAACAGGGACTGTGTGGCTGTCATTTATGTTCAGAAAAACGCTGACAGTCACCCTATGTTGCTGTCACCATTAAACTCATGCTCCTCCTCGTACCAACTGGATATTTCATGAAAAGATGAAGGCTCATTGACAGGTTGAAACAGAGCTGATAAAGTCTATATTTTTTTCTTCTTTAGCTTTCTTTTGTGGACGCTCGAGCAGCAACGGCTTCCTGTCGCCGAAGGTGCATTCTTTCCGAGTAGCTCTTAGCTCCGAGCCAAATGACGTTCCCTCTCCAACCGGTAGCACTTACAGCACAAGTACAACAGGAAATGATGTTGTAGGAGAAAGGTAGAAACAGTGGAATAAGAACTCAATGCAAAAAAAAAAAAAAAAGAAGCACTTGCAAGCTGGGATTGTGTGAGCTTAAACCTTAAAAGCGAATTAAATGATGGAGGACAAAGAACAGATTCCAATGAATATTCATATCAAACCTAGATAGCAGTAGTAACTGAGATAATAAATGAAGGTGAATGAAACAAAGATGACTCGTCTGCATGGACAAGAGGGAAACTCAACAACAGAATGACTCGTCTGCATGGGCAGGGGGAAAACTCATCAAGGGACAAGAGCTCATCAACAGGGATGTGAGGAAAAACGCATCAACAGGGACTGCGTGGCTGTCATTTATGTTCAGAAAAAAACGCTGACAGTACCCTATGTTGCTGCCACCATTAAACTCACGCTCCTCCTCGTACCAACTGGATATTTCATGAAAAGATGAAGGCTCATTGACAGGTTGAAACAGAGCTGATAAAGTCTATATTGTTTTTTTCTTTAGCTTTCTTTTGTGGACGCTCGAGCAGCCAACGGCTTCCTGTCGCCGAAGGTGCATTCTTTCCGGTAGCTCTTAGCTCCGAGCAAATGACGTTCCCTCTCCCAACCGGTAGCACTTACAGCACAAGTACAACAGGAAATGATGTTGTAGGAGAAAGGTAGAAACAGTGGAATAAGAACTCAATGCAAAAAAAAAAAAAAAAAGCACTTGCAAGCTGGGATTGGTGAGCTTAAACCTTAAAAGCGAATTAAATGATGGAGGACAAAGAACAGATTCCAATGAATATTCATATCAAACCTAGGATAGCAATAGTAACTGAGATAATAAATGAAGGTGAATGAAACAACAAGATGACTCGTCTGCATGGACAAGAGGGAAACTCAACAACAGAATGACTCGTCTGCATGGGCAGGAGGGAAAACTCATCAACAGGGACAGATGGAAAGCTCATCAACAGGGATGTGAGGAAAATCAACAGGACTGTGTGGCTGTCATTTATGTTCAGAAAAACGCTGACAGTCACCCTATGTTGCTGCCACCATTAAACTCACGCTCCTCCTCGTACCAACTGGATATTTCATGAAAAGATGAAGGCTCATTGACAGGTTGAAACAGAGCTGATAAAGTCTATATTGTTTTTCCTTCTTTAGCTTTCTTTTGTGGACGCTCGAGCAGCCAACGGCTTCCTGTCGCCGAAGGTGCATTCTTTCCGGTAGCTCTTAGCCCGAGCCAAATGACGTTCCCTCTCCAACCGGTAGCACTTACAGCACAAGTACAACAGGAAATGATGTTGTAGGAGAAAGGTAGAAACAGTGGAATAAGAACTCAATGCAAAAAAAAAAAAAAAAAAAGCACTTGCAAGCTGGGATTGGTGAGCTTAAACCTTAAAAGCGAATTAAATGATGGAGGACAAAGAACAGATTCCAATGAATATTCATATCAAACCTAGGATAGCAGTAGTAACTGAGATAATAAATGAAGGTGAATGAAACAACAAGATGACTCGTCTGCATGGACAAGAGGGAAACTCAACAACAGAATGACTCGTCTGCATGGGCAGGAGGGAAAACTCATCAACAGGGACAAGATGGAAAGCTCATCAACAGGGATGTGAGGAAAAACGCATCAACAGGGACTGTGTGGCTGTCATTTATGTTCAGAAAAAAACGCTGACAGTCACCCTATGTTGCTGTCACCATTAAACTCATGCTCCTTCCTCGTACCAACTGGATATTTCATGAAAAGATGAAGGCTCATTGACAGGTTGAAACAGAGCTGATAAAGTCTATATTGTTTTTCCTTCTTTAGCTTTCTTTTGTGGACGCTCGAGCAGCCAACGGCTTCCTGTCGCCGAAGGTGCATTCTTTCCGATAGCTCTTAGCTCCAAGCCAAATGACGTTCCCTTCTCCAACCGGTAGCACTTACAGCACAAGTACAACAGGAAGATGATGTTGTAGGGAGAAAGGTAGAAACAGTAGAATAAGAAACTCAATGGCCAAAAAAAAAAAAAAAAAAAGCACTTGGCAAGCTGGGATTGGTGTGCTTAAACCTTAAAAGCGAATTAAATCGATGGAGGACAAAGAACAGATTCCCAATGAATATTCATATCAAACCTAGGATAGCAAGTTAGTAACTGAGATAATAAATGAAGGTGAATGAAACAACAAGATGACTCGTCTGCATGGACAAGAGGGGAAACTCACAAACAGAATGACTCGTCTGCATGGGCAGGAGGGAAAAACTCATCAACCAGGGACAAGATGGAAAGCTCATCAACAGGGATGTGAGGAAAAACGCATCACAGGGACTGTCGTGGCTGTCATTTATTGTTCAGAAAAACGCTGACAGTCACCCTATGTTGCTGTCACCATTTAAACTCACGCTCCTCCTCGTACCAACTGGATATTTCATGAAAAGATGAAGGCTCATTGACAGGTTGAAACAGAGCTGATAAAGTCTATATTGTTTTTCCTTCTTTAGCTTTCTTTTGTGGACGCGTCGAGCAGCCAACGGCTTCCTGTCGCCGAAGGTGCATTCTTTCCGGGATAGCTCTTAGCTCCGAGCCAAATGACGTTCCCGTCTCCAAACCGCGTACACACTTACAGCACAAGTACAACAGGAAATAATGTTGTAGGAGAAAGGTAGAAACAGTGGAATAAGAACTCAATGCAAAAAAAAAAAAAAAAAAAGCACTTGCAAGCTGGGATTTGTGTGCTTAAACCTTAAAAGCGAATTAAATGATGGAGGACAAAGAACAGATTCCAATGAATATTCATATCAAACCTAGGATAGCAGTAGTAACTGAGATAATAAATGAAGGTGAATGAAACAACAAGATGACTCGTCTGCATGGACAAGAGGGAAACTCAACAACAGAATGACTCATGCATGGGCAGAGGGAAAAGCTCATCAACAGGATGTGAGGAAAAACATCAACAGGGACTGTGTGGCTGTCATTTATGTTCAGAAAAAACGCTGACAGTCACCCTATGTTGCTGCCACCATTAAACTCACACTCCTCCTCGTACCAACTGGATATTTCATGAAAAGATGAAGCTCATTGACAGGTTGAAACAGAGCTGATAAAGTCTATATTGTTTTTCCTTCTTTAGCTTTCTTTTGTGGACGCTCGAGCAGCCAACGGCTTCCTGTCGCCGAAGGTGCATTCTTTCGGTAGCTCTTAGCTCCAAGCCAAATGACGTTCCCTCTCCAACCGGTAGCACTTACAGCACAAGTACAACAGGAAATGATGTTGTAGGAGAAAGGTAGAAACAGTGGAATAAGAACTCAATGCAAAAAAAAAAAAAAGCACTTGCAAGCTGGATTGGTGAGCTTAAACCTTAAAAGCGAATTAAATGATGGAGGACAAGAACAGATTCCAATGAATATTCATATCAAACCTAGGATAGCAGTAGTAACTGAGATAATAAATGAAGGTGAATGAAACAACAAGATGACTCGTCTGCATGGACAAGAGGGAAACTCAACAACAGAATGACTCGTCTGCATGGGCAGGAGGGAAAACTCATCAAGGGACAAGATGGAAAGCTCATCAACAGGGATGTGAGGAAAAACGCATCAACAGGGACTGCTGGCTGTCATTTATGTTCAGAAAAAACGCTGACAGTCTATGTTGCTGCCACCATTAAACTCACGCTCCTCCTCGTACCAACTGGATATTTCATGAAAAGATGAAGGCTCATTAACAGGTTGAAACAGAGCTGATAAAGTCTATATTTTTTTCCTTCTTTAGCTTTCTTTGTGGACGCTCGAGCAGCCAACGGCTTCCTGTCGCCGAAGGTGCATTCTTTCCGTAGCTCTTAGCTCCGAGCCAAATGACGTTCCCTCTCCAACGGTAGCACTTACAGCACAAGTACAACAGGAAATGATGTTGTAGGAGAAAGGTAGAAACAGTGGAATAAGAACTCAATGCAAAAAAAAAAAAAAAAAAGCACTTGCAAGCTGGGATTGGTGAGCTTAAACCTT